>NW_023502978.1:1800000-2137744 GCF_014066315.1 Letharia lupina | reverse complement strand
GTTCTGGTACCTGTAACAATTCAATGTCCTGAGAAAGCACTATCGATCTCTCCTTGATTCGCATTCCAGGTTACCAAGTCCACTGCCTGCACGATTGCTGATTGGGGAGAGAAGACAGCTCCGGAGAGGCCGCTGTGCCTAGGCCGACAACTCACGGAATGATTCCATTCTCGTAGTTACAACATAGCGGAACCAACAGATACGCATTCAGCCTCGGCTGACACGAGTCGCAAGTGCAAGATGAGTGGCGCGCTCCGGGTGCACGCTTGTGGATGATGAAGCTCTCGCTTAATTTCGGTAAGCCCTAAATCTCCAGCTTACTTACCTTACCTAAGGTAGCGACCAGGCACAGTCAGCAGTAAGGAAACCTTACACTCGGCTCAGTAGCTCCTATTCCTATACATGGTGTTTTGAGCTCTTCTTTTTCTTCAAGCCCTCGGTCCCCAGAAACTTTGCGACCGAGCAGCTCTCCCACCTCTTACTCTCCGATACTCCCTTTTCCACATAGCAAATCCAGCACCTCCATTATGGCAGACCAGAACACCCGCGGCTTTCGGAAATTCATGCTGGACCCCAAAAGCTCAGTCATGACATACATCGCAGACAACATACCTCCGGAGCACATCTCGCATCAGCAAGGAAGCAATGGCAGACTGCAGAACGGTGCATTGAACGGCCAGCAGCCGAACGTACAGGACCCCAATCGACTCCAACAGAACCAAATCCTCAGTCAAAACCCACAGAATCAGTCCCAAGACGCCTTCATGCGTCCGCCTTTGCCGAATCGACCCAGCCAATCCAATTCTCAGTCCTCCTCTCCACGGCCTGGTTACGCACAGCCGGTCCAAAGCTCACAAATGCCGATGAACACTCCATACATCGCCTCGAACATGAGCCAGGCAGACCAGGGACTGAGCGGATACTCTGGGGCTCAAAGCCAGCTTCCAGGCTCGCAATCCATGTCGAATCTATCATTGGCGCAAGAATCCATGTCCCAGCAGGGTCCACAGGGTCAGTATTCATCCAACCAGAACGGCAGTCCATCCACGGCGATGATGGGACAAGGGCCCCCACAGCCGGGCGCAAGACGTAGAAATTCCCCACAATCCGCCCCAAGGTTGTATCACCGTATGGCGCTGGACTTTGAGATCACCAAGAAAGCATTCTTCCTCGCGAAATCTCGTAAGAGCCTCCCATCCCCACACCAACTATCGTTCACTGACATCTTTCCAGAGCGCAACACCCAGGAAACGGCATCCGCAGCCTACGAGCTCGAATCGAGCTCGCGCCGGATATGGGGGCTGCGACACGAGCACTCGTGGGAGTTCGAAGGCTACTCCGAAGCCGGCCACGAAGCCGTGTTCGCTCACTGGCGCGCGGAATACGAGATGTGGGCGGACACCGTGCTCGACATCCAAGACGGCCAGATCCTCGCGGACGCCGCGAACGCCTCCAAGTACGGAAACGCATCCGCGGATCGGGACGCGGAAGGATGGGACTCGCAACCGGGGCAGGCGCGGTCGGGGTTCCAGGAGCTGAACGGCGGGAACAGATACCTTGGTCCGTCATCCATGCCGCAGGAGCAGACGCCTACTCCGCAGCAACAGGTATTTCCACAACAGCAGATGCCGCAGCTGCAAACCCTCTCAATGGACCAACCACTACCACCAGCACAGAGCATGCAGAACAATCAACCACCGCAGCCAATGCCTCCCGGAGCATTCCCTCAAACTGAACCACCGGCACCGCTCAACGACCCAAGCGTCCCACCCCAGCAAAGCCCACAACCGCCTCCGATGCCAATGGCCCAGAACCCACCGCCGAACATGCAGCCCGGCCCCTTCACCGCCTCACCCAACATGCCCTACGCCAACGAGACGCCAAACCCGCCCCCGCAGCAACCCATGCCGCGACCCGGGCAACCCCCGAACCAGCCCCAGGCTCCCTCGAACAGGCCACCGCAGCAGCAATACCCGCAGCAGCAGGCCTACGGTCCAAGGACGTCAATGTCTCCCGCTCAAACCATGCCCCAGGGACAGGCACAGGCACAGGGTCAGAACGTGGGTATGGGACCGAGGCCGACCGCGTCGCCGCGTCCCGGGCCGCAAATGCAAATGCAAATGTCGCCGAGTTTGCAGGCGGGGGGCCACATGTCCGGGAATGGGGGCGGGAGGTCGTAGAGCGGACATGGGTTGGGGGGGGAGAGGTTTTCATGGAGTTTGTGTAAGTAGGTAAGGTAGTTTGGCTTGTCTCCGCGCCAGGGGAGAGAATCTGCCTATGCACATGCACATGGCCGTCTTTTGCTTTTCTTTTTTGTTTCCGAAGTGAAGTGTAGTGAAGTGAAGTGAAGTGTATTACAACCATCGTACCAGGCGCACAGCATCAAACATCAGCTAAGGTAGCTAGACCGACGCCAAGGCGACCAGGGCGAGGTAAGGTACCTGGGTAGCTGTATGTCGTTAGCAACGTGCTTAAGGTGAATGAGGTACCTACATAGTCAGCACTACGACCTAGACTAGCGTCAATGCTCACCCCCCCCCTTGCTTGCTTGAGGGGCTCCGAGGATCCGTTTCCATTTAGTTACATCAGCTCGTGTCGTTGCCGTTGGAGCACGCCCTTGAGGGTCAACGTCACGAGGAAAGAAGATGAGTTCTGCAGCACGGTTGAGGCGTCGATGATGATGAGGAGTTCTGCACAGATGAAGGGAGAAAAAGTCTCACGATGTGCATCAAGAACAGCGCAGAACATCCGGTACTCGTACGCACGCGCCCTTGGCCGCCGATATATGGGGTATAGCTCGTGCCTCAAAGCGTGCCGGATCAAATCGCGGGGATTCTATTCTACCGTGTGCACCTGCAACGAGGAAAATTCTTCGTAACAGGCAAGTCCGTTGTCGAATTCTAATGCTCATCTGGCCAGAGCTACATACAATCGATATAATTCATCAGCTGCACGACACCAGATCACTCCTCCGAGTCCCGCTCCGCGCCGAATACAAACCCGGTCCTGTGCAATTCGTGCTCCCTGTAATACCGTTCCATCTCGGGCACATACTCCGAACCCTCCGGGCAAAACGTATAGTGCTCATACTCACTCTCGACCTCCCTCCCGTTCACGTCCGTAACGTTGTCATCCCGATAGCAAGCGTCGTACCCGGCGGCCCAGTCCACGAGCCGGTCCCAGTTCCTGCACTGCCGGGTCTGGAAGGGGTCGTAACCCTGGCGGAACGGCTTGGGCGGCAGTTCGAACCAGGGCGTGTCGTCGGCGTGGCAGTAGACGTCTTGCAGGAGGCCGTCGAGACAGTGCTCCACGTGGTGGTAGAGGTTGTCATCTTCCAGTGGCGCGCCCCGATGGGCCGCTGACGTGAACTTTTGGATCTTGATCTGTTTTTTGATTAAAGTATTCCTCACCACAGTCTGGGCGGGAATATAGACGTACAAGGCAATGCATTTGATGGAATGCACCGATGATGTAAATTCCTTTGGATTGGTCCCAAGGGAACCGTTGGGAACGTGGCAGGCCGTTCTGCGCGGCAAACTCGTCCGAAAGAGCGATCGTTCCGGGACTTATGTCCAGTGCTCCCCACAGCGCGTCTCGCTCTTCCTGGGTCCCCACGGCTGGGCCATACTCGGTGCTAGAGTAAATGGGAACAGATACGTTGCGGACCAGTCCAGCTAGTAGCTTGTTAGTACACTACAAAATGAGCAACGAGGCATGGAAGCTTACCCCAGCGCGTGCCTTGCGGTGAGATGCTGGATGTTTCAGGATTTGCAGAGTTCTGTAAGGGTAATATGAAGAACAAGTTGCAGCTTAATGAAATGACGAGGATCAGGCTGAGTATGGCTGTGGAAAGGCGGATCTGATAGCAGCGTCGACTTTTTCGCTTCCAAGCTAGCTGGCTCCTCTCAAAGCCTTCTTCATCTTCATTGATCAGAGGCAAGTATTTCTCCATCGTCGCCGGATGTGAGCAAAAAGTGATTTAGTAAGAACAGGAAGGACTCGAGACGCGAAGTGCAGTGCAGTATAACTTTTGCATCTCGTCGTTACAAAAGGACAAAAATATAAAGGGGACCGTTGAGATATGGCAGCGTGCAAATAATGGGGAGCATGAGCTGGCATAGCGTTAGCATTAGAAACGAGACTGCGAACTTCCGTATTTAGGAATAATAGACGAACTGTAGTACAGATAAGAAGCTATGCAGTGATCTGCCATGCACGAGAACGATCGGCGTTATGCAAGAGAGACCCTCCATCTGCGGGATGACGTATCTCGGGAAAGAAGGGCATCAACTGCACGCTTCCAAGAGAACAAGAACTCCTCCTTCCAGATGGCTGCCGACCGTGAGCCTGAATGGCTGCTGAAAGGTTCTTGCTTTCCTGCCTGTCTGGATGTGCGACTGCGAATTGCAATCGGAGACAAGAGACAAGGGCGAGGTTAAGATTCAACACCACCTCACGAACCGTCTTAAGACCAGTTCAATGGCATCTCCTCACTTGCTCTCGACTCATAGGCGCTAAGTGAGAACATCAGATGATCCGCCGGCGGACGTCTCTCTTGAAGGTTAGAAGCTTCAAGTAACCTCTGTTTGAACCTTCGAGTGATTGAGCTACTTACCCCACACTAAGACACAGCAGACATCATTGTCTCCTCAGCCGATCGTAGACTCTATTGACGCTGATAGAGAGATAAGAACCTATGTCTGCACAATTCACGTAATCATGTACTTTTGATCCTATGCAAACCGGCACCTCCGGCCTGAGTACTTTCTAATCATGCCACTCATTGAGCTCGTTCATGTGCGTCACACTACTAGCGGAGATGAGTACACCACCTCAGTCGATGGTATACTCCTCGCATTAGTATTGTTGGCCGTTGATAGGTCTAAGGATTTCGGGCGGGCTTCGAGCGGCTCGAGCCTTGTTGTTTCAGGATGGCGGGTTCTGATATACTCGCCGATCACACCTCCCCGCACCTCTTGCCTTCGCTCATCCTCTGCGACCAGGCATGCCTCTACCCCAGTCTAACTCGTAGTGCAAGTGAAGCAGTCCAATGAGCTTCGACCATTGCCGAGCACCTTCTGAATCAAGTGCACCCAGGATCTTCACGGAAGACATGAGCATGGTGAGCGACACCAGAGGTAATGATAAGACAGTTGTCTAATGAGGTGTTCTCTTAGTGGGCGTTATTGGATCAATCGTGCATCATGCAATACCACGTCAGGCTGTGGACCTTTTCGATGGCACTCTTATCAAGATGTACGTCTGGTACAACCCCGCTTTCCACAAGAGAGTAGCCATAAACAAACTGGCAGCATCGTATATATGCCAGGCATGCCTCGGGCTCAAAGCGTCTTCTCTGACCATATTTCATCCCGCGTCGAAACGAATTTCTCATAGCCTACAGCCCACGTCTCGCGGATCATCATCCCATCTGTCACGATGCTTCTCCGCCTGGCAACCGTTGTCCTCTGCCTCTCTGCGATCTCTAGTGGACTGCCTGCGGCTATCAGGGTGAGTTATCGTGCGGAGCTTTACCAAACCGTTGCTGAATGGTTTTCAAGCTTCGTGAAGCAGACGCTAAGGCTGGGTCTGAGCTCGGAGCTTTAATGATGAAGCCCCAGTCGTTGGATTACGTCAAGCCTCGTGAAGCCGACGCTAAGGCCGAGCCCAAGCCAGAAACTATACAGATGATGTCCGAGTCGCTGGACTACGTCAAGCCTCGTGAAGCCGCCGCTGAGGCCGACCTCGAGCCAGGAAGTATACAGATGATGTCCGAGTCGCTGGACTACGTCAAGCCTCGTGAGGCCGCCGCTGAGGCCGACCTCGAGCCAGGAAGTATACAGATGATGTCCGAGTCGCTGGACTACGTCAAGCCTCGTGAGGCAAACGCTGAGGCCGAGGCCGAGCCGGAACACATGTCAGCCATGTCCCAATCGCTAGACTACGTCAAGCCTCGTGAGGCGGACGCTGAGGCCGAGGCCGAGCCGGAACACATGTCAGCCATGTCCCAGTCGCTGGACTTCATCAAGGTTGCATCTTGAACAGACAAGGTATCACTCAGCGAGGTGCTGTTGTGTACTGAGCGAAAGGTGGTGCAGGTGATCGGGCGAGAAATGAGATCTGATGAGCGTCGTGTTTTCAGGAGGGTCCCTTTCATTTCCGGGTGATAGCTATTTCAGTCAGAATTGTGGCACCGGTTTATTTCAATCAATGCAATTTCACAGGCGCTTTCAAATGCACGTAGGCTGTAGCCTAGAAAATATATACTGTTAAGGTGAAGAAATTACTGCTCCAATGTCACTGTGTAGATGATGATCCCATAGATGTGCCATTCGGGGGTCAGAAGGCTAACATAAGGCTGAGACCCTAAGGCAACAGTCTTGACCTCTCAAACATTAAATAGGGGCATGGTCTCTCTGACCTGTTGAGCATGATGGGTAGACTCTCTGAAGCCCGGAGCCAAGGATTCGTGTACTAGTACAGAATGAACGTACTTTCGTATCCTTTGACAATATGGGAGCTCGAACGGACGGGTTGCGTGCATCACCATCTAAAAACGCAGTCACCGCGTCTCTAGAAAAGCGTTGCGGTTAGCTTTGCATGCCCGGCGGCCTTTTTCAACAGCTTCGCGGGTGTACCAGGCTGAGGGCCTGAACGGCAATGAGCTAGGAGTCTCTGGGAATCGGCGATTTCCTGGATAGGTTCGGTTTTGCTCGTAGCTATTACTGAGAATAGGATACGGCGTAGACATGGTCGCCACTGTTCGGTACGACTCAGCAGCAGTTGCCAGTTCGTCCAATGCAGGCTACCACTTCCTGTTCAGTCATGGTGAAGACTTGTTCGGGATGAGGGAACCGTTCGAGATGCGCATACAGCCGATCGATCAGGTTCTTGAGTGAATATCGCATTTAGGGTTAATCCAGGCTAGATAAATGACATTTGGTAGACAATGAAGTAGCGGACCCCCGTGCTGTACCAAGTGCGAAATGGTGGGGGGGCCGGATTTAGAGAGTAGGCGGATCGAGGCCGAAGGGGGGAAAATATAAATCTTGTACGCGCCATTCCAATGAATTGAACAGACATCTGCCAAGGTGATGAGATTGAGATACAACAAGTGAAGAGAAGCCCGGGTGTTTGATCATTGGTGGGTGAATGGATGAAGGAGCAGCCGCCAAGGGAATGAAAAAGACGAGCGAGATAAGCGAAAAGTACCGCGCTACAAACTAGCGTGGTATTCTTCGTATTCCAAAGTTTGTCGCAATTTGCAGAGCAAGTCTTCACACAATAATAATGCCATAAGATAGGCTTTTCACTTTAGCCCAAGACATGCTATCTCCTACTGTATGTGATGACCAGAAGTCGCTTCTCTCCAAGTAGCGGGCTGAGTGGGAGTCTGGGAGAGATTGAATTCTGTTAAACCGGCTCACGGGCAAGGCCGATGGCTCCAGACCTGGCAGCTGTACGCATCCAGAGGAACAGACTTCAAGAGGCTGACCTCTGCCACGTTTCGGTCATGTTCTTACTTCGTCGCGACTGCTCTAGATGTGCTCTTACCCCAAAAAGTCTTTGTCAGCTTCGAGAGTTTCCTGCTTTGTCAGAGTTCGCTTGATTGTCGCTTCTGGCCTTGAGGTCAGCACTAATCTAGGGCAACTGGCAGCGCGAAGCCTCAGTCTTATATGTAATAGTACTAACAAAATGACTTTGATGATTTGATGCTAAATACGGTTTGCTTTAGTTACGACGGAGCTCATTGAAAGCCTTGGTGTTACAATCGAGAGCCGGTCCGTTGGAGTCTGGCTGTGCATCGCGTGTGTATTTATGTTCAGAACAGAAGTTTCTACATCATGATCCGTTCTATTCATTTTTCTGTATACAAGTCGCAACATACGTGAAGCCGTTGTGTTTTGGTGCCACTCTTGAATGCCGCGACGCCGAGTAGCAGTAGTGATACAGGTCAGCTTACGGCGCTCTCAACCCACACTGCCAGCCAATGCGAGGTAATCACTTGAACAAGAACCAGTTCGTGGAGCACTACTGCCAACTTCAAGAAAAGAAATCGCGAATCTCTCTCCAAGAGCAGTCCTCCAAAATGGCCGCCGCCTCTTATTACCAGCTCGATTCCTTCCCAAATTCGGACCCAACTGCGGGATCAGACCTATACTCCGGCCACGACTACAACAACCACCCCGTGCACCCCAGTGAACCTTCAAGACCAGACCTCCACACTGTGCATTCGAACGGCAACAGTTACAACTGTAACGACGACCACATGCGGCCGACTGAGCCATCGAGGCCGGACTTGTACACGTTGCATTCGAACAGCAACAGCTACAACAGCCCTCCTCAGCATCCTATGAACAATATGCACAGCAGCCCGCCTCCGCAGCTATCGATTGACAGCTGGAACGCAAGACCTCCACACCCAACAGATCCTCCCACGAAACCACTCGTGCACTCCTCTCATGTCGCAGTCCCTCAACCGCTCAAGATCCAGACACCCAACAGTCGTCTTCGACAGCGCAGGTTCCAGACGCTGAAACGCTATCTGCGCATCGGAAAAATCGTCACCAAAGTCATCACCATTCTCTTCTCCACCGTCATGTTCGCAATCATGCTCTTCACGGTCATCAAATACCAATCCACCAAGGGCGAATTCCGCGGTGGCAGAACCGCATGGCCCAAGCAGCCGAAGCTGTGGCCAACCTTCATGCTGCTCGCCGGTGCTGGATTGACTCTGCTTCTGTCATCCATAACGCTTCTCTCGTACTGCTGTGCATTCGACAAAGCGAGGCGGAGCTGGAAGCTTACAGTGGTGAAATACGTGATACACATCGGAGCGTGGCTTGTCATCTCGGCGCTCTACCGGTACGAGAAGAGCACGCACGGAGTGAGCAACGACCTCTGGGGCTGGTCCTGTTCGACGGAAGCTACCGCGCTGCAGTCCGAGTTCAACGGGGTGGTGCATTTCTCGAGTCTGTGCAGTGTTCAGGTATGTCGCCGTCGCCGCCGAAAAGAAAAGAAGCGTGGCTGACGATCCCGCAGTCAAAATCTTGGGAAGTCTCGTTGGCGGAGGTCGTGGCCAAGATCGTGTTTGCAGTCGGACACTATGTGATATACAGGAAGACGCGAGATGATGAAAAGCAGCATTTGGCGAACGGCGTTGGTGGCGCTGGGACGGATTTCCTGGAGGACGTCTTTTGATTCGTGCATTGCCGTCATTGGAGTCTGCGAGTTTCATGTACGAGTACCAAAACCCTCTTCTATCGATATTTACCTCGCTCAAAAAGATTGTGTGGCCACCTAATACTAAGTGTCGGTCCCCATGCTCCAACATCGATCTTGACTTCCGTCCCAGTGATAAGCCTGCCCGCCTCATTATCCCATACCATGGTGGTGCCGGCAGGGTTCTGGTTTCAGGGGTAAAAGGTTGCGCTACCAAAAACCGCCTCCTGAAAAGTCACCACAACTCAACAACAAACCAAATTACGATGAATCTTTCAGCGTCGCACTTACTGTTTGTTCAAAAGCAGATTGACAATTTTACGCCAAGTAAGTTTTTATTAAAATCTCATTCTCGAAAGATATGGGTTTGCGAAGACCAGGGGCGTTTGGTGGTCTTACCCAGACAACGAGAGCCCAACTCACGGGGACATGGCTCCGTTCTCTTGATCCTCCAAGTCAAAAGATTGTATAACCCCCTACACGCAACCATCAGTCTCCACATCTCCATCCAAGGCAAGCCCCGAAACTCACCATCAATCTTAATATCCGTCCCCGTGATGAACCTCCCCGCCTCACCACAAAGCAAAACCACCGCGCCGGTCAAGTCCTCCGGGTCCCCGATCCCCATCGGGCTCCTCTCCAGCCACGACTGCCTCAGCCCCGCCTGACCCGGCCCCCCGCTCAGCCTCGTGTTCATGATGCCGGGACTGATGCTGTTGACCCGGATGCCGTGGCCGACCCACTCGCCGGCCATGGACCGGGCCAGGTGGTGGACGCCGGCTTTGGAGACGGCGTAGGCGGAGTGGGGTTGGGGCTGGTTGACGACGTAGCCGGACATGGAGGCGGTGAAGACGATGGAGGCGGAGGGGAGGTTGCGGGCGATGACGTCTCTGTCCCTCACGTCAGCAGAACAAATGAATGGCCGAAGAAAGAGAGATGGGGGGGGAGGAAAAAAGAGGACCTAGCGACGGCCCTGGCGACGAGAAAGGAGCCGTGGACATTGACGTCGAAGATGCGACGCCAGGAGCCGATGTCGTACTCGACCGCGAGTTTCGACTCCGAGATCCCGGCGAAGCAGAGCAGGACGTCGACGCCGCCGAAGACGTCCGCCACGCGCGCGACGGCCGCATCGACGGCGCCTTCATCCGTGACGTCGACCTTCTCGAACCGAACCCCCGGCCCCGCTCCTTCGCCGCCGACGCGGGCCAAGTGTTCCACCGCCCGGCCGCCCATCCCCGCGTCGACGTCGAAGACCGCCAGCTGCTCGACGCCGTGCTCGAGGAGCGCTCGCGCGCAGACGAGGCCGAGACCCTGGGCCCCGCCGGTCACTGGGGGGGACGACGACTGAGTCTTGCGGGTGTGGGCGGAGGGTGGGGACACGCACCGATTGCTTTTTTGCCGGCCAGGGAGAAGCGGGCGGCTGCGCGTTCCGCGGGGGTCTTTTCGGGGTGGACGAGGTCGGGGATGGGTTGAGGGGTCGGGGGATCGTCGGCGATTTTGAACGGGGTCATGAGTTTGAGTTCGCCTTTTGGCGGGCCTGTATCCGCCATTGCGGAGTTTGATGATGGCGAGGGTGATGGGGTGAGTGACACAGAAACGCTATGCGTGGTTGAGGCCGGAGGAGGGTTTGGTGTGGGGTAGATCTAGATTTGGGTTGCGCATCAATGAGGCGAGTTCACTGCTTCAGATATGCGAGACTTTGATCAGAAGAACGCGATTATCACATGATCGTAAAAAGTAGAACAGCAAAGTGAGGATTAAGAGGTTACAGCACCACAAGCCATGTCGAAGCCGCTGCGCGGGCAAAAAAGGGACTGCACTGGGGGCGAGATGTGAAGCTGGATGACTCAACAACGACGGGACATACACTCAGACTCTTGGTACATGATTTGTAAGAATAGCTATAGAGAACAACTTTGATGCGGGAAATTTTGTGATCAGGCTTACCGTTGTCGAGTTGTAGAAGGTGGTAAAGATACGATTTGCAATTTTCGCGGCCCCTCAGTGCCCCCAAGCAGGGAAATTCAAGAATTTGATGTCTAGGTGATTTTTGCAGTGAGGAAAATTGTTAGAAGGGTTTACAGAATATATATAATGAATTAAGATAAAAATTTTATCCTCAAGGTCGCAGTCTACAAAAGATTGCGTCCCAGAATCCGACGCCGGGGTAGCTCAATCGGGTACCGCTACCTTATCGTGTGGTCGCAGAAATATGCTCACATCTCACTAGTAGAGCGTGTGGCTCTTAGTCAAGAAAACCTCAAGGTCGCGGGTGTACGAATATCAATGTCACTGCCGATTTATTACACGTGCTGACGGCAATACAGTCGAGCCCCGCCTTCGGCTCTAGAAACCACTCTAGTATCGAGAACTTCTCGACCTTTCTTTTTTCCTCTCTTTTTTTTTTTGCGATGGATTCCACCAGTCAAATAGCCACGGCTTGGCAAAGCTACCGTCCCAATAACCAAAATCGGTGTTTGTACTCGAGACGCAAAATGGTATGTATGGATGGTGTTACGCCGGTTGATTGGACTGTAGGCAAGGATAATAGACGTAAAAAAAACATTCTTTTCAACACCAATTGGCCTTTGGCCAGTCTTGGTATTCCGGTGACCGCCCTAATATTTTGCCTAGTAAACCATGAAAGAGTCTGCCTTCTATAATTTCGTACCTAGCGCATCACGAATAACGACAAATAGAGCAGATATCCTCTTCAAGTTCCGCAAGCGCAATGATTGACCAATCATAGAAATCTTATCGACCGTTTCAAAGAATGGTATTATTCTGTATAGAGAATGCGAGTGCGAATCGCCTAATCCCAGGCTCTAGCCTTGTACCGCACGATTGGTCCTACCAGAGTACTTTGATATATGTACAAATCCATCGAGGATCATCTAGATGGGAGATCTTTATGTGTAGCAGCGTGTTTCTGTTCAGTTACGAAGCCCGAAGCTTAAGTCATAAGAGAGATGCTGTGGCACTTCAATACGCTGCAACTTATATTGCGCAAGTACTGCACTCGATGAGAACATGGCCGTGTGATTTAATGAAGTCGACCACATGGTAGTGACTTCGATTCTGATCAGGAGACGGCAAAGTGACAACCGAGAGAAAGGGATGATAACGGGATTGGGAATCCCCATGATATGTACAGCATTCTCTGGAAAGGACATCTTCGTTCTACGCGTAAAGAGAGTATGAGATGAAGAAAAGGCGGAGACAGCTTTTCAATAAATCTGGTATTCGAAGCTGGACGAATCGAAACATATCGACAAGATCAGCCAACGAAAGTTTTCTGGCTGTTAATGCTCAAACACGAAGCAGATTTAGTCGTGAATAATAGAATTTCTGGCTATGATACCTTAATTCGACAGCAAATCCATCTCATAATCCAACTTCCTCTCTCAGCTTGTTTGGGCCATGGCCTCAAACGGCATAGCGGTGGATTTGGATTGGAGTCAAACGTGTCACGCACTTACCTCGCTGCACCGGTAATGCATCGAACAAGATCATTCCGTCTGTCCACTGCAGCATCGAATTGTGCTGAAATGTGAAGAAATGCCTCTGAGACAACAGCGGCTACGATCCCAATGCGCAAGGGAATACCTCAAGGGGAAGAATTGATCGGGCAGGCGAGATGTATGATGAAGCTACTCTATCTCAAAGAAAGCATGACACTAAAAACCCCACTGGTCATATCGAAAGATTACCTACTTGCCAGAAATTCCGGGCCAGGTGAGCCAGATACCAAGATATTCTGCAGGTCAAGTCTTCCTTTTAATTTTGTATGAGAACCTGTGGGCTGGAAGGTGCTTCCATCCAGAGTTGCAATCGTTACTCTACTTAAGAACGCCATACATTACAGTTCCCAAGCTTTTGTGATTACTTACGGCTCGCTTCAAATGCTTTACTCATATTTTTGGACTATTCATGAGCAATGTAGTGCAAAAAAAATATTAACAAATGTCTTAGACTTACGAAAATCACGTTTGTTGACCCCAAAATTAAGCAGGAAACTCAGCAATCTCCCTACAAGAAGGCAAAGACGGACAGTACGGAGCCGGACGTGATATCAAAAACTGTTCATCCTTGCACCAGAAAGCTACTACTCTTCGACAGACCCACGCAAACCTGCAAGCAGTGAGCTAAATTGAACCTGTCGCGGTCGTCAAGGCGTCATTCTTCTCCTTCATACTCGGAAGTCGCTCTTCGTGCATCGATCGCCTCGTTTTGTCTTGCACGCTCGCGACGCCTCTCAAGCTCATGCCTTTTAGCAAGCATCCGGAGTCTTTCCAGTTCTTCAAGTTTTTCAAATTTGTGCCGTCTCTCCAACTCGTTCCACCCACTAACCGCATGACGTCCATGAGGCACACCCTCCACATTCCCTTCAATCCCACCGCGCACCCGAACTGGCTCAGGGCGTTGATGCATATGCAAATGGCCGCTGTAGTACGGGACCAGAGCTTTCAGTCTGAGCCGGCGGAGGAGATCAGAAACGGAAAACCTGGGGTCAAAAGCGCAGGTCCCGATGAGCTGCGCCAGGCCGAAGCTACTGATGTCATGCATTGCGTCGACCATACCACCCGCCACCTGGACCCAATTCATGATCTCCGACCACTCGAGGGTACCCTCGTGCTGTCGGAATTCAATCGTCTTGTTTGATCCGAAAACCATCGGACAGAGATTATAAGCGAAGCACCTGTCTGGACGGTCCTCTTTATCTGCATACAGCAGCACGAGTTCTTCCTCCGTCTCGCAGCCTTGAATCGCTCGCACCGTGTCCCACAGATCGTGGCCTTTGAATGCTGCAGACGGGCCTTTGGCGTGGCAATTGCCGATTCGGTGAGCGGGGTGAAGGCTGTTGAGCTGATACTCGAACAGAGCCGTCAGGATACAGAAATGCTTGAGCGTTTGCAGAGGAAAGCCGGCCTTCTGATTGCCGACATGGACGTGCAGGCCACAGGATGGGTTCACGGACACGTCGAGGTGTTTCGTCAGTGTTCGAATCACATGCTGCACCCGACGCAGCGCCTTCGGACAAAAGCGCATCGCTGGAGACGTGATCTCAATGTCGCACTCCAGGAACCCGTCCTGGGAGCGAGGACCGTCCTTGATGTCGATGGATGTGTCGTGGGAGACCGTCCATTTCTGGTTGCCTCCGGCAGATGTCACGTCGTAAGTAGGGAAGCCGTTTGCTCTGAGCAAATGGACGAGGTGTTCGCGGAAAAGGATGCAGAGTTTACTCTCCTCGTGCAAAAGCGACGAAACTTTCTTTTCCCAAAGGATGCCTTCAGCGGCGTGTAGAGCTGGTTTGTATGTGGTAGGATCAAAGGAGACGATGCATTCGAATTCGATACCGAAGGTAAGGTTTAGTGGTTTAGGCATGCTCGCAGGACAGCTGAAGGATATGTTGTGGGATTAGGAATTTGCAGAAGGAAGTTGACATGAGAAGGGCTGTCATTCCTAGCATTGGATGCCTTTGATGTTGGAAAAGAGATTGCTCGTCCCAAGAAGACAAAGATATCCGTATAATTTTATAACAAAGGTCACGAGCTCAGACAGTCGTGACCTGACAAGGCTCCAACAGCTGCTACAAACAAAGAGCAGCATTGATAGCAAGTCAACACACAAGGCAGACAAAGCACTGAAGATGCTTAATTTAGACACTACCCTCTGAGCCAAGTCTCCTTTCCAGCACTTCCACAAACCGTTGACTCCACTATCACCATCACCATCCGGACGCCACTCGAATAATCACATTGTCCCCATCCTCGTCATGGACAGCCTGGCAACTATGCCGACGCCGCTGGAGATGACGGTAATCAGCATTCTGGTTGGGATCGTTTTTCTCTTGGTTATCTTCGGTATATTGCTTGCTCTGGCGTCGGTTCTTTGGGTTGTGACTTGCGATGTTAATGCAGACCGGATGGCGGAGCTGTCGCGAGGGCTTAATGGACAACGAGAATTAATTCAGGCCAAGAAGCTCAGCAGTAGATCAAGAAGCACGGACATGAACAGTGCCTAGTACTGGAGTAGCAAATTTCATCTTCTGGTTCAACAGCATGCAATGAAGATTGGATTACTATTAAGTCCATCCATGTGATAGCACAGGGCATTCCCCTAGCAGAAGTCTACCAGGTATCTTTCCCTCATGAGTGCCGTCATTTTATGTCTCCATCACATCATCCAAGGATGTTGCTCTACCATTGGACCTCACCCTCCTTCTTGGTCTCAGCAGTCCATCCATCATTGCCGGTCTGCACAGGAGCAGCACCCGCAGCCCAGTCGGCACCCTCCGCATCCCAAGTGGAGCTGGGTTGAGCACCAGCAGTGTTGCTTGCAGCGCTGAAAGCAGCCGCGCCACCTGGAGCACCACCTGGAACCTCCCACTCGGCGTTGCCGGCGAAGCCCTGATCGATAGCTTGAGGTCCGACATCGTTGACACCTGGGACCTTCTCCTCCTCTTGGCCTGCCGAGTCCTTGTTCTCTTCGGCTTCAGGATCGCGGTAGAAGTAGAGATCGACCATGACGTCCCATTCGGTTTCACGGTCGGCGAGGGTACCACGTAGACGGAGGACCTCACGTGCCAGCATCCACCAGATCAGACCGATAGCATGACGACCTTTGTTGTTTGTAGGGATAGCGACGTCGACGAATTCGGTGGGAGAGTCGGTATCGCAGAGAGCGACGACAGGGATGTTGACGTAGGAGGCTTCTTTGATGGCTTGGGCATCGGTGCGCGGGTCGGTGACGATGATGAGGCGGGGCTCTTTGAACGAGCGGGTGATGTAGTTTGTGAAATTGCCGGGAGTGAAGCGACCGGCGATGGCAACAGCACCGGTGTGAGCGGCGAACTTCAGGACAGCACGTTGACCGTAAGGACGAGCAGAGATGACGGCGATATCAGCAGGGTTGTCGACTGCTGCGATGATGCGAGCTGCGAGGACGACTTTCTCCCTAGGAGCAGCAGAGTCAGCTTCCGCCGGCAAGTAACTTGACAGCTTCCTTGGATCTTACCAGGTTTTTCCAATGTTGATCACGTTGATTCCATCTGGGCGAGTCTTCCACAGGTACGGCTCCATATGAGTTTGCATGTTCTTGGAGCCCAAATGACACTGAGCTGCAAGCAACATCTCAATGTCTTGAGAGGTCGCATTAAACATTGATGGGAGGTTGTTGGGTGCCATCTTGACGGTCTTGATATCGGGATGAGCACAAGATATCAAGGAAAGGTGATGTTGAGCTGCTGTCGAGCTGAGTTGTGTGTAAGGCCTTGAAGCTCGATTTCGCGAAGAAAGTTTGTGCGGGATGCTAATGTAATGCGCTAGTCTAGCGCATACGATACGATACGGAGAGTTCATGAAATTTGAGCGAGTCCCTTACTCTTCCGCAGCTACGAGTCTCTCAAATGGCGTCGCGTTTGCCATTGCGTCTTCAAACGCGGACTGCAGTCGGTAAGTCATTCCATCGGCCAACTAAAGTATCGAGACTGAATGCGCTGCAGAGTCACTATGGTGCCACACTCCTCCAAGCTTCCTCGCTCCTATCCTAGCCTCGTTACATCTACATTTCTCCACGACCAGCAGCCTTGGTTGGAACATTCGGCAACTCAAGAAGAGGAAGCAAGTGCATCGAGATGAGTACACACTACGCCAAGTCAAAGCCCGCAGAGATGCCAATCTGAGTCGTCAAGCTGTTCTCAAAGAACAAAAGGCGAAAGAATTAGGAGACCCAATCCGTGGTATCCCTACACCTTTTGTCGAATCGTTCGATACGGAAGTTCCTCAAGAGATCAAGCAAGACCCGAGTGCCGTCTCTCTCGAGGCTGTGAAGGCTAATCCAGACACGCCTCCTCCTTCGCCAGCTTACGCCTCGGAAGAGAAGCACCTAGATCATGGAATTAAGCATGAAGAGCTGGCACGGTCCCTCGAATTCTCCCGATACCTCACGCGACCTCTGCCACCTCCTTCTTCTACCATTTCCGACCCTGACCAGGAAGCGCAAGCCCATGAGAGATGGGAAAAACGAGATGCATCGGCTACAGAAGCAGTACAACGCATCGTCAGTCTCACCAATGCTAGCAGCAAACACCGAACGAAAAAGAACACCGAACGCATCATCGAGACCTTCGGGCGTCACAACACAGATCACATACTCAAGCCCAAGGGACCCGCCGTTGTGAAACATAATCCACTTATCCCACCTCAGGTACCCACACCAAGAATAGGCCCAGATACAGGATCTTCAGAGGTTCAAATTGGCATCTTGACAGCCAAGATTCGAGTGCTGGCAGATCGGTATGAAGGTCCGAATCGTAACGACAAGGTCAACAAGCGGAATTTGAGGCTGTTGTTGCACAGGCGGCAAAAGCTGTTGGCTTACATGGAGCGAAAGGAGAGGGGTTCGGAGCGATGGCAAAGGATGATCAGTACTCTGGGCTTGACCCCTGCATGCTGGAAGGGCGAGATCGCTGTGCAATGAGAAAGAGATTCTTAGTGACTAGAGGAAGACCAGCTGAACCGAGCACGCACCTCCCCCGCCCGGTGTCCAGCATCAGGGGCTGTCGCTTCGGTCGTCATCTCTGTAGATCGAATAGTCTGTTTCACAGAGAACCTGCGTGAGGGCGTACTGGTGTCTACCAGGCCTTCGAGATTTCGCCTCCGGAGAAAGATGGTGTGCGCGCGCTCTGCCAGCATGTTTGTTTCATTCAAGGCTATGTGTCTACTAAGATTACTACTGTATCTATCTTGTTTTACCTACTACAGAGTGCTCAGAGGGTAGAAAAAAAGCGCGGCATCAAGTCATTCATGAGTGCAGAGGTGGACTGAGACTTGATCATTCGCTAGAGTACTAGTACGCTCGCCCAAAGTGCAAACAACTAGTAATATTAGCAGTGATACAAAATTTTCCCCCAAATATATCACTTAAATGATCCGTACCTTTTTCGAGTCTGTTTCTCTCATGGGAAGGAGTTCGTCAATCACAAAGAATTTTGGTGGCACAAGTTCCTACAACCAGCCCAATCCGGAAGGCGCGCTAGTGGTCACGCTAACAGCAAAACATTCCGAACATCTTCAACTCCACAAAACGCTTCTTTCTCATCAACAACACCAACCTCACTTTTCTTCCACACCCTCACATCTTATCTTGCTAAGCAAAAGAATCATCACAGCTCAGTGACAGCTACCATTTCTACCTTGATTGCCTCACGACACTCCTCCGTCCACTGGGTTCCCCTCCAGGTTCAGGTTCGACTTACTTACCATGGCGAGAACCCGTAGGCAGGTTACTCTCCAGGAACAAGAGTCTGGGGTACCTGCATCACCTCCGCAATCCCTACCCACCGCAACTCGTTCAAATCGTACCAAACGCACAACCACTCGCAACAACACCACCGCCGCTCCCCCAGACCTCCCGCCCTCAACACGAGGCGGATCAGTCCGAGGTGGTCGCATCGGCAAAGCCAAGAAATTAGCACGAGGTCGTACACAACCCCTAGCCACGAACAGCCATGATGCACCAGAGTCTTCGGCTATGGACGCGGACCCACCTGAAGCTTCCGATAGCTCAACACAAGTAGAAGCCGCGGTACAAGCCAGCCCTACCACACGAAAAGTCTTCGATGATAAGGAAAAAATGGAGGATACGGAGAGGTTAGACGTGGAACCCCCTGGTGAGACCCAATTTCCTACAGGTGTTTCTGTACATCCCGTGCAGGTTCAGGACATGAATGCACATCCCGTGCAAGGATCCACTACCCCACAAGAGCGCCGCGAATCGGCCACATCCCAAACATTTAGGGACATTCTGAACAGTAGTCCTCGAAGTCCTGGACGCAGCCCTGGGCCTCTCACCCCTAATGCCGTTGCTCCAACCACTCCATTAAATCCTTCGTCTGAGACCTCTTTTAGGGCTCCTACCCCAACTGGGGTAGCTCCCGTTTCATTGTCTCCTTCTCCCAAGCCCATCCCACAGGCTCCCAAACCTGCCTCTGAACCAACAATCTACTATCTACCTAGCAATCCAGAACGTTCACATAGTCTCATTACCCTTCATATGGACCATATTCAGGGCACAAAGGACCCTGTTCGGCCCTCAAAGCCTGCGGCATTTGTGGTGCCTTCTGAACTTGTTGCTCCTCTTTGTCGTTACATCGAGTCACGAGCGAATCCAGGTTCTGACTTGAGTAAACTTACGACAGATCATCCCATCGTAAAGTCATTCGTCCAAGGGGACGCAAGATACCGGCCGCAACTTCCATCGTGGCAATCACAGCAGTCACTACCGCCTTCAGGCTTCACCATGAGAGACGCCTTCATGAGGAGGGCCCAACGCAAGAGAGGGTTTCGGGAAATGGAGGAAGAAACGGCTACACTTCAGGCTGAGAACGCCAAATTGAGGGCCAAGGCCGCCGAAGCATCACGCTCAAGTACTCCGCAAACCACAAAGAATGAGGCCTTCCAATCACTTAAGTCGCCTCAAAAGCGTACCAAAATCGTGCCCGACCCGTATACCGCCGACGGTCAACTCTTACTAGGCAGGACCAAGGAAATCGAAGTTGACGAATATGGAGTAGCAGTCAATCCCACGGATGACCCGACTTCGCGTTGGAGTGAGTACATTCCTGATACTATAGTCATGCGTTCTCTAGGCTAGGTTTTAACGGGGTTGTAGGTGACATCGAGGCGAGAAAGAGAGCCCAACTTGAGGAGGCTCGGCACATCGCGGATGTTGTCGAATCACCATACGTTGCAGAAGAGAATCCAGATACCAACGGCCCTGCGTTAGGGGGACTATTTGCAGAATCGCAAGACCAAGTTCAACCGGAACAAGTGCCAGAGACACCACGTGCCCGGGGTTGGGGACTCTCAAGTTTCTTACCTTCTGCTCGTTCAGTCACGAAATACATTCCGTTTTCATCCCGTCTTGCCCCCTCTGCCCCACAAACCCAACCAGCACAACCTCAGCACCTCGCGCAGACCGAGCCCCAGGTCAATTTGGGTAGCTCCCAGACCCAACCTGCCCCTGACGTTCCAGATTCTGTCGCTGACCCAGGCCATCGTCGTCGTCAACCGACGTCAAACCAACAAAGGCTTCTCACTAAGGAGCAGTCGGAAGAGGAGAAGCGGATCAAGAGGATGAGAGCACAATTAAGGAGAGAGGCAGAGGCTTTAGAGAAGCAGAAGAAGGATTTAGAGATTGCGAAGAAAGACCTGGCGGAGCAGCAGAAATCCGCGGATATTGCCCAGACTCCTGGACAGAAGCGAAAGCGCAGGCCATCTCCTGATGTTATCCCGCTTCCAGCCAATGGCGGCTTTGGCTTGGTTGATGAGTATTTCATGGTCGACTCATCGTCTGACGAAGAAGTTGCGGCGGCGCAAGAGACGCCAACTAAAGAACGTCCTTTCAAGAAAGCTCGAACCAGCGCACCTAATGATGCCATTTTTGGTAATCCTTTTAGAGCTCGGCCCTACACTGGCACATTGTTTGCTCATCCGGACGAGCTACGATCTCGTCAAGACGACAACTCTTTCATTGAATCTGATGGGCCTGATACGCACCCAGCGTTGGATAGCACACCACCCCCTGGTCCCACGCTCATATTCAGAGTCCCTTCTCCAGGTAGTAGTGACAGTGGTGATGACGAAGATGACGAACAAGAGCAAATCAACAAAACAACCCAAGAAGCATCATCAACCAGCGTACCTGAGATTAGGAGTATCCTACGCAACTCACCACTGCAACCACGTCCAACAACCAACTCCCCTCTACCTTCGAAAGCAATGGCACCACCACCGCGTCCTAACTCAGGCCATACAGCTATGCCGGCAGCTGCCGCCATGAAACCGTCAGGTGCTTTGGAGAAGGCTAGAGAGAAGGCTTTGAGGCATCAACCGAAGCAGCCAAGCACGCTTCGAGAGTCAAGCCGATTGTCTACTTCTACGGCGAACTCTGACCTTGGAGATGAGGAAAACGTTGACGAGTACGATCCTGCGCACCCTGCCGGTGTACCAACCCCCAGCAAGGTACCAGTCTTTGAACAGTCTATTCCTCCTGCGGCACCAACTTTCGGGCAGGCGGTTAGCAGTCCTACAGCACCAACAGGACTCCTACAGTTTGTCACACAAGCTGCCAGCGAGCAACCGGGCGAGCAGCAAGCTGTGCCTAACACGAGTGGAAAGCAGGCAGAGACTATGCACAATATTTCTGCAGCTGCTCGTACTGATGATGTACGATCAAGTGGTCAACAAGCCGTTCCGGCGAAGAAACAAAGCGAGATTATGGATGACGCTGATCAATTCATTGCGAACTTGAATCCGAAGATCAAAGCTGATATGGATCGTTATTGGCAGGAGCACGGTGACGACTATGTTTTAGATGACGGATACGAAGAGTTTGAAAGGGAAATGTTAGCGGAGGAGCAAGACTTGATGGACGGTCCAAATGGGTTTCCTTACACACAACCACAGAATGTCATCTCTGCAGCGTTGGACCGAAATGGAGCAGACGGTTTGTCGGACAGGGGTATACAGACTGAAATTGAGGACAATTGGCGACCTGGAGATTTGGAGCGTACGCAGAGTGATCCTGCGAAAGGGATGAAGGTGTTCTTCAATAGGCTGGTCAAGGATGGAGGTATCGAAAGAGAGTTGGCCGATAGAGTGATAGCGATGGGAGTGCCTCCTGGGATCACCGAATACCTTGCAGGGCAAGAGGTGATGGGACCGGTGGCTGCTTAAGGCAGCATGCCGTACGACATGCGGGAGGGACGTGAGGAGACCTTAATTCTGACGGGCGGCTTGGAGATGCACATTAACATTCTTTTCTCGGGTCCCGACCTCACACCGCACTTTTCGACGTTTGGCATCTGTTATATTTCCACTACGGTCCGACGATAAACAGCAGCTTCACACACACCTTCCTTTCGTCAATTCGGCGGACTGTCATCTCACCATAATCTTCTTAGACACGATGCTTTTATCTTCTCGCTCCAGCTTTGCTTCGGCATTGCAAATGGGGGGCTTGCGACCGGCTTATCCTTGACACATACTGGAGTCTGGGCTCGTGAGCACATACGTGCTCGTCGCCGACGAGGACCCTCAAAATGACGCGAGTAGAATTTGGAACAAGATGCCATGACAGGACGAGCGTTACAGATCTTGGAAACAGCAACCATCGTGTGCCTTCAAAGTCCGATGCAGGAGGTTCTGCACTGCATGAGGGCTTTGTTGACATGTCGGTATTCAGTGGAGGGCAGTTGAGGTTGGGTTGTCTGCAAAATAGCAAGATGTCATGATTGGGGGAGATACTTTCTACCTCGGGTCATGGGATCAATATGCATCTTGTATCAGTACGTCGAAAGTCGGACGCAGACAGCCCATCTCATTGCTTTCAAAGGACGCTTTGCCACTGCATGAGGCTTCGTTGACATATCGGTTTTCAGTGGAGGTTGATTGAGGTTGGGTTGTCTGCAAAATAGCAAGATGTCATGATTGGGGGAGATACTTTCTACCTCGGGTCATGGGATCAATATGCATCTTGTATCAGTACGTCGAAAGTCGGACGCAGACAGCCCATCTCATTGCCTTTCAAAAAGTTTCGAGAAGCTAGCGTTTGAGGAGGGGGAAGAGCTGGCTCTTGATGGGTGGTTTGGTGTGCTGTGCTACGAAGATACCATGCGTGTTGTTACAGAAGGAGTTCATCAGGGTGTCAGTGGTCTTTAAAAAAGCATAGAATAGATACCCCCAGGAGCGATTACAATGAATCATTTTCAACGAAGTCCAGTGCACATAATTCGTAGTGTTTGATATTTGGGCTTGTAAAGATAGAGCCAAAAGAGACAGAACGCTTTTCCTACCGTACGACGCCTGGAGC
The DNA here is from genome assembly GCF_014066315.1 of Letharia lupina. Lineage (NCBI taxonomy): Eukaryota > Fungi > Ascomycota > Lecanoromycetes > Lecanorales > Parmeliaceae > Letharia > Letharia lupina. The sequence goes on along the minus strand of NW_023502978.1, from coordinate 2,114,647 downwards.
CAGCGGTGGTGATGACTGCCTATGCTGCCATGAGGGGAAGATGCGGCCGGTACTGCGGGTCTCGTAACACGACTTGCTTCATTACATGATCTGTGGTGAGTCTCTCAAGGTTTCGCTACATTTTTATGAACATCATACAGCAAGAACGTCGCTAGACGGACAGACAAAACCCATTGTCTTGCGGAGTGCAAGTAATCCATGGTGATGTTCATGTGTTCTTCAGGGAGGTGAGGAAGGCAATAGAGCTCAGGTTTGCAGTGGGGGATAGGAGCCACTAAAGGAAGTCTCGATTTCGAACGTGAATGCAATGAGCCAACGGGAGCAACCGCATTGGGCATGAAGGCTGGGACGAGGAGGCAGCCGGACACTGACGGCCTCCAGGCAGCGGCTTGAATGCTGCGTCTAGTCCTGATGAAGTGGGCTTTGGGTTCTCGCGACGACGGCGGTGGGACTCGGGTTGCGCAGGTTTGCCTCTAGGATGCCATTGGCCAGCAGCGAAGTGGCCATGCACCGCGATTCCAGGGGCTAGTAGTCGGAGAAGAGGGTTCTTGCGCTAGCGGTGCAATCAATCACATGCTGAAGGCCGTTTTGAACCAGTGCTGCTTAGAGAAAGGTCGATTTTCAACTCAGAGCTGCTGCCGCCAGGGCGAGCATACCGTCCAGCTTCGCCAGGCCTATCTCCTCGAGCCATCAACATGTGCCCTATCCGTCAACCTCCCCAGGAGTCATTGCTGCTCCGCACGCCCATCCAACCGGTAAGCGAACCAAAATTCTGCGCCCTCGTTGAATAAGACACCATCCTAGATCTTCTGGTGCGTGCTGCTGGTGATGCTAGGGTCTTTTGAAATGATACAAGAACTACCAAGGCGCTTTGGAGCTCGTGAAGCCGCCAAGTCCGCTGTGGAGTCTCGTATGTAGCCTGAGTTCATAGACACTCCAGCCATTGCCAGAACCTTCAGGGGTGCCTTCAGGACCAGCGATGCTTCTCCCTCTCGGGATCCTCTTGGTCGTATCAAGGTGGACTGCTGTATTATCGGCGAATTTATTCAGCTCCTTCTGCCTCGCAACCGTGATAGTGACGGATCTTAGCTCAGGCTCCGGCTCGGGTTCTGGCTCGGGGTTCAGGCCTGAGCTCGAGCTGGAGTTGAGCCTTGGCCTTAGTCTTAGCCTTGAAGTTGGCGAAGAGGTCACATCTTGACCCAACTCTTCCCAACCGGACGACAATACTCAAGTTCGGAACCGAGGACCGGACACGAGACGTAGATGAGCTAACAGGCCATAGCGTCTAGACGGAGCTCAACTAGATTTCCTATATGGCGGCCAAACGTTCTCTTCACTATAGATTGATCCTTCGCGTTACAGCTATGGAGCTAGCGGTGGAGGTCGCGAAGGCGTTTTCCCAAGCGAAAGTGCGGTCAAGTGGGTTTTTTATGTACGTATGTAATAGAGGTAACTTTCGAAAGTGGTAGAAACGAGGCCAAGGCTGGCAATATATCCTACCAGTATAGATGCTAGGCCTTGCATATGATGTGATTCAGCAGCGGGCAGCGAAGCCAAGTCCAGAGGTAAGAAAGCCTTGGAGAAAGCAGTGTTCATGTTCGTAGCGAAGGGCAAAGTAATTGTGTCGAACTTCCTCGGAAGTGAAGCATTATTCCCTCTGTGCCTGTGCTCTAAAACCCGGTCATCGTCAACTTCAACACTTTGCAGATTCACATCTCACTGGGAACCTTACTCTCAGATTTCGCATCGGAAAGCAAACACCAAACACCAGCACGCGATCTTTTGGACCGAATTTTTTCCATACCCTACTATCAACCATCTACCGACATTCATCTGTCCAACTCATGTCCTTATTAGGACAGCATCGAGCGCACACATCCACTTAACATCCGTGGTCAAGCAAAACGGACACAGCATACCGCCAAAGATGGACTATATTCGAACGCTCACGCAACGGAGTGCCAGTGAGACAAGAATTGGAGACAGGGTACGTGTTTTAATTCTTTGCTCATGTGCAAGATGTTTGTAACGCTTGATCGATGCTTTGAATGTTGGATGGAAAGTTGCCAATGTTCAGCGATGCTTGTGTGGATTGGTGGTGCTTGTAAGAAGGAGGAAGTCCTGGAGCCGAAGCAGGACTTTAATCCTCTGGGACCTGCTCTTGCCTTCGCATCACTGCCTTCACATTATCTCAATCATTGCTGCGGATGAGCCACCCTTTTCCTGGCCTCATCACTGCCAGTGATTGGAGTGTGCTTGAGGGGATGTTTGAGTGCTAAAGGGAAAGAGAGGTGAGAGGCAGGAGCATGACTCATGACCCTATACCTATGATGGCTGAGTCTGTCTTCGTATCAACGCAATCATCGCCGCTGATGAAGAGATTTTTGCGTGAGCGAGCAGCCCTGATTCGAGTATGTTTTGCATATTGCAAGACGAAAGAAGTCGCAGAGCAGGAGCAGGAGCTGAAACTCCTATCAGCCGCCCCTTCTCTCACATCATACTCGATCATCAGTGCCGATGAAAGCTCCTTCCACCTCTCTCCCCTCGAAAATCCACAAAAACATACAAAGGAAAGAGCACATCGCTCCATCCCTTCATTTCCTCTTTCCAACACCCATCCTCCACCACGACCCTGTCCCCTTTCCTCCCCCACAGGATCCTGAGATGCAAAGACCCCACCACTGACTCGCCCTCGCCGCAGAAATCCCTCTCCACCCCACCATCCCGCCCAAACTCCCCCGCATCGCCCCACTCGCGCTCCAGCCCCAGCACCCCACGAGCCCGCATACCGAAAACGGACGCCCTGCCCGGCAGCGCCGGCGCCCTCGAAGGCCTGCTGAACGCGCGGTCGTCGCAGCTGCAGAAGCTGGCGGACCGCGTCGAGAGCGTGAACGAATGGCTCGAGATGGACGGCATCGTGCTCGCGAAGCTGATCCACGACATCGGTGCGCAGGTGGGCAGAGAGGAGGAGGCGGAGCGCGCGGGCAGGGAGGCTGCTGAGCGGGCGTTGGCGCTGTGGAAGGAGAATAATCCCTCGCCTCCGGCTGCGAGCAAGGGTCCTGTGTCGCCGGGGCAGCATCGGGGCGTCAATGCCGGGAGTAGTAGGGTCAGTAGTGGTGAGGGCAGGCCTAGTAGTGGGGAAAGCAGAGTGCCGGAGGTGTTTCTTAAGGGTGTGAATCTTGGTGGGAAGAGCATGGAAGAGAGGGTGAATGAGAATTGCGGCGTGCGAGATCTGCGGGAGCGGATCAAAGGCATGAGGAAATGGCGGCGGGAGATTGAGCGGACTGTGTGCTGGCAGCGAGAGGAGTATCGACGTGTTCAGAAGGCGATCAACAGGCAGAGCAACCAGAGCGAGGAAAGCGGCGTCACGGAGAGAGGTGTCACAAGGAGGGTTGTCCAGTTCGAGGATGATGAGAATGTCGAGGGCAGAGGAAAAGATAAGGAGGGGGCTGAACCAGTGAAGATAACTGGTGTGCATCGCGACGAGGGGTGGGGCGTTGGTGGGCAGACTTGGGAAAAGAAGAGGTCAGTGTGGCTGTTTCTCGCTGTTGGAGATTGGATTGCAGGATGCTGACTTCATTTGCATCTAGTGGCAAAGTACCAAGTCAGTCGGAGTGGGAGGAATTATTCAGCGATGGCAGGATTGGATGGGATGATAAGGGTATTCGTCGGAGACATTTAGGATGTTAATCTCGTGTGCGGCGTAGCCCTCTCATTCCGTAAAGAGTGAAGGTGTCTTTGTGTTTTGAATCAGGTTGTTGGACATCGGACATTGGCAACCAAAAGACAAGGCTCAGAATGTACGGGACGTACGGTGGCTGCATGCGCAATATGTGCATCGGCGTGGCGCAACAGTATCCTTAAGGTATGATCGATAGGAGGACTCAGTCATCAAAGCCCTCAAACGTATCAAGCTTGTCCTCTTCTGCCTTCTTTGCTTTGACTTGGTCAATCATACGCTCCAGCTCTTGTTGCTTCTCGCGCTCAGCAGGTGTCATCTTCTCCCACTTCTCCCAATCTCGCTTTGTACGCTTCTTACTTCTTCTCAATTCCCTCTCGTCTCGTGCATCAAGCTTGTCGCTCCATGCCCTCTTCAGCTGCTTCTTTTCCCGCGGAGAAGGAGCCACGTCAGCTGTGATAGATACCTCGGTCCTCTCTGCTATTGCCTGTTTCCTCACTTCTTCCCTCTTTCTATCCTTGTACGCATACGCATTCCAGTTTATGTCCACGCCCAGTGCTTTGTCACCCTCCCATTTCTTCAGCTCTGGCATCTTGGGAAGTTTGAGCAATCCCCACGCGTTTCCCGAGTCCTCCCAGTCCAGATCGCCGATCCGAAAGATGCTGCTCGCTTGATGCTTGCTGTAGGATCTGACCCAAGACACAAATCCGCGCTTTGCTTTATCATTAAAAGCACGGTCTGACAAAACTATTTCCCTTATTGCCTTTGTTGCAGCTCGAGCATCTTCATCGGTGACATCGAAACAAGGCCTAGTCAATGGAGTGATTGGAGTTTTGCGGACCTCAAGAAAAGAGATGTAGTCCTCTTCGCGCCCAGGTTGTAAAAAGACCACACTCAAGCCTTTGCGACCGGCTCGCCCAGCTCGCCTGGAGACCTTGGAGTCAGCATTCCTCCTTCCAGACAAAAGGACGGGTAATGAGACGGCTCGGACGGGCATAGGGCGACATTTGCTCCCAAAACATATATTGGAAGCATTCTCGAAAATGTACGTACCCACAACGATGTAAAAAGACCTTGGGATCACTCGGTGGGTCTACTTGGATCACAAGATCCGTTTGAGGGATGTCAAGACCCCTAGCTGCAACATCGGTAGTCAGAAGAATCGAAGGCGTGCTCGAATTAGCAAAGGCAGCAAGATTCTTGATACGGGCCTTTGCTGGATGCTTTCCGTGGAGCGGAATTAGAGTAAAGGATTGACGATTCGGCGACGGAAGGATTGACAAAAGAACGTGCTGAAAGTAGTCAACAGCGGCGCAGGTGGAGAGGAATATGATGATCTTGTTTGGAGATGGCTCTAATGCTGAGAGTATCTTGGAAATGGCGGGAAATGTATGGGACGCAGGAGCGATAAGATAGCTCATCTGGAGACTATGATACGTTAGGATGATCCTCCGCAGCCACGAAAGGATATCTTTTGCGCTTACCTAGACGGCGTCCTTCTATCCTGCCCGCCATCTATTCCCTTGACTTTGACAGCGATTTTCACAGGATTCCGCAAGCCGACCCTAACGATCTCTCCCACCGCCTCGCTTACAGAGGCAGAGAAAAGGCCCGTACGCCTCTGTTTGGGCAGCCTTCCCAGTATCTTCTGCAGGTCTTCCCGAAATCCGAGGTCCAACAGTCTATCTGCTTCATCGAGTACAAGGACTTCGAAGGATGACTGAGGGCACTTGACGAGCGGTGATGACAGAAGTTCTAGTAGCCGTCCAGGAGTGGCTACGAGTAAGCTCGGGCTGTATTTGAGGAAATGGCTTAGATCTTGGGTTGTTGAAGTGTCACCGCCCACGAGAAGCTGTGCAACAACTCTCGGACCTGAAGATGAGGGCGACAGTTTCTCGGTCCCCGCAGAATCACTCTCGTCGAAGGGTTTCATTGCCGCGGAAGAAGGCTCGTGAAAAGCTAGTATTGATTGCAGAACGCCATAAATCTGTGTGGCCAATTCCCTACACCTCTCAGCACCAATCTAGCCGTACCCGCTTCCTTTGTCCTCACCTTGTCGGTGACAAAATAATGGCTCCTACGTGATGGCGTTTGATCTCCTCGTCCAACCGTAAGAGCTTCTCCAAAGTTGGTATCAAGTACGCTAGGGTTTTCCCAGACCCTGTCACTGCTTCTACAACCACGTCTTTATGCTTCATGAACTGTGGTATAGTACTGGCTTGTACAGGCGTCATTCTAAGCACAATCCAGAGTTAGCATCTCTTCCTGAAGGCGTAAGCTTGAGATTGATGTACCGCTTGAAGCCCATGCTAGACATGGCATCAAGAATCCATTCAGCCAACGGCGGCGTAAGAGCCTCCCAGGCTCTTGATGATGAGGCGGCGGCTTTCACGGGCGCTGCCTGCGGTTCTGGCGCCATTTTTTCCTCAAGTCGCCCTTACAAGAGCAAAAGGAAAGCAACCATGAGACCGTGCAGGGTTCAAATGGTTTGGCTTGCGCAGTCTCGCTACGGCTAAGTGAGCAGACAGGGAATTTGTATAAGACTATAGCAGGACTGCGAAACAGAAGAATTGAAGCGATTCATTAGCGTCCGAGGGGTCTTGGCGGCACACGGGGAAAATCGTTATCTAATCTGTTAGCGCTGCGGCAAGCCTTGGCTCACTCGTTCACTGCTTGGAAAAATACTTGGCCGTTTCCTGTCATCATTGACCTACGAATACTTTCAGACATCCTCGGCGAGGGCCAGCAAGCTGCTCAAAGCTGGACTCACCGTCTTAACTTTCACACATTCCCCATGCCCAGATATTCTGCGCAGTTTACCATGTCGAGCGCTTCGACGCAGCACGCGCTCTGGCAGTGAGGCAGAGAAAACGTCACGATAGCGGGCCTCAAGCATCGAAATCACCCACTCCACTCAATTTTGTCAAATAATCGTTCTGTTCTATACACTTCCTCTTCTGGCTTTGGTTCTAGCCTGGTGCTGCCACCGTTCCATTCCTTTTGCGCCCTCCTCGCCATGTCACAACAATACCAAACACCCGGCACCCCTCGAATCATCTCTCCCACGCCCACACCCACCGAAAGTCACCGCGACAGCTACTTCGCCCCCATAACACGCTCCGCCACCGCCAAAAGACACAACTCTCCCTCCCCCATATCCGAAGACCCAGAATCCGACTCCCCTTCCTCAGACTCCAGCCTTGAAAAGCGCGCCCGATCTCGCAGCCGGAGTCCGAAAACCCAAGCCAAACGACAAAAAGAAGCTGCAGCCTCGAAAGCGTCTCAACTTACGAAAAAGCCACCAGATGGTGCGGTTTCTGAGGCCAACGGCCATCTCTCTCCTTCCTCCGCGACTTCTACAGACTCGTCCTACTGGCGCTCCATATCCCGGTCCCCCTCGCCCCTTGGTCTTATCCCTATTCACAGACACTGGCGCTCTTTCGTTCACCGGCATGAAATACCACGCAAAGCCCTACATGTGTCCATCGGCTTCTTCACACTCCATCTCTACACACGCGGAACGTCCGCTGCATCAATACACCCATGGCTGCTAGGTGCACTGATACCCATCGCCAGCGCCGACTATGCGCGGCATACCTTCCCAGCCTTCAACCGGTTCTATATCCGGGTGCTAGGGGCGCTGATGAGGGAAAGTGAAGTAGATGGATACAATGGCGTTATATGGTATCTGCTAGGGGCATGGACAGTGCTGCGGTTCTACCCCAAAGATGTGGGCGTTATGTCAGTGCTGTTGCTCAGCTGGTGTGACACGGCAGCTAGTACCTTTGGACGGCTATGGGGGCGCTACACTCCGCGATTACGACGGGAGAAGAGTCTAGCAGGAAGTACGGCGGCGGCAGTCGTGGGGGCGATTACAGCGGTTGTGTTCTGGGGGTGGGCTGTGCCAACTTATGGGCGTGGAGACGAGGGTTTCATGTTCAAGGGACAGTTGGGACTTCCCAAGGCAGTGAAGGACGCCATTGGCTTGAAAGAAGCGCAGGGTGTGGTGGGTGGATGGGTAGCATTAGGAATAGTGAGTCTCTGCAGCGGACTGATTGCGAGCGCGAGCGAAGTCGTCGATCTTTTTGGATGGGATGACAATGTAACGATTCCTGTACTGAGCGGGCTTGGCCTATGGGGTTTCTTTAAAGTGTTTGGTTGACACTCAATGAATAATATCACCACTCAAAACGATCATAAGTCGTACACTCCACCTCGCCATCTTTGTGAATGCCTACATCGCATCACAGCCTTCTTCCTTGAACTACCAAGCGCCACGTAATCACGGCTCTCTACCCAAGGTCACCAACAAGGACATCTTCTCGCCAGCTATGTATATGAATTTTGAGAGTCGAAGCCGCACTCATATCGCAATTCAATACTGCCGTCGAACCGAACCATCAAAGATAAATTACAGGCTCGAATCCAAAACATGACCACCCAAACCAAAGCTCCGCACCCCCCATCTTCATCTCGCCGTCCAACGCGTGAAAACCGATCCCTTGACTCCCCGACCTACCGACTCACACCAGCACGACCTCAACAGCGACGCCACACCGGCCCCCTTCCTCGCCCCAACACGGCGCCCCATCGACGATCTCCAACAACACTTCGAACGTGTCGGGGAGATCCTGTTTGAGCAGAATCGCCCTGTCGACGTCCTTGTCTTGCTTCCAATCGAACGTAACCCTGATGCCCGAGATGATATGATTGTGCTGGCCCGGCTGAGCGCAGATTGCGAGGACGGCGGTGAGGAAGGAGGAGAGAGTCATGCAGGAGCGGAGTTTGAGAGGGACGGTGTCGGTTGAGAGGGGGATGGCGATGAAGAGGGTCGTGCGGGACTGTTTGTGGGAGGGGAGTTGGAACGGTGAGTCTGTGGGTTCCTCTGGGTTTAGGGATGTTGGGGTTGGGAACCTGGAGGGGTTCAGCGAGGATGCGGATGGGGTTGGTCGTGGCGACGAGTGGGTGGATGGAGAACGCATTGCCGTCGGGAGCTGCGGTGATGTGGGGTTCAAGGGGTTTGGGGTGGAGATCTGACGCCTACGTTTCGTTGGCCTTGCTAGGGAGCTGGGGTCTGTGGATTCGTGACCCTGATTCTGCGGTCCATGGGATATGGGGGTGTCCGCACTGTTTCCATGTGGCTGTTCGCTGGTTGCCCCCTCGTCGGTGCGTTCCGCAGGGGCATAATATTGTCTTTGAATTCCATTTGCGCTGTCCTCGTTGGGTTTGGAGGTCAGATGCTGATATGGTGACACCGGCACAAATTCACACGGGCCGTTTGGGGAATCCTCTTCACGTCCCTTTGGAGATGATACATCGTGTATCGGTCCCGAAAAAGGTGCTCTTTCGGTTGGCGCCTGAACGGAATGCTGACTATCGTGATGTGCCGTGGGAGGGGAGAGCTGTACGTCAAGACCTTTGGCTTGCATGAGTCTCCGAGGGTTGTTGAGCAAAAAATAGTGGGCGTTTTGTTGAGGCGTAATGTACCCTAGATTCAAGGTGGCTGGACGCGCCGAAGATGGATCCAAAGGATTTGTCAGATGTAATTTTGATGGTTGCCACTCTGGCTGTTGTTGGGCACGGCCATCAAGGTTGGCCGGTGATCCAACAAAAGTTGGATTAGAGAGCATCTGCATGGGATTTGCATGCTGTGACTTCGAATCGATATTGGACCCTTCAGAGTCTCCTGGATCTTTCTGCCACATCCCATAAGCAATTGTTCGCTTCGAAAACCCTTCTGCAGGACCCAGCCAGCTTAAAAAGCAGTAATCCCAAGGGCCGCCTGACCAGTTGTACCCATTTAAGATGAGTCTTCGGCCTCCAATATCAATAGTGCAGAAGGTGTATTGGGGACTCCAAGACCACTAATAACTTCAGCCCCCATATATTGTCCTTGCGGCTGGTCGTCAGTCGCCTGAAGAGTTACGGTTTGCGGAGACCGGCTCTGGTACTGCCTTGATTCTTCTCGGCGAGTGGGGGCAGCTCATGATGATACAGCTGCTTTGCTTCTGCTAGCCATTCGATAAAATGGTCATTGGGAAGTCTGTCCGGATCCGGCCGCATTCCTCTTACCACGGAACCCTCCATATATAAAGTATGTTGGGAATGGACTTAGGCGTCAATCATTCAGAATACCCATCGACATTGAAATTTTCTGTTATGTATGATAATTAGTACGAGTCTTCTGTTCTATCCAAATGGTTCCCACCATGGATTACCAATCTTGGTAATCTGTGACGATTTTCATAAGCATGGCTTTTATCCTATGGGTCTCGCCTTTCATGGTAGTCTATTGTGAGGTTTTTATGTCAGTGATGGACTATTTGAAAAACAGGCCATCCAAACACCAACATGTTATCAGGCTTGGAAGTCTCCCTTATCATGATCTTCTGTAGTGCTCTTGTGCATCAGATGTGGTGATTAACACAAGTGACAAGTGTAAGACATGATGTGAGAGTCGGACCTTACTCTCGGTCTCCTGTATCTGTCCCCAACTCCCCCCACTTTCTCCACTCTATACTTATAGCCAAGCTGAACATTCGACTGAGGGCCCAATAGCAGTCGTCCACAAATCCCACTCTATTCTCTAGCCATAGCACTTACACGCTTTCCCTGAATTGCGCTTGTCCGTGAGTATCATCTTCCGAACGGTGGAGAGAAAAATTGTGTCAACCTACCATAAGATGGCGTCGATATACCAAATAATACAACCCGCGAGGCATCTTCATGCTGTACACACCCAATGCTACGTACACAAGCCCATCGTCGCCAATCTTGTGCGTAGAATGCCAAAGCAGGAATATCAGTCATGAGCCTTAAGAGCGCATCGTAGCCACCATGGCCACTGCAGCAGGCTACTTCGACCGCAAACCCCCTTCCGCCACCCGCCCTCGTCTCTCCCACCTCCAACCCGATCCATCTTCCCCGCACACCCCGCAACGAACCCTCTCCTCAGCCTTCAATTCCCCGTCGCTCAGCTACCGCACACCTGAAGAAGAAACGATCATTTTCGAGTTCGGCAACCGCCATTTCAGCGCTGGTTTTCCGGGCGAGAGCGCACCGAGATGCAGACTGGGATTTGGACCGGAGCAAAGTAGGAGGGTGGGGGATTATAAAAGATGGATGCCAGGTTTTGGTGAGCGGAAGAGGAAAAGGCGGAGGGTTGACGTTTGGGATAACGACCATGAGCTGTGGCGCATGGATGTGAGGGGATTGGATATGGGGCTCGTGGGTGATAAAATAGAAAGAGCGGTCAGGGAGGCCGTCACCAAGCATCTACTTATAGATATGAAAGGGAAACGGCTGGTTGTTGTTCTGCCGAGTCTGATGCCTCATCCTTTGCTAAACACGGTGTTGGGGACATTATTCGCCACGTTCCAGAGTCCGCGTATTACGTTGCTGAGTTCTCCGATCCTTAATACGGTCATGGCTGGGTTGAGGTCGGGGCTTGTGATTGATATCGGATGGAGGGAGACGGTTGTGACCGGGATATATGAGTATCGAGAGGTTCATGAGAAAAGAACTACGAGGGCTATGAGGATGGTTACGTTGGAGATGGCTATGCTACTTGAGAGGGAGCAGGACAAGAATGCAAGAAAGCCGGCAGATGCTTCGAAGGAGGAAGCAGACGATGGAATGGTGACTGTGGATTTAGAGCAGGCGGAGGAGGTGACTACGAGGATGGCTTGGTGCAGGAGCCGCTCGGGGCCCGTTCCGGCATCATCAACCTCTCAAGATCTGCCCGCTCAATTTGGTAATATCTCCATTGCCGAAGACGAGCCCAAAGATTCAACTAGCTCCAGCGATCTCAAAGGAAATACCCCAATCTCCATTCCCTTACCCTCCTCCCCACGCCTCAACATCCAACTCCCGTTCTCAGCCTTAGCCTTGCCAGTCGAGACAGCTCTCCTAGGCAATTCACTACAACGCCACCAACTCGACGACCACGAACAACCCCTCCACAAGCTCATTTACCAAACCTTACTCTCTCTACCACCCGACGTCCGTGCAGTCTGTATGTCCCGCATCATCTTCACTGGCGGTGGCTCAAACATACTTGGCCTCAAGGCAAGACTACTCGACGAAGTTGCTGCAATTGTTGAGACGAGGGGTTGGGACCCGGTGGAGGGGAAAGCGGCGGAGGAGAGGAGAAGAAGGTTAAGAGAGGTTAGTGGTAATCGACAAGCAACGAAGGTCAAGGAGGTCGAGACGAAAACTACAAATATTTCAATGGATCAGAAAGCGTTAGAGGGGAACATATCAAGTCCAGCATCGCTGGCACCGCAACTCCAGGATTCGATCGAAGAGAAGATCCAGCGCGAAAAGGACAAGGGAAGGAAACCCACCGTTTCTGGTGTCATTCGAGGAGTCGAGACGCTGGGCGCTTGGGCTGGGGCGAGCTTATTGGTTAATCTACGGATCAAGGGCGTTGTGGAGATCGAGCGGGACGCTTTCCTGCAACATGGATTGGCCGGGGCTCGAAAGGATGCGGAAGCAAGTGCTGCACCGCAGAAAGCAGTGCCAAGGCCCAACATAGGATGGCAGACCGGATGGACACTTGGTCCTTGGGCATAGATCTCATTGAGTAATTTGATAGATTCGTGCCCGAATGGACTATACGTCTACGTACAGGAAACTAATCCATCTAACCGAAAATTGCCGCCGGCACATCCGCATCTCTAAAGCGACTCTCACCCTTCTCCGCAAACTCCAAATCAAAACCTTCCGCCCTTTCTCCTCCTCCCCCCGGTCCCCGTTCCAAGTCCAGATCCATCGGCGTATCCCCCGTAAGATCGAACCCGCCCTCCCGGATCTTCTCCACCGCTCCGGGCGACAAACCCCCAGGGACCGACCTCCCCGTGCGGACATCATCCCGGAACGAGCCCAGGCAATCCAGCTCCGGAAAGGACACGCACAGGCCGAAGATGGCCCAGTTGTCGGCGTTGAGACGGGTGAGGCCGAGGAAGGCGGCGAAGAAGTAGCCGTAGGATTGGTAGAGGGTGCTGAAGGTCCAGGAGGGCCAGTCTCGGTTGGTGAAGTAGGCGTCCGTGGAGGGCGGGTTGGAGTCGGGGGGTACGACTTGGGGCTGGTCGATGACGACTACGTACGTAGAGAGAGAGGGGGGGGGAGAATGTCAGTACAGGTGTCGAATAGTTCTGTGTGTGGGAGCGAGCGGGGGATGAGAGTTTTCTCGGTGTAACGTACCACCATTGTGACCAAATGATTGAGTTCGTGCAAGTCTTCCAGATCTGCCGATCGTTGGGATCTGTAGACCTCCGAGGTTCCCGCGTTCGGTGTCGGTGCACCGAGGTCGAGCAGAGTAGGTACGTCAAAATGAGAGGGGCACACCGTTATCCCATAGAGAGCTCGTGCCGTATCCTGCACCGCGGTCTGCGCCGCTCCCGGTATCTGACCTTCCGTCGTATATTTGGCGTCTGTAAATGCGGTGGTTGCAAGAAGCTCCTGAGCAACATCGGAATTACAAGTGCCCTTTTGAAGGGGAGACTAGATTTGGCATATGCCAGGCGGAGGTGCCGTCGAGCTGATTGTTGACATACATGAGGCCCGGCCAGATGTCATTGTAGGGTGGTGGTCCTATGCAATCGTGTCATCAGTGTAATGCAAATTGAATCACGATGGTAGGTTCTAGGCGTACTTGTGAGTCCATGTTCTGTGACTGAATCGAAATATTCTCCGATCAATGGCAACGAAAAGTCCTGTTGTCCATTGGAACGGGTCATATGTGTATAGTATACTGCATAGTCTTCCAGGCATCTGTATCGAGGTTTTATGTTATAGGGGTTGGTCGCAGGGTTTGTGAATACTTGGTTGACCATGCCGAATGTGTCTGATTGTATTGTTTAGCAACGGATCGCATGATTCGGACACTGTTCCTTCTCAAACCATACTGATGATGTTGTTGTAAGCATTCACATTGTCTGTGGCAGGATTGAGCTGGTGATTCGCTTGAAAGGTAATCCCAAAGAACAGAAATAGTAGTCCTCTGATTTCCTGCTGAGTAGGAGATAAGGGGAGATTCTGCACGAGTGTCTGCGCGATGGCCGAAACACCGCCGAGAGAATTCAAGGTAGGCTGCATCATTGGTCGCCCATTGGGAGTGGGCCTGTTGCACCCATCATTCCCGGAGAGAGGGTAGAGATTGAAGCTGCCGTCGAACGTTGAATATGAAAGTGGGGTAATGGGCACTCTGGCCAATACCAATGGAGAAAGCGTCGAGAAGAGAAGGAGCTGCAGAGGCGCATGGCCATGAAGGAGAGAATTCAACATAGCAACTAATGGATGACGACGGTTTCATGGAGAAAAATATGGACAGAAATAACAGGATACGTGAGAGAGAAGTCGCAGGCGAGATGGAGAAGGAGATGTTTTGAATGGCACTGATGGCTAACAAGACTTTTCGGACTGATTTGCTCAAGTTGAGTTGGTCGAACTGACTTTTGCGGGCGACAAGGTAAAGGGATAGGGGCAGGAACATCTGACAGTAAGTATGTTTAGGGAAGATGGCCATGGAGTAGTAAACCAGAGGCTGAGCTCGTCATGGGTTTGATTCCTGCTAATTATCTCCGAGCTCGCACTGTTCTTTTACATCTTTAACAAGCAATATTTGACGGTCAACAAGCAATGACTACTTTAATTCGGAACTTTGGACGTTAAAGTATGGTTTCAAGGCTCGCGTTTCAAGTGCCTGCATCGTGAAGGAAGAGAAGTGTGCCCTCATCAAATGCCTGTGCTCCGCCACAACCCTGTCCAGCCGCCGAAACGCGCTAGAGCGCGCTAAACTACCAAACCAACCTCCAACAGACAAGGATTCGCCTCAGTTGCTACCTTTTTCTTGCACCCACTATCGGTCCACCCACGCTGGAACAGACGGTCAATATATCGTTAATATATCTGTTACCTCGTCACCCAGACAATCTCGCTATCAAGATTTTCTAGTGTCCTTCCATCTCGCCCAGATGCTGCTGGAAAGTTAGGAGGTAAACACTGCTGCCTCGGTCAATATGGTCCTAACAATGTCTGAGCACTGCCCCCTAGGGCTTATCTGTAGACTTTTACTTACATGAAGCGGTGACCAGGCACTTGGCCCCGCTATCCCGGGAAACGGGATGTATAGCATGCCGTGACTTTACGAGTAGCTGGAGTGATACTTTTGGGAGGTTTATTTCATTTTGTGCCTTCAAGTTCTTTTCCGCCTTATCACGCTTCCCTACAATCCTACTATATCTTCGCTTTTCAGTATATCGTATTCGATTTTCTATGGACCTTGCATTTCTTACCCGGCTCATAGGCCTGGCGCTTGTAGCATTGCCAGTAGCTTATGCTTATCCATCTTCCCTATCATCCTTCATCTCTGCACCACTCTCACAACCACTCTCACAAGCGACCGTCACAATTGCAGGTCAAGTCTTCATAGTCGATCCAGCAGATATCATCCTGGACAGGACGACAATAGAACCTGGCTCAGCTGGAATTTCCATTAATGACCAAATTGTGTCAGCTGACGCTGCTCATGACCTCTTCGTGGATGGCACCGAAATACTTGCTGATCCGACCGGCTCGAATTCTGCCGAGAATATCGCTAACAACAAAACTGCCAAATTCAGCAGTAATGCAACGTTTTCCGGCAGTGTCCCGGCCAGCTCTGTCACAGCTGCTGCCGCCGGATACGACATCCTGGGAGGAGAAATTGCTCATATAGCGGTACAAGTGGCAAGCACTCATGCAACATATCGCGCAGGAGTTCCAATCTCTACATCCGTATCTGCTTCGACGTCAATGGCAGCAACACCTTCTGGCGGTTCAGCCCCTCTTGGACCTGTCGTGATCCCCTCGGCTTCTTCCGCCATGACCAATTCCTCACTTTCGAAGGCCTCAACTGCTGGACTAGCTCCCAACGTCCAAGAGAATGTATCACAGACACAATCTAGAAGTACAGGTTCGGATTCTATGTCTGCTTCGACGCCCAAGATCAATCTGATCCCCACGGGTTCTTCCATTCATAGCAACAGTAGCTCTGGTTTGTACGTTGTCGCCGGAGCCTCGAAGATATCTTCAAGCGCGTCTTCTGATCGACAGTCAATGCATACAACGGGAACACCATCTCCGTCGGCCATATTAGTGCCTGGTGGGCAGCCCAATACCATAACGACTGGTCCGACCCTAGCAATTCCCACCATTTCCTTAAACCCAACTGGATCCGTGGCTAGTTCACAAGTTATGCTGCTGGTTGGAGCAATCTTTAGCATCACTGAGGAGGCGAAGACCCTCTCTGCTATCATCAAAGACAACGGACCCAAGGTATCTTTGGTTTCGAAAATCAAGGGGATTGATGATAGGATCCTCAATGAGCTGGAGGACATGCATCCTCCTGGCCCTCCTCCGTCGTATGAAGAGGCGTGCCTCCATGGGCTAGCATCTTTGACCTCTTGGAAGATCTAGGTCAAGATTTGGATGACAATTCTCACCAGAAATGCTGCAGGTCCCGACTTCTGCGCCGCGAATAGCTGGATCGCGAACGTGCAGATCGACGATGCCGTGACCAACGCGCCGCCATATCCCACGAAAGATTTCAAGTTTGCCATCCCGGCTGGGATTCTTGAACCGGCGCCTTTGCCTTGCACGTGGCAGCCGAGTCCAGGGAACTCACAACCTGGCAGTATGAGGTGCAATCCGGGCGAGGAGATTGTGCTATGCACGATTCCGGTAACGACGGCCATTACGTGTAAGCAAGACAACCCAGATAGGATAGAGCCACTGGCGCAATGTGTGTTCTGGCAATGAGGTTTGATCGCTAGGCATGATATGCTTAAATCATAAAAACGATACATGTATTAGACTAAATATCTGAAGCCGCCACCTCAATTAGCCTTTGACGTGACCGTATGTTGAAGCATCTGTCCGTCTCGTCATATTATGTGCAAGCGCGGCGCGCAATGTAGATACCTTCCCAGTGAATTTCTGGTAATTTGTTTCTCAACCTATTCTTTTTGGACCGACGACCTTTGGTTGAGTCTGCCTCGAACTTGCTTCTACTTGTGTTTTACTCCAGCCGTGAGACTCTTACCATTTGACGCTATGCACAATCTACTCTTACTCTTCGGTTAATTACATCTCGATTATAGGCGTATTATAAGGGTGGAAATACTCGGAGCGAACTGATAGGCTCGCTTATGTCGCTTATTAGGCTATAAGCTACGCAGCTAGGGCGAGTATTTAATATACTTAATAAAGTCTTAAATACTTACGAGTTTCCTTTTTCTTTCTTCTTTTTTTAGTTATTAATTTATCTAATAACTAATCTATCTATTCTATTAACTATATATCTAAACTTTATAATTATATAGCTACTACGCAGTTCTATTAAAAGAGATCTTACTATTTTATAATTTTAATAACTTTATTTATATAAAGCTACTTAATTTAGCTATAGTAAATAACTCGCGAGTTAATTCTATTAACTTATAAAGTAAAAATATTTTATTATAATTAATTAGCGATATTTTTAATTTAATAAACGACTTTTATTAGAATATATCTATTATATAATTAAGCGATTATAATATTAATTCTAATATCGATAAGAATTCTAATAATACTATTAGTAGAAATAATAATCGTCGAAGCGTTATATCTAATAATCCTCTATTTATAAATAAAGATTCTCGCTTTATAGACTTAATTTAAGTCTAACGCTATTAACTTCTAAAGCTTAATATTAAGAAGTAGCTAGTTATTAAAAAATTTAAGTTAATTAAAATATAGAATATATAAGAATATCGTCGCGAGTATAGCGATAATTACTATTATAATTTAAGTTATAAGAAGATAAGTATTATTAAGATATCTAATATATAATATCTTAATAACTATAGCTCGATAATTATATTTCTTTAAGATTATAATAATTTTATCGTTATTAAGAAAATGAATAACTAGATTATAAATTTATAGTGATATAAAAGATGTTAATTATTCTATGTGCCTGCAGAGTAGATATATACGGTGTTAAGCCACGCTAGGCCTAAATGGGTGGTGGCTCTAAAGGAGGCCTTAACGTATCGTAACAATCGTCTTAGCGCCTTATATCGATTTTCATATAAATAAAGAAAAAACTCGCTAGTCTTTTATTCTATTAGTAAATACTAAGAAGTAAATCTAGAGAAATATTAGAGATACAATATTATGCGATATTAAGAAACTTATCTAAGAGAAATATAAAGGATAATACTTAAACTAAGTTTATAATTTAGTTATTAAATCTTATAATATAGAACGCTAATTAGTTAAAGCGATTATAAAAAATATATAATTAATAGTTAGCTTTAATAACTATCTTACTATACTCTAATAAGTAAAGGCCTATGAATTAAATTTATGAAGTTGGATTTTTCTAAGTTAAATCGAATTTTAGCCCTAGCTCTAAGTATAAATCGAACTCTAATCGCTTGCTATACGTTTTTGACCTACTTTTATTACTACGAAATTAATAAAGAAGATAAAAGCCTTAACTCTAAGTTAAATCGAACTCTACTTACTTTCTATATAATATTTAACTTATTTAATTTACTTCTATTACTATAGATCGCTAATTAATTATATTCTTATCTAAAAAAGAAGCATCTACTTAATAATCTTATTTTTAATATATCTTATTAATCGAGTAAATTATCTTCTTAATAGATCGTTTAAGACTATAATTAATAGATTAATCTTATTAATAACTCGACTTAGAGTTATATATAATTAATTATAAATAAAGATCTCGAAATAAAGATATAGATTAATCTACTATAATAATTAGCTCTAAATCTTATTAATCGTTATATTAAAGATTAATTAAATTAAGAATTAGATATATTAAAAGAAAGTATATAGATTATTTAAATTAAGCGAAGTTAGAGAAATATATAATATATAGTATTATTTATTATTATATTTATCTTTAAGAATATAATAATCGAGTATCTTAGATTTAATATATTTAACTTATAGATATATCTTATTATATAAATTTATATACTACTTTAAATTTTTTAGTAGTATTATTATAGAATTCTATTTTAACTTTAAATAATAAGATAAAAGCGAGATTAATTTAAAGATATTTATTATTTTAATAAGTAGAAAAAAGCTATCTTTCTTATTAATAACTTAATTTCTACTATTATAAATAATCTTAATTTTAAGAAACTTATTAAGAACTTAATTATTAAATTAAATAATATTCTTATTAAGAGTATAAAGAATTATTTTAAATATATAGAAATTAGCTATTTAATATAGATTAAGATTATTATAAATAGTATTAATTAATTAAGTAATAGAGTTATTTAATAGTTACCCGATAGATTAATTAATAGCTTCTTATTTTTTAAAGCTTATTAAAATATTATTATTTATATCTAATAGTCTTTAAGCGAATTTCTTTATATTAGTTTAATCTTAATTAATAAGATTAAGGTTTCGAAGTCTTATATTTTCTATTAGTCTAAGAATTTAAATATAGTTTTAAAGATAAGATATTTTTAATATAGCTCGAGCGATATAATCTAACTTAGTATTCTTAATAATTAAAAGAATTTAATAAAAGTTATTATAGAAGTATATAACTATACTATTAAAAGAAGTAAGATTCTTTTAAATATCTTAGAGTATATAATTAACGATCTCGATATCGTAGCGATTTTATATAGAGATCTTATTTTAGAAAATAAGCTTAATTATCTTTAATAATTAAGCTAAATTAGACTCTATTAATATATTATAATTAGATTAAATAATAGTATTAAGAGAAATCTTAAAATAAAAATAAATAATAATATTATCTTAAAGAAGAATAAAGATAATATTAGATAAAGCTATAGTAATAGCTATTTTAGAGTTATTTTATACTCTTTATAATACGATATTCTAAAGTATAGTCTTATTAATATCTTTATAGCTATTAAGAAAGAAGAGTTAGCTATTAAAATAAGAGATCGTATTTTAAATAGTATCAGCTATAGTAATTTAATTATTATTAAAACTTATTTATATCTAATTTTAGATATTAGTTTAATAGCTATATACTTCGCGTAGAAGTTAATTTTAATTATTAATATAATACTATTTATAATCTCGCTAAATCGCGAGTAAATTAAAATTAATAATAAGACTAATATTCTTTATAGAGCTAATATTATTTTTCTTTAAGCGAATTTAAATTAAATAAAGATAGAAGTCTTCGACGATAGTCTACTTATATTATATATTGTTTAATAGAGAGAGAATATAATACTAAGTTTAAAGAATATAAATAAGATTATTAGATAATTTAAATAAAGAATAATAAGTATTAGTTAAGAAATATACGCAAAATACGAGAGAAGAATTAAATTATTTACGAATAAAAAAAGAAAAAATATATCTAGCGCGAAAAGTTTTAGTAGCTAAAAAAAGAATACTATATTAAAAAAAGTCGCGATATTTTAAAACTATCGTTAGCGCGATAATCTTCTTATTCTATAACTTAACTTATTAAAGAAATTATTAAGAAAAAATATACCTAGCGCGAAAAGTTTTAATATATAAAAAAAGAAATACTATATTAAAAAAAAGTTATAATATTTTAATATTATCGTTAGCGCGGTAAACTATTTATACTACGCTTAAAGTATTTCTATTTAATAAAGAAGAAATTATCTATATATCTTAATTTATAATTATTTTATAAATCTAGAGAGTTATCGAGCTTATATTATAATAGAATTATTATAAAAAAATCTTATAAGTAGTATTCTCTCTTTCAGATCGCTACTTTATTTAATACTTAATCTTATTTAATATTATTATAAAGTAAGTCTCTTATTATATAGATATTATAATAGAAAAAAAGAATATTATTATTTATTATATATAAGTCTTCGAAGAATATAGAGTTTAATATATTTAGAAGAAGATATTATAGATAGAAGAGCTTCTTAGCATTTAAATTAATATAGTATATTCTTTTAATAATATCTCTATATCTCTAACGTAAACTTTATTCGAATATAACTCGCTTATTTTTTTTTAGATATATTATATCGATAGATCGATATAGAAGAGATCTTCTACTTATCTTCTCTATTAACATTATTAATTTGATTAGAAGAAGACTATTAGCTTAATCTAGCGTTTATATTCTATATCGATTATATAAGATAGATTATTATTATTATTAAATATTACGCTCTATTAATTCGAAAGATAAATAGATAATTATTCGATAGAAGAATTATAATTATATAATTTAAAGCTAAAAATCCTTTAATAGACTTTCGTAGAGCCTACTTAATATATATCTCGATACTCTTAAATCTCGTTTACCTAATCTAGATCTATATTATTTTAATCTATATCGCTCTTATACTCTATTTAAAGACTAGCCTAATCGCTATTCTTATAAATATATTTAAAAATATATTTATAGACTTTAACGTTAACGTAAATCTCTATATTAATATAAGCGTTATACTTAATCGATAAATAGAGACTATAGAATATTATCTAATAATTCTACTTAGATTTATTATCTAATATCTTAATAGACCTATATCGATAATATATAAGATATTTAAAGTCTAGTTTAAAGACGATATAATCGCTAAAGTTCTTCGAAAACCGCTTACTATATATATTCTTATCTAAGTTCTAATAAAGTAGAATAATACTTATTCTATTAATAGTATATTAGCTATAATTTCTATAAAGTATATATCTAATAACGATCGTATAAAGATTAAGAAATAGACTTTAATTAGAAATCTTAGTACTAATAGCGATGTCGATCTTAGCGACGCTAAAGAATCGATCTTTAGGATATAAAATAATAAGAATATGAGTATACGATAGATCTTATTTTTAAAATTTAATAGTATAAACATAAGTCG
The DNA here is from genome assembly GCF_014066315.1 of Letharia lupina. Lineage (NCBI taxonomy): Eukaryota > Fungi > Ascomycota > Lecanoromycetes > Lecanorales > Parmeliaceae > Letharia > Letharia lupina. Next base: position 2,093,038 of record NW_023502978.1, on the reverse strand, counting down.
AAATTCGATCTATTACTTATAAAGTTAATTAGAGTTAAAGCTAATTAACATTTTAATCGACTATACTTCGCTCTTATAGAGGTAAAAAAAAAATTAAATAATATCGTAGAGCTAATCGATAGAAATTACGGCGTATAATAGGCTAAATTATATTAGAAGTACTCTTAGAGATTATAATCTATATTAATCGCCTAATTAATATATCGTCTAAGAAACTATTCTACTAAATAGAATAAGGGAGAGCTATTATACTATAATAAGGGGTAAAAAGAATAAGAGTATATCTAGTACCTTTCTCTTTAGAATATTATTTATAAAGGCCTTTAGCTTTAATCTAAATACTCTAATAATTAAATTAAATCGATTAATAGCGCGTTCGCCGAGTAAGAGATTTTTAATAATCTCGATTTATTTTAAGTTATAGATAAAAGTTATAAAGAGATTCGATCGGCCGAACTTAATAGATAGAGTAATAATATTCTAATAGAGTTATTTTATAAATCGTAGATCTTCTTAATAGAAGAAAGAGAGAACGATATATTATTTATTAGTCTGATCGCCTATAGTAGCTTTATCGATATAAGTATTAATAATTATTTAATAGATATTAACTTAAATAGTCTTCTAATTTATCTTTAATTAATAAAGTTTATTACTTTTAATAGTTATATAGATATCGTAGACGAAATATTATAGTAGTCTATTATAGTAAAGAAAGCGATTAAACTTGCTAGAATGGATTTATATTATATATTTATAAAAAGTTAATAACTAGTAGAATAGAAGAAATAAACGATATAGATCTATAATATAAGATAAGCGTTACTTATATAGAGCTACCTCAATCGATAATTTTACTAACTCATAGAGTGATTTTATTATCGCTACGTTAGTAAATAAGAAGACTTTTATCTAATATAATATCTATATTAGATATATTATTATATTATAACTATTTATCGAATAAGAAGATAATAAGATAGTATAAGAGTATATAGACTAGATATTAATATAAAACACTAAATCTCTTATTACTTTAAGTCTCTATTAAGATATTCTTAGTCTTAAATAGACTTAATAAGTTATTTATATTACTCTTTTAAGCGATAGCGATCTTATTTAAAGTAGAACGATTATAGATACGCGAATTATAGTATTATAAATTCTCATAAAGTAACTTATAGCTCTATATACTTAAATTAGCCTTTAGCTTTTCAAATATCAATTTAAGAGCACTAATATATAAATTAATACTTTTAAGAATTATAGTTATTTTATAATAAAGCGTCTAATTAATATAATTATAATAGCTATATCTAGTAAAGTTAATATAGAAAACGCGATCGAAAGGAAGTTATATCGTATTATAAACTAATCTTAAATATTATTTATAATATAGATTTAGCTAAATATCGATTTTTCGCCCTCTAAAGACGTTAGAGCAGATATATAAGTAATAATTATTCTCTAGATTTTATATATATACGAGATAATTAAATAATTAATAATAATCTATTATAAGATTATAGAGGTTATATTATTATACTAAACGCTATAGCGGCGAAATTCTTTATAATTATTAATAAGATTCGAGATCTTTAATATTAAGAAGTGGAGGATTTAATTAATAATATACTCGCTGAAATTAATCGAATTATTTATACTCGTTTCGACGTTCTTATAATCTTATTTCATATCGTCTATTTTAGATATATCGACTTTAGTCTTTTCGCTATCGCAGTATTATTCGATTATCTTATCTTTTCATAACACCGCACCGCAGTTATTATAAATCTAGTTTATAGAATTTAAATTATATCGTATAGACTCTATAATATATAAATAACGCGCGATATAGCTGATAAGTCTTATTAAAGACTAAATAGAATTTAAATAAGAGTTAGAAGATAGACTAGAAGAACGTAGACTATCGAAAAAGTCGTTATTAAAGAAGTCTACTAATAGGTCTTATAATAGAGAATCTTCGATAGCGTCTTTCTCTTATTTAAAAGCTTCTTCTTAACGATATTAACAATTTAATACGCGTTAAAAAACTTTAAAATAGAGTAATAAAGAATAAATAGAGAAGAAAGACGCGTCTTAAGAGATAGTATCACTAAATTAAAAGATATTATCGCTAGCTTAGAAGGAATCTATAAAGAAGAATATATTCGTTTAAACTCTTTTTAAAGATCTTTTAACGCGTTTATAAGTAATAGTAGATAGTTATTAAGCTCGCTTACGGCCTTAATTATTAGTAGTAGCGAATTTATTAAGAGATAATTTAAGGGTATTAATAGAGGCTCTAAGAGGCGAGTAAAAGAGATATATATACTTAAAGCGTTTAATAACGTTTCCGCGAGAGATATTAAGAATAATTATATTTATATTAATAAAATTAATAGAATTAATAGAGAGATAGAAGAATAATAATTATATAAATAGATAGAAGAATTATTTAATCTCGAATGCGTTTCGTATAACTATATTTAAATACTACTTCGCTTTATTAATAGTAAATTAAACTTTATAATTTTTATAGCGTTAGAAAGCGTAAAGCGAGCTCTATAATTTAAGAAATTATAAAGTAATAATATATATCGTAAGCTGAGTACTTTAAAGTGTAAAATTTTTATATATAAATTTTTAATAAGAAAGCTTAGAAGGGCTAGCGAGCTAACTTAGCCGATCTAATTAAAGAGCGTAATAATCTTAAATTTATAATTAACTATATATATAAATTCAAGATTTTCAAGCTTAATTCTATCTTATTCTATTATATATACTAATATTAGAAACTTAATAGTATATATAATAACTCTATATTATAGTATAAAGAGAATACTATCTATATAGAATTATTATAAGTATATAGACTTTATAGTAAAATAGAAAGGCTAAAAGATCTTAGTACGCTAAGTCTAATTAGACTATAATATAAATAAAGTCGTAAGGTTATTAAAATTATAATATTACTTCTTTCTTTAATTTAAAGCTTCGGCGATAACTACTATATAGTAAATATCGATCTTATAAAAAGTATATCTAAACGTATATAAAGTAATATTCTTAAGTGTATTAACTTAATATTTTATTACGAGATTAAGATTTTTTTATAAATTAATATAGCTATTATAGATTAGTAGCGCTAATAAAGAAGACTATTTTAAAGATCTTTTAAATAATAAATAAGAGCTAATAACCTCGAGATAATAATAATAAAAATCTATTATTAGATTTAAATATTCTACTATATTTATAAATAATTATTAAAATAGATTTTTCTTAATTTTAGAGTCTCTATATCTAATTTTATATATTAGATATTCTCTCTTACTAGTTAAAGAATTATTCTTTCACTTATTTAATTTAAATTAAACTATTTCTTTAATATTATAGATTTCACTCTTTTTATTAATATTAATAAATAATAACGAAGATTTAATTTATTCTAGTAGTAAGTTATTATTATTAAAATATAATAGCTATAAATAAAAGATAGAATAAATATTATTTATAAAAGTCGAGAGTTCTAACTCATAAGCGAAATTATTTAAAACTTTTATAATTTTAAATAATTTAAAATTCTTATAATCTAGTAATTTATTAGAGTATATAATTTTAATATTTCTTCTATTAAGTATAATTATATCTTTAATTCTAAATTCTAATATAGAAAGTTAATAACGATTAGCTTACTTCTTCTATAGAGCTTATAACTATTTAAGCTAACTTCTTAGATAATTCTTTATAATATTAATCTTCTTAATAAATCTATTAATTAACTTAATATCTCTTTTTACTTTTTAACTAGCGAATTAATTTTAAGAGATTAAGAGTTTTATTTCTAAATAAGAAATATATTCTTTAATAAATAGAAATAATAATATATTTAATAAAGTATTCTTATCGAAGTTAGCTTCGAACTCTACTATTAGTAATAAATCTACTTAATTATTTTAATTATAATTAATATAAACTCTAAGATATTACTTTAAGATAGCGTTAGCGTTCTCTATTTATTTATTAATTTTAAGATAAAATATAATAAAGAGTTTAAATTTAATCTTAATTCTTTCGTATAGTTTTTTTTAAAAATATATTATAAATTAAATATCTTAATCGGAGATAATAATAAATAAATATTCTTTCTCTCGTTATATAAATTCGATAAAGGCCTAAACTATTATTTTTACTTTCAGAGAATCTAAAAAAATAAATTTTTTCTTCTTATTAAGTCTATTTATAACTATTATAATATATTAATAGAGATATTTATATTTAAAATAAATAGATAGAAATATAATAAAGTTAATAGAAATATCTTATTAATATTATTCGAAAATAGAAAGGAATTTAAATAAATCTTACTTACTCTCTCTATAAATCTTAAATCTTTTATAAATATAATAGCTCTTAATATAGCGGGCAACGAAATCCGTTATTCTTAGCTAATAATAAAGTCTACTTACTCTATTATAGATTAATAATCTATTAGCGTAATCTTCGAGTAAAGAGTTATAAATATCTCTAATAATTTTAATTCGTAATTCGAGAATATTCGATATATATAATCTATTATTAATATATAATAATTTATTATAAAGATAATAATCACTTAATTTTAACTTAAGATTATTCTTAATTATTTTAAATAATAACTTTCTCTATTTAAATATCTTTAATTAAATAATTTCTTAAATAATATTATTATAATTATAAATATTTCTTATCTAATATAATAACTTAGAAATATTAATAATAAAGACTTCTCTTAATTCTTCTAAGAACTCCTCTTAAGAAATCTTTATTAAGATTTCTAATAATAATTCTTTATTAGACTTCTTATTATTAATATTATCTTATTTACTAAGTTTATATAATATTATAATTAGAGAGATAACACTTTCTCTTATATTATTTAGAAGTATAATAATAAGATATATAGCGTTCTTAATATCTTTATTAAGATTATTATCTTTAAGAATTATATAATATTAATAACGAGTATAATCATTATTCTTATTTTTAAATAAATCTCTTACTTATTAGATAAGATTATTAGATTTAATACTTTATTTTCTCGAATAGTAAATAATATAAAGATTAAATTTAAATAGAAACTTCGCTTATCTTACTTAGCGGAAGTTAAATTATTTAAAGAATATAAAGTATTATAAATTCTTATAATCTAAAATAACTTTAATAAGATTCTCGATAAAGATATTAGCTAGCTTAGAATATTATTTCTCGAAGATCTATATTATAACTATAAGTTTCTTATTATAGATATTATAATTATACTCTATAGAAAATATCTTTTTAAAGAGAAATATTATAGATCTAAGTACTTTATCTTTATCTTCTTATAATAAAATAGTAGTAATTATAAAATTAGATATATTTATTTCTAATTAAGTCTTTTTATTTAAATCGAAGTAAGTAAGTATAGAGATAGTAGTGAAAGCTTTCTTAAGTTTATAAATAGATAAAGTCCTTCTTCTATTAAGTATAAATAAAATTTATTAGAAATATAACGATTTTAGAATACTCTATAATAAACTTCTAATAAAAATTAGTAAATCTTAGAAATACTTATATGTCTTTAATATATTTAGATTTTTTTTATTAAGTAATAATCTCAATTTTCTTTATATTCATTTTTACTTCTTTTATAATAATAATTAATTTTAAATATTTAACTCTAATAATATAAAAGTTATATTTATTAATATTAAGATAGAGATTAGCTTATTAAAGTTTCTCTAATATCTTTTCTATATATTAAATATATTTATCTTTAATATTATTATAAATAAGAATATCGTCTAAATAGATAGTATAGAATATATTTAAATATTTATATAAGATATTATTAATAAATATCTAGAAAGTGATAAAGATATTATATAACTTAAAAGATATTATTATATATTCGAATAGACTATATCGAGTAAGAAATACGATTTTTTTCTTATAATTCTTTTTTACTCTAATTTCGTTAAAAGCGGCTATAATATCGAATTTACTATATATCCTCATCGCGTATAATTTAATAAGAGTCTCTTTAATTAATAAAAGAGCGTTTTAATTAAGAATAATAAGTGCGTTAAGAGCTCTATAATTTATATATAGTCTAAATTTCTTATCGAGTTTCTTTATAATTAGAATAGATATTATATAAAGAGAAGTGCTTAATCTAATATAGCCTTTTCCTAATATTTTATTAATATATTTTTTTATAATTAATATCTAGTCTCTAAAGAGCTTATAAACCCTTTTCGATAATAGAATAACTTCTTTCTTAAGATTTATTTCGTAATTAATAAAGCGATAAAAGAGAAGTTTATTAATTTTAATAGGATTTTAAACGTCTAGCTATTCGTAATATACTATAAAAACTTATTTCTATAACTATTTTATAGTTAATAATTTCTTTCTTAGCTTATAAAAGAATTTCTTATAATCTTCTATTATAATAGCGACGATATTAATAATAAACTTTACTTTCTTATTAATAAAATTAGAAAATTATTTAAAATCTTAAAATTATATAATAATAACTTAATTCTCTAATTTCTTAATTATCTTAATAAAAATATAAACGAAGATCTCTACTATATTCTTTTCTTTAAATATAAGTAAAGGCCTATAAATTAAATTTATAAAGTTAAATTTTTCTAAGTTAAATCGAATTTTAGTTCTAGTTCTAAGTTAAATCGAACTCTAATCGCTTATTATATATTTTTAATCTACTTTTATTACTATAAAATTAAATTAAATCTATATAATATATAGATATATATATATAAAGAGAGGCGCGTTAAGATTTAATTAGAAAGATATATTAAGTATAGAGAATTAATTTATAATAATTATTTATAAAAAATAGAGAAAGACTATATTTTTATAATAAGAAGTACTAAAATATTAAAAAGAAATAGAGACGTATTAATTAGTAGTATAAATTCTATAATATCTCTTATCGTAATAAAATCTTTCAAATAATAAAATAACTATAAATATCGAATAATTTTAATTTATCTAAATATATATTATTCGATATTTCTTTTATAAAGATCTAATTAATTATAAAAATAGATTCTTCTCTTATAACGTTATTATAATAATATATTATATTAATATAATAAAAATAATAAACTAAATTATAATAATATTCTTCGCTTATTAAGTAATAATTTAATATAAAACTATAGAAAGTATATAATATAAGATCTTAAAGAGTTAAGCCGTATTCTTAATAATAGTAATCTTATTATCGCTTAGTTTCTTCGTAGTATTCTCTATAATATTCTTTATAATATTCTTTATATTTATCTATTATAATTTCTTCTTTTACTTTTTAATATAATAAAAATAATAAACTAAATTATAATAATATTCTTCGCTTATTAAGTAATAATTTAATATAAAATTATAAAGAGTATATAATATAGGATTTTAAAGAGCTAAGCCGTATTCTTAATATTAAAAATTTTATTATTACTTAATTTCTCCGTAGTATTCTCTATAATATTCTTCGTAATATTCTTTATATTTATTTATTATAATTTCTTCTCTTACTTCTTCTTTTATAGAGTATTAAATTAAATAACTAACTAAATAATTAATTAAGTAAATAATTAATATAATATAAAATTTTAAAAAGCTAAACTATATTCTTAATAATAATAATCTTATTATCGCTTAATTTCTTTATAGTATTCTTTATATTTATCTATTATAATTTCTTCTCTTATTTTTCTTTTTATAGAGTATTAGATTAAGTAACTAGCTAAGTAATTAATTAAATAAATAATTAAATAATTAATTAACGATTTAATTAAGTAAATTATTAAGTTAATAAAATAAATAATATTAATTAAATAATTAATTAAGTATTATTAGCTTAAAAGAAGTATATAAAAAAAAACGATAACTATAAATTTATTTAAGCTCTTTTTAAAAATCTTTTAACGCGTTTATAAGTAAATAATATATAAATAATATATAATATAGCTAGCGAGCCTTATTAAAGATTAAATAAAATCTAAATAAAGATTAAAAGATAAATTTAAAAAATGTAAATTATCGAAAAGATTATTATTAAAGAAATTTAATAATAAGTCTTATAATAGAGAGTCTTTTATATTATCTTCCTCTTATTTAAAAGCTTCTTCTTAATAATATTTAAGATCTAATATATATTAAGTAGTTTTAAAACAGAGTAATAAAAAATAAATTAAAAAAAAAGATGTATTTTAAGAGATAATATTATTAAATTAGAAGATATTATCTGTTAAGGACGATCTTTAACGAGGCCTCGATGGGTACGTATTCTATTGATATATATAATAAAGATATAGAATACAATGTGGCCTGCTGGCAGATATGTGTGTAGTGCCAAGCTACTAGTGCCTTGGCAAGGAATCCGTAACATTATCGCTAACTTAGAAGAAGTATATAAAAAAAATATATATATATTTATTTAAACTCTTTTAAAGGGTTTTTTAATACGTTTATAAATAGTAATAAATAGTTATTAAATTTATTTATAATCTTAATTATTAGTAATAGTAAATTTATTAAGAAATAGCTTAAAGATATTAATAGAGGCTCTAAAAGGCGAGTAAAAGAAGTATATATATTTAAAACGTTTAGTAATATTTTCGCGAGAGATATTAAGAATAATTATATTTATATTAATAGAATTAATAGATTAATAAAGTAATAGAAAAATAATAATTATATAAATAAATAAAAGAATTATTATTATTTAATTCTAAACGCGTTTAATATAATTATAATATTTAAATATTAATTTAATTTATTAATAGTAGATTAAACTTTATTATTTTTATAATATTAGAAAGCGTAAAGCGAGCTTTATAATTTAAGAAATTATAAAGTAATTATATTTATCGTAAACTAAGTATCTTAAAGTATAAGATTTCTATATATAAATTTTTAATAAGAAGATATAAGAGAATTATCGAATTAATTTAGTCGATCTAATTAAAGAGCGTAGTAACCTTAAATTAATAATTAATTATATATATAAATTTAAGATTTTCAAGCTTAGCCTTATCTTATTCTTTTATATATATTAATAATATATTTAAAATAATATTAAATTATCTTAATAAGATAATTAAGTATTAAAGTTCTTCTATATAATCTTCTAAGACGAGTTTTATTAAGATTATATATATAATATTAAGCGCGAAGATAAATTTATTATTAATTAATTATAATCTATAGAATTATATTAATACTACTTTAAATAGCTTATTTACTTTAATAAAAGATATATTTATAAAGCTTAATACTAAAGCTTTAATATTTAAGAGATAATTAATCTTAATCTATCTTATTAATATAATAATTTTTCTATAAAAAGGCTTTAATAATAATAATATATACGAATAAAGAGATGAAAGCGAGTATTCTTTCTATTTCTAACTCTTTAATTTTTATATATAAAACTTTTAAATCTCTAGCGACGACTTAATTAGAGACGTTTAATTTTCTAATTCTTATAATAATTCGACAAGAATATTCTTCTTAATATCGACGACTTTTAGAATTATATCAACTTATTCTTTTATTAATAGATCTATATTCTTATATAAGATATTATTATTATTAAAACGATATTTAATCTTTAGATACTTAAAATATCTATCTTCTTTTTAAATTCTATTTATTAATAATTTAAAATACTTATATTTTTATATATAAGAATTTTTAGTAATAGTATTATTATTTCTTTTAGTAAAGAAAGTATTACGCTAATTATTTAAGAAGATAAAGTTCTTATTAATTTTATTAATCTCTTTCTTACTCTTTAAATCTAATATATTATTAATAGCCCGAAGATTTATATTTAATACTTAAAGGAAAATAATTAATTCTCGAAAAATATTAAAAGGTTATTCTAAAATCTAATATTTTAGATATATAGAGATTAATTATTTTAGATTAAATATCTTATAGATATTAATAAATCTTAAGAAAGTAATAGCTATAGAGAATCGTATATAGAAATCCTTAAACGATTTCTTCTTATCTATTACTCTTATATTAAATTTAAAATTAAATATCTTAATATTAAATTTAATAATCTTATTATATATTCTAAATATATTATCTAGTTTATTAATTATCTTTTAGATAATTTAATATAAATCTAAGATATCTTTATCTACTCTTATTTTAATAATATTATATATAATAAACTTATAATAATTTCGTATATAATCGATTTTTTTAAATTTAGTAAAAAAGATTATAGCGCTTTATTTAAATTTCGCTTTAAGATATTAACGTTAGCTATTTCATTTATTTCGATTATTAGTATTATAAAAATCTAGAATATTAAAATATTATTTATTTAATTCTATATTCTCTACGCGATTTATAATAGAGATATAATGTAAATTTCGATAGATGCTATTAATGAGAATACTCGGCTAATAAGATACGAATATAATCTCTATATCTTTCTTATCGAAGTTTTTTAAATTAGCTAATATATAAGATTATTACTTCTTTAACTATTAATCTTTACACTTTAAGTCTTACTTAAATTTCTTATTTTCTTTAATAAGTTTCGTAATATTAATACGATATCTATTACGTAAACCTCGAAGTCTATTATTAATTTCTCACTTATAAAATAATTAATTATTACTATTATTTAGCTAGATAATAATTATTAATATCTTTATCTTAATATAAGCGATATTCTAGCTAAGTTCTTTATTTTATTATTAAAATATCTTAATATTGCGGCTAGCAATTTAAAAGCTCTCTACTAGAGTCTTTAATCTATTATATTAAATATTAGAAGTATTAATAGCGCTTTCTATAAAATTCTATAAGTTAATAATAAATATAAAAATTATAATTAACTCTTCTTCGATAATATTCGTAAATTATACTTCGATATAATCTAAACTAGATTCGATAATATATCTTCTAAAGATAAAACGTTTTCTCTTACGTTATACGAATAATATAGTAATATTCAAGACCTTCTTATCGAAGTTCTTAAGTTCTTCTAGACGATAATATATCTATAATTTACTTATAACGATTTAACTTTAAATATTATCTAGATTTAAAATTAATAAATTTATAGCTAGATTTACAGCTAATATTAAGTTAATAAGAATACGAAGAAGATTTAGTCTAAGGTCTATTTCTTTTAATATACTAAAGATATTTATTTTCTTTAAGTTCTTATTTAATCTAGCTAGATTAGCCTTTATATAAATAAAAGACTTTCTTTTAAATAATCTTTTAAGTAGTAAGCTTCTTTAACTATAACTACTAACTTCTTAATAATATATTTTCTTCTTAGCTATATATTTAGTATAACTAATAAATAAATTACTATCGCTTTAGAAGAAAGATAGATAATATTATATTAGAAACTTAATAATATATATAATAACTCTATATTATAGTATAAAGAGAATACTATCTATATAGAATTATTATAAGTATATAAACTTTATAATAAGATAGAAAGGTCGAAAGGCCTTAATACGCTAAGTTTAATTAGACTATAATATAAGTAAGATTATAAGATTATTAAAATCGTAATATCTAATTATAGCGAGATTACTATATAATTAATCTAAAATATATAAAAGTCTTATAAGATAGAGTAATAGAGAAAATTTCTTTAAAAGCTATAAAGGAGGCTATTTAATTTATTATCTATACTATATTATTATAATAATATTAGAGTATAACATAAAGGTTATAAAAAATAAAAGAGCTTTTTACTCTAGATAAGATTTATTTTAATAATAAGATAAGTAATTAGAGGAGTAGTAATTAATAGTATATAAAGTCTAAGAAATAGTATATAAAGAATTAATAAGATTAAAAGAAGAGTTTATTCTCTTTAGCGCTATAAGATCGAAAGTTTACGCGAATTAAATCTAAAGATAATAACTTTTATATTAAGCTTAAGACGCTTTTTATTAAGATATAATACTATAATTATAAGTAGCTAAGATATTATAAGAATTCGTTTAAATATTTAAATTATATTATAGATAATAAAGTATATAATTATAAATTAAGTAAGAGAAAAGATAAAGTCTAATATTTATTATTATAATATTAAATACGCTATTAATTAAGCGATAATCTCGCTCTCTATTATTAAGAGGCGAAATTATTATATTAAATAGAAAGTATAAGATAATTATTTTAATAGATATCGATAATAAGAAAATCTTTATATTGTAATCTTTTATTAAAGAGATATAGATTTTTAAATCTAAATACGCGTTAATAATGATATATATTATCGACGATTATTAAATATTCTTATATAAAAAGTATAATCTAGTTTTTAATCTCGCGAATAGTCGAGAAAGAAAGTAAGAGTAAATTTTAAAGGTATATATTATGGATATATAAGGATATAATCTTATTTTTAATTTCTCTTAAATCTATAATATCGATCTAAATATTTATTAATATAAGTAGTTTTAGATTTATCGCGATTTTTTTATAAATAATAAAAAGTAAGTAGATATTATAATAATAAATATAAAGTAGTTTATATTATTAGCTAATATAGTAGTTATATATAATCTAAAATAAGCGTTTATTATATTTTTATATTAGATTTTATTAGAAAGTAGTAAGAATAATTATAATAAAGCTATATGATATAATACTATATAGCTAGATAATTCTAATATATTTAAATAATTTAAGAATCTATTAGAAGTCTATTTAAAAGAGCTATTTAATAGTTTTAATATATATAATTAGATTAAATACTTTATCGATTTACTATTTAATAAGCTATCTAAAAGCGATTTAATTTATAATATATTATATAATAAGTTTATAATAATTAAAAATTATCTAAATATTATATTTAAGAGAAAGTAAATTTAATCTTTAATTAGTTAGATTGGCTCGCTAGTATTATTTATTAAGAAATTAGATAACTCGCTACGACTTTATATTAATTATCGAAGGCTTAATAAGATAATTATTAAGAATAATTACTCGTTATCGCTACTTTTAGAGATATTAAAAAGATTTATATATATAAAGTACTTTATTAAGATTAATATTCGTAATATATATTATAAAATATAAGTGTAAAAGGAAAATAAGTAAAAAATTATCTTCTAAACTCGCTACGGTTAATTTAAGTATTAAATAATATCTTTTAATCTCGTAAATACTCTTATAATCTTTTAAGTTTATATAAATAAAGTATTTAAATTATATATCGATATCTTCTACGTAGTATATTTAAATAATATATTAATTTATTTCGAAATAGAAGAGTTATATTAAGAGTATATATATAAAGTATTACGCGTATTATTAAAGTATTAACTCTATATAAAGTTATCGAAATATATTTTTAATCGTAATAAGATTATTTTTTTAAGGTTTTTAATAAATTAACGCGGTATTTAAATAAAATTATTATATATTAAAATTATTACTAAGTAGTTAGAATTAGAGTTTATTAAGAATATCTTAATCTTTCTAAAATTTATAGATTTCTATCGGCGGTTTATATAAGGCTTTTTATAGATAATTATATCTTTAATAGATCTAATCTAAAGAGTAAAGAAAGGTGAGATTAAATTATTCTTTATATTTAATAAAAAAGTATATAAGACTTTTAAGATATTTAAGCGAGTATTTACTATCGTATTTATATTAGAATATTATAATTAAAAAATATCGTTTATTATAAAAATCGATATTTCTAATATAGGAGTAGATAATATATTTAGCTAATTAAGTGAGAATAGATAATAATATTCTATTCTATTTTCTAGCTATAAATTTAAAGGCGTTAAATCTCACTAGAATATATATAATAAGAAGCTTTATATAATTATATTAGGCTTTAAGAATTAAAGATATTACTTATAAGATAGTAAGTATCTTATTTATATAATTTTAAATTATAATAACTTATATTATTTTATAATAATAAAAGAGCTTAATGCGAAGTAGATTCGCTAAATTAAAAAATTAGTTATATTTAACTTTATAATCGAATATTATAAAAGAAAATTTAATTCTATAAATATATTATTAAGAAAATTTAATATTATTAAATTGAATAATAGTAAGAATAATAATAATAATTTTCTCTTTATTTTACGAAACAAGCTTCGTAATTAGAAATATTAATTTAATCTATAGAAATATAATAATATATTTATTATAGTTAAACTTATAGCGTTAATAAAGTAATTAAATAATATTATTATCGTAGATATCTAAGTTATTAATTTAAATAAGAGAGTGCTTAATAGATAAATACGTATTCTAAATATTACAATATTATCTCGATTTCTAATTTATTAGATTTTAGAGTCGAAGAGATTTTATTTAGAGTTATAAGAATTAATAATAATATAACTACTTAAATTATAATATAAGAACGCTTTTATTATAAATAAGAAGTAATATTAAAAATATGCTATTAAATAGAATAAGCTTTTAAAATAAAGAGTTAATAAGGATAGACTACTATATTATAGCCTCGTAGTTTATATATCTAATAACTCTATTATAAAGAAAGAGATTTTTTATATAAATTATAATAACTTTAATATTAGATATTTTATTTATAAGCGTATTAAAGAGAGTATTAAATCTAAATATTATTAAATAGAAATAATAAGCGATATAATAGAGTATATTTATACTTATCTTAATTATTAAAGAATATAAATTTATTATTATAAGTTATATAGCGAGCTAACGTCGATTTCGTTAGATAATATAAATTTATTTTATATTATAATAATAAATTTTATTATAAACTTATTATCTATAAGAAATTTATATATTAATAAAACTTACGATATTATTTTAATCTTAATAAATAAGCTAATTAAGTATATAATATACGTTATAATTATAAAGAATTTAAAAACTAATAATCTTATTAATATCTTATAGTAGAAGTTTATATTATTATATAGTATAATGTATAACTTAATTTCGAATTAAGACTTTCTATTTATAAGTAAGTTTTAAATAACGCTATATTAATATCTAAATACGAAACGTAGATTTAATACTATATTTTATTCTTAGACTAATAATTAGATTAAGAAGTAAAATTAAATTCTCGAATATTATTTATAAGTATATTATAATTATAAATAGAATAATTAATCTAAGATCTTATTAATAATTATATTTATATATAATAATAATATATATATAAATATTAGTAAGACTTTATAAGAGCTATTAATAAGATATATAGTAGATTTAGAAAATACTTTTAAAGATAGAATCTTAAAAGAGAAAGTATCGCTTATTATAGAGCGAGTAGAATAATTATAAGAAATAAGATTATATCTAAAAGAATTATAAAAGCGAGTATTAAAGTAATAAGTAAAGTATTATAATAGTAATTATAAGATTATAATCTTTAAGAAAGAGAATAAAGTACTATTATAAAGTTTAAATATATATATTTTATAATTAAAGAAGAAACTTAATTATAGATAGCTTAGATCTTTTAAAGTGCTAGAGAAAATAGATATATAGATTTATAAGCTAGATCTCTCTACTAGATATAAAAGAATCTATTTTATATTTTATATATCGCTATTAGAATTATAATACTCGCGTAATAATAATTTAAAGCTATAAATAGTCTTAATTAATAAAAAAGAAGAGTAAGAAATTAATAAGATATTAGATAAAAGAGTTTATAAAGATAAAATTAAGTATCTTATTAATTAAAAAGACTCTCTATCTTATAAAGCTTTATAGAAATTAATAAAGTATCTCGAAAATGCTAAAGGCGTAATTAAGGACTTTAAGTAAGTAAAGAAGTTATATAAATTAATATTTAAAATAAAATTAAAGATATAATTATTAAAGGAAATTAAGAAGTAAGAAAGATTAAGAAAATAGTAGTAGTAGAGAATTTAGATAGATAAATAAAATTATAGCTAAAAGGCTTAGCGAATATAATTAAAAAGTTTATAAATCGATTTTAAAGTGTCGAGACGCGATATATAATAAGAAAAGTAATTATTAGAATTATATATATAATTATTACTATCTAGTATTAATTTATTTATTAGTATATATAAAAGAATAAGATAGAACTAAATTAGAAAATCTTAAATTTGTATATATAGCTAATTATAAATTCGAGTTCTCTACGCTTTTAAGTTAAATCGACTAAATTATTGCGAGTAAATAAATTAGCGTCCGCAATTATCAAAATCTCGCCCTTCTATATCTCTCTTATTAAAAAAATATAGATATATATTATTAATATATAAAATAACCTTTTTATTTTCTATTAAAATTTTAAGATTTTTTTTAAATTATAGAACGAAATATGAACTTTTAGATAAAAAAGGAATTTTTAAATTTAGTCTTATAATTATTAAAGCGCAAGGAATTCAAATATCGCTTATCAAAGTTCGCTCGACAGCCCTAATCAAAAAACAGATGCACATTATTTAATTTTAGAATAACTTTTTTATTTTCTATTAAAATTTCGAGATTTTTCTTTTAAATTATAGAACGTAATATCGGCTTTCAGATAAAAAAAGAATTACTAAATTTAGTCTTATAGATATTTAAAGGCAAGGAATTCAAATATTACTAACCAAAGATCGCTCACTAAAGATCGCTTATCAAATTTACTCGACAGCCCTAATCAAAAAAAACGGTTATGAATTTAATTCATAGGCCTTTACTCGTTCTCTTATACTAAGAAGTAACTTTTTATTTAGAAGATTTATTAGATAATAAAAAGATTTAGTATAAGAGGCGGCGAAAGGAGTAATAAAAGAAGTAGCGAAGATAGTAATATTATATCGAAGTTTCTTAACGCGATAAGCTATTATATATATTAGCTATATACTCTAGTATATATTAATTAAGATTTATATTATTCTATACTCGAAGAATAATATAAATATTTCTATTAATACGAGTTATAGCGAGAATATTATTTTAATAGATAAGAATTAGATTTATAATATATATATAATCTTCGTAGAAATATCGTCTATATTTACATTGGCGTGAATTAATAGAAAGCGCGGTATAAATTATATAAGAATTATATGCGAGAGTATATATATAATAATAATAATAAAAGGAAATTAGTATATATTAGTGTAATCTCTTAATTATCTAGTATCTCTTTTATTTATAGATAAAGATAGAAATAGCGATAGAGGGAGCTGTTAAGCCTTCTTAGCTAAGTATATTTTTAAAATAGATATAAATATTTATTAGCTATAGCGGAGGGTATAGAAATAATAATAATTACGAGTACTTAATAACTCGTAGAGCTATAAGAGCGAAGATTTAATATTACTATTAATATATTAATCTATTCTTTATACTATTTAAAAAGTATCGTAAAGTATTTTTCGAGATATTTATTATATATAAAGTTAATCTAAGTAACTTTAATCTTATTTAATTATTATCTTAATTAATATATATATTATACTATTATAATAATACGTAACTCGCTATCGCGATATTACGATAAAAATAAATAAAGATAAGATAGTAGATATAAAGAAGAATTGAGTACTTACTTATAATAGTATCGACGTTAATATTATTACTAAGAAGAATAAAAGTTAGATTAAAAATAAGGCTTTTATACTTATTAGCGCGACTTTCACGATTATAATAATAAGATTATTACGATTATTAAAGTAATAATAATAATAATAGCGTATAATAATAGTAATAATAGTATATCGCAATAGGGTAGTAATATATCTATATTCTATTAATTAAAACAATAATATATATAGCGATACTATCGCGATTTAGTATATAAATATATTAATATATCTAAAGAGACCTTAGAGTAAGAAATCTAAATATGCTATTATAGTATACGTTAGTTTAAGCTACGTCTAAGCTAGTAATAGATAATATATAAAGAATTAATAAGTTCGTAAATATTTAATTATAAGACGTAATAATAATAAGATTTAGAGGCTAAATTTTCTAAGGGGGAATATAGTTATAAGGGTAGAAGTACTCGAAATAAATTAATAGGCTCGCTTACGTCGCTTATTAAGCTATAAGCTATATAGCTAAAGCGAGTATTTAATATACTTAATAAAGTCTTAAATACTTATAAGTTCTCTTTTCTCTTCTTTTTTTTTTACTTATTAATTTATCTAGTAACTAATCTATCTATTCTATTAACTATATATTTAGATCTCGTAATTATATAGCTACTATATAGTTTTATTAAAAGAGATCTTACTATCTTATACGTATCTTCTTACTTATATAATAATTATTATAAGAATTTATATTAATATAGCGACTCGCCTCGCGTATTATACTGATAATTATCGATTATTTTTTAAATTAATCGTTTATTAGATGATATATCTAATAGTAAATCTATAAAGCTATATAAAATCTTATTAATACTTTAACGTAGTATTAGCTTTAATCTTCTTAATTACTTTTAACTTATTTAAATTATATATATTTCTTTTTAAAAAGAGCGAGCGAATAGATTTATTTCTTACTCTCGCGATTATTATATATAACTCGCTTCTACTTATAATTTACTTTAGTCGTAAGACTCTTATTATTTAACGCTAAATATAATTAACTCTTATTCTTTAATTAATTATATCTCGATTATAGACGTATCTTCTTACTTATATAATAATTATTAAAAGAATTTATATTAATACGAGTAAAGGTCTATAAATTAAATTTATAATTTTTTTTTAAATTAGAGCTATCGAGTAAATTTAATAATTATATTTCTTATCTTTAAATATTTATAAGATTAAATATAATAATTCTTATCTTACTTAAAAGCGTAAACTACGTTCTATAATTTAAAATTAAAAAAAAAATTAATAGAAAATAAAAAAGTTATTCTAAAATTAAATAATATATATCTATTTTTTAATTAGAGCTGTCGGTAAATTTGATAAGCGAACTTTAATAAATAATATTTGAGATTCTTATTCTTTAATAAGTATAAGATTAAATTATAAAAATTTTACGCTATTAAAAAGCGTAATCTTCGCTCTATAATTTAAAAAAATAATCTTAAAAAAAAAAAAAAAAAAAAAAAGGTATTCTCTATATGAATAACGTATATCTATTTTTTTAATAAAGAGACGCGGAAGGGCTATCGAGCTAACTTAGTCGATCTAATTAAAGAGCGTAGCGAATTCGAATTTATTAAAAAGCTTACTTTCTTAATACTTAAGAGTTAAAGAATTATATAACTTCTACGCTAAGAGACTAGTAATTAATTAGATTATCGAATTTTACTATTTTTAATTTAAAATATATCTTATTTCTTTATTTTCGATCTAAACGCGGGTATATACGAGTATATTTAAAAGAGAAAGTTAAAAAAGAACTTTAAAATCTTTAAATTCACCTTTTTTAATTTCTTTTCTTTTATTAAAAATATAATAATAAACTAAGTACGTAGAGTTATAAAATTATTTATACGCTTTTAAATAATATAGCGTAGACGAAATTTAATAAAGTATTCGTTTATCGAGCTTACGAGAAGAGTCTCTTCGATAGAAGTTCTCGAAGAGCTCTCGAAGAGTCTTCGAAGGGTTAGAGAGGTTTTAGAGGATCTTCTTCTAATTAGATATATCAAATAAATTACAACGTCTCTCTCGATTCTTAGAGTTAGATCTTTTAAAATCTCTTAAACTCTTTAAAGCTCTTTAAGAACTCTTCGAGAGTTTTTATCGAGGGACTATCAAAGTAAACTCGAAATTAATTAAATATTATTAAAATAATTATATTTTAAATTTATTTTAATAGTCTCTCGATAGAAGCTCTTAAAGAGCTCTTAAAAAGTTCTCGAAGGGTTCGAGAGGTTTTAGAGGATCTCTCTAAGAATTAAAAATAGTTAAAAATCAGTACTTGACAAGCTTTTCACTACTGGAAAGCCCGCGCCTCAGCATATATTAATTAACTGCATATACAAATTCAAGGTTTTTTAGCTCAGCTCTATCTTATTCTATTATATATACTGATAGCGACTCGCCTCGCGTATTATATTAACAACTATCGATTATTTTTTAAGCTCATCGTTTAATAGATAATATATCTATAAAGCTATATAAAATCTTATTAATACTTTAACGTATTATTAACTTTAATCTTTTTAATTACTTTCGACTCATTTAAATTATATATATTTCTTTTCAAGAAGAGCGAGCGAACAGGTTCATTTCCTACCCTCGCGACCATTGCACGCAACTCGCATCAGCGCCTCGCCTTTGACCGTTCCGCCACCAAGTTCTTCACCAGTTGCAAACTGTTAATTCTCTTGGCCGGATCCTTAACTAAACAATCCATCATATTCTCATTCAACGTACTCGAATAGCCCTTGGGGAGCGGTTTCGGCTGCCTCGCCCTGGGAGATCTATACCACCTATCCTCCGCAGCCTCCCCTCTGGGCCAATCCCTAGGGGGCCACGAAACCGGGCCTTTACCGTGGGCCAGAGCATGGATGATGGAGCCTACGCCCCAAACGTCGTTCTCTTTCGTCATCAAGGGAATCTCGGGACCGATCCACTCCTTCGTTCCGCCTCCATAGGTCACTCCGTTCAAAGTCGCGAGGCCGAAATCTCCGAGCACGACTTCCGGGACGGGGTTCCGGCTTGTGGGTTCGCGGCGGAGGAAAACGTTGGGGGGCTTGATGTCCCGGTGGACGACTCTCTTCCACTCCCGAGGCGGGGAGCTGGGATATCTTGCGAAGCGGTTGTAGCCATAGTGAAGGAACGCAATCGCGTCCGCAAGCTGGATGAAGCAGTGCCATATGAAATCCTCTGAGACACCCCCCTCTCTTCCTCTAGGGGTATACTCACTCAGATCGCCCCCCTGGCAGTGTTCGAAGTACAAGACCAAGGAACCCCTGGAGCCATTTGCCTCTACATAGTTAGCGTGATCGAACCCGATGATGCTAGGGTGGCGGGTCAGTACCGATTCGAAAAGGTACATCTCGCAGGGTATGGCACCGTGCATGTCGAAGCGTTTCTGCTCTTTGCGCACCAAGACCTTCTTGTCACTTTTCCTCTTGACGACCCAGAGCTTGCCCTGGCCGCCTTCGCCGATGTGTCGGAGCTTGTCATAGCTCTCTTTCACGACGACTGAACCGTGTGTTTCCGAGGGTCCACGAATTCCGCGCTCTCTAATGGGGCCGCGGTTCTTCACGCCTGGTTCCACGCCTCCCCCGGTCAACCACACCATGGTTGGAATCGACTTTGCGTGTATTAACGTTCAAGCGGACCGTGCTTGTTCGCCGTCTTTTGCGGTCGTGTGTCTTGACGGGAAGTCTGGCGTGAATTTGCTGCGTCTGAATTATGGGGTTTCCATCGATGCAGGAATCCCCTGGACAGCTTTAAAGAGTCTCGCTGAGTGGCGAGAACAAGAGCCATTGTTCCAAAGTACTTCTATTCAACGGTACAAAGAAGCTTGAGGACCCCGGTCTCGTGCAACAAAGCATGCTTACGCGGTGCTTCTATGAAGAAACCGACACTAATATTCTTGAGGGACAATGGATTGTGCGTTGAGCCGTGACAGCTTTTGTTGACTTGAAAGCGAACAACGATAACGAAAGACAACAAAACGCTACTGGAACCTTATCAGAACAACTGCAGAGAACAAAGATTGTAGAAAGAGACTAGTTATCGAAAGCTTTGTTTAAAGACCGAATACGTTCCAAAAGAGTCAAGATATTGCAAGCAGGTCCTGGGTCTGATCTATGGTGGCGAAAAGGACTAAGCCAGCGTACTTTGAAGAACTTGACGTGATCGCTTAGCTTGTAATTTTGTCAGAGTCCTGATCTCATAGGCTCAATCCCAGCGATCTTGCTTCATCAAAGCTCTTTGACATTCATTACCAGATCCTCGTGACCGTCCTTCAAGCATGTCATGGCAGCCATCGCAGGCAAATCGGCGTCGTAATTCTACGTATTTGAGCACTGACATGTACGGTATTCAGCCCGTGGATTTTGATCGTGCATGACAGAAACAATTTTCACCTCAAATACTTTTCTCCATATAAACAGTAGTGCACTCAGCATTACTGCCCCAAGTACCCAAAGGCAGGATACGGGTCCTAAGGCTTTTATACCCTCGCCTTTGATAGTAACCCTCGTTGCCGAGCTCGCGGATAGCGACGAGCACAAGTTTGCGATGACCTAACTGACTCTCTTTACCGTTTGCAGTGTCTTTTTGCAATTGCTCAGCTTCAGACCCAGCAAAATCTGCAATTCTAGTCTGATTTAAAACCTTCATCACCTCATCCAAATCCACCCCGTGCACCTGACCACCCATCTCAGTCCGCAACGACGACGACAAATGCGCCCCTGAAAATCCCGGCGCATGTACTCCCCTTGCAAAATCCAGCACGCCAGCCGCATCGCGACCAAGCAGCCACTCCACAGTTTTCAAAACACGAGCGCCAAGCCCAAGGCCCCGATGCGTAGGCGAGACCGCAAAGGCGCGAAGTTCGTGTATGGGAACTGGGTTTTGTCGTTCACGACAGAGCGCTTGGAGCTTGTCGTTGAGTTCTCCCAACGCAGCAGAGATGGAATTAGAATCGGAGTCATCCCTGCCCTGCCTCTCTTGACCTGGAGCAGCCCGCCCGGCACGGGACGCCCACTGCGCGCGCTTTCTGACATCCTCGTCATCGACGGCCATTACGCTACCGGTCGCTACCATCTGCACCAGCTCGCCGTCCCTCCTCGCATGTGCCCTGTCGCCATCGCTGCTTTCGGTCGGATCCCGGCGCAGATCGCTTTTCGCGGCGAAGACGACGATGGTGAAGCCGTCCGCGCCGATGATGTCGGCGAATGTGGTCGGATCTGCGATGCGGAGGTGCGAGGTGCCGAAGATATCTGGACGAGGGCAGTATGTGGCAGTGTAGGAGACGTTGAGTAGCGATTGAAGGGCTGTGAGAAGGGGGAGGGTAGTGGGATTGGGGGAGAGGTGAGGTGGGAAGAAGAGGACGGTGCGGAGATTCGGGGGAGTCATGACAGCGCTAGATAACTACAGAGTATGGAGCTTCTAC
The DNA here is from genome assembly GCF_014066315.1 of Letharia lupina. Taxonomy (NCBI): domain Eukaryota; kingdom Fungi; phylum Ascomycota; class Lecanoromycetes; order Lecanorales; family Parmeliaceae; genus Letharia; species Letharia lupina. Next base: position 2,069,932 of record NW_023502978.1, on the reverse strand, counting down.
ATCTCTGCATTTCGGCAGATCGACTGTTATAATAAGGTATCAAGTATCAGGAAGGGGCGCGATGTCGTCAATCGTTGGTACCTATTTGTTAGGTTGACACGATCTTTAGTATGTCGACTTTAGATAAATTCAGAGGCAGAAAATCCGAGATATCAGTGCTCGAATACGTAGAGCGGATTTGGCAGGTCAGATTATTTACCATAGCTGTATCGCATATACAGATAAGCGGCTAGTAGAGTGGTGAGAAACAAAGGGCGCTGAACGGGCTGTCATCCTAATAGGCTGCAATCTGGAAAGATAGAGAGCAAGACTATCGGTCAACTCGAAAGAGAAGGTCTACGCTTCTTTGAGCATGGCAAATAATGTCTTCATCAAGTGCAAGCGTCTCCGAGGCAGCCGAGCCTACATTCCCTGCAGAACCCTCAGTGTAGACCGTCTTCAGCCCTGCTGCCACCGCCAAGTCCTCGACCAACACCGCAACGCGAAGCGTCCCAGCCCATCGCTTTGCAGCAACCCAGAACTCCAGAGGGAGAGTCTTTGACAAAGCATCGCATTTCCACTTGGAAGCTTCCGTAACGAACGGGACGGGAGGCGCGTAACCGTACGTCAAATAGACCGCGTCCTTGAGCCGATCCACGGTGGGGGCCGCACGACGGCGGGCTATAGGATAGGGGTCGGAGTCGAGGTTCCCGCTGACTACGACATGCGGAGACTCGGTGCTGCCGGGGTACAGTCTCCCGTGACGCTTGGTCACGATTCTGGTGACGATCGCGGGATGCCTTATGAGCGACAACCAGAACACCTGCAGGGCGTCATGCTTGAACAGTCCTAGTGGCATCATGAAGTGGATGCAATCCCTCGTCTGGATCTCGGAGAAAGTGCCGTCCCCTTCACATTTCAGCTCACCGTCCATGGTCATCTGGCCTATCTCGCAATCGGGCCCTACGTGTTTTCCCGGTTGCCAGTCAAAAGCGAGGAAGCCATAATCGTGAAGAGGGAGCAGCTTCTCATCTGGCTTCGTCTCGTGGTGAACCGAGCGATGGTTATAGGGCGTCGTCATCATCTCACCGCGAAGGTATTGGCGATTCAGGTCCAGGACTGCTGCGTAGTTTGGTGCCGATGACCATTTGAGCTGGTCTTCTTCTATTTGTGCTACAGTCTCGACCATGTCGTGTGCTTTCCAAGGACTTCGAGCGTAAAAGCAGTGGCCAAATATGACAGTCGAGGTACGCGAAGAATGTGAGAATCTGGAGATTTTGAGTGTTAGCGCTGTTTGTTGCCTTGCATACTAGATCATGACGTTACGGATGTATGTGTTGGCTAAAATGTAGGAAACCGACCTTGAGATCTCACAGACGTGCAATTAATTGGTCCATGTCGGCTCTTTGCTCAGATCCGAAGATCTTGACAATAATCTCATGTAAGACTTGTGTTCTCTCTTTCGGTTGGTCCTAACATCACCACCGGTGGCCAAGAAGGCTTTCGACTACCGATAGATAAATGTGGCCCCATACCTTCCAATCGGCTATTGTGAATCTTTGAACCGCTGTATCATCAGTGCCATTAAAATATTACCCAAAGTTCCTCGGTGAACTGCCTTTCATCGATCAGTACCAATCCAGAAGTTTGCTAGCGCTTTGTAAACCCAGAAAGCGCAACGCTAGAATTTTTATGCGCAACCCAGTATAATATCTTTCTACTCTGGGCCTGCGCCACAAGAGATGGCGAAAACGTTCTTATCAACTTTACCAAGGCCCAAACGCTCGGCGATATGGTGTTCATCTTATGCTATCAGCAACACGTAGTAGAGATCCCATTTCGACTGATCCTGCTCTTTTGGGATGTAGCATGTCCACGTATCAGTCTCTTCGAGGGTCAAATGATGTGCATCGGAGATCGCGATGAAATGGTGGGTCGATTCACGGCCGAATAAGCAAGTTCGCATCTGTGTGTACTGTGACCGTTCCACCACAAATCTCCTCGATTGTCTGCTAGACCGTATCTACGCTATAACGGATCTTCCATGGTGAGATAGAAGGTTGCGGACGAGGTCCAAATTTGGAGGTACCGCATGTCTTGTTGGGAGGGATCTGAGATGGCAACAATATAAGCGTCCTGAAAATCAGGATATGTCCGTGATAGCCGGACCCGACGAGTCCTGGCGCGAATGGATTTCCCTGTGGATGTACTACCTTATTTTGCGGCAATCTACATGCCACTGCATATGACAAGCGACAGTGGAGTTCTAAGAGCTCGGTGACAAGTCTAGGACCGTTTGTTCCTGAGCGGGCCCGACGATGAGGCTACATAATGGACACAAGCGAGCCTTGCCTCGAATAGTCGCCAAGGTGCCGAGGTAGTATTTTCCACACCCGGTTTCTAGTCTACCGTTGGAGCCGGAATTATCTCATATCAGCTGAGAGATTCAGAGAGGAGCATTCCCAGCACAATTTGCGCATGGCGCCGGGCGGAACTATCTTTATTGTCAAATGGATGTTGTCATTCTTGCATGGTCGTACGAGTCAGTGTTATGTTCTAGGAGGATGCAGTGTGCAGCATTTTTTAACTCATCATTATCCAATTTGGGCTTGATCTTGATAAAAATCAATGGGTCCGACTGGTGCTGATATTGCCAGGCTGGAGCCCGAAGGTTCCCGGACAAAGACATGCTCACGAAATATATTGCGCGGAGCGCTTCATGTCCGGATTCAGGAGCTTGGTAAGGTACAACCGGTTGCATGCTTAACGGTGGAAAGGATTGGATTTTATAATCGGAGTTTGTGCGTCGATGTTGCAAATCGATTTTACAGCCTTGTGGGGGAGGCTGTAGAGGATACTATACAATGTTGCCCCGGGCTGCATGTGCTTGGCATCGCCCACCTGTGTTTAAAGGAACAAAGTCCTCCAACGTGGATAGCCAGATCCTACCGTCCGTCCTGCAAGGCTGCACAATCTTGTAGGCCAATGAGAACAAGAATGCTTGCATACGTTCATGCGGCATGACTGCGATCTTGGAAAGTGTAAGCGAGATAGGCAAGAGCGAGAACCCAGGTCTGTGAGATTAGATGTTTTATTTTTGAGAGTTGGGTTTCTCGTTGTTCTTCCACCTGCCGGCGTGTAGAATGCGAACAGTGTCTGACCCTTGTCTTGTACCTTCTGTTCTATAGCATCTGAATATACATAATAGCCATCGGCCAAAGGAAGACTTGGCCTGCGATCTGTTATCTTGTGACTCACCTGTGCTCTTAAGCCTTAGAAATTCGTTAATAGTCGCTCTTTCCTTTCGACGATGCACATCAGTCGAGTTTGGCAACTGTAACCTGCGTAATATTGCTCAATGAGCCAGTCTGAGCAGTCATCGTCAAGAAGATATTGCCGTGATCACCTAGCAACATACGTGAGTTTCTGCTGCGTGAAGAGCTTACAACATACCGAGTCCTTTCACGCTCCCTCCCATTCCACTTCTCACACACACTGAATAGACAAGCATCGCAGCCTCCCAAATCCGATACCAAGACGTCGTATCCGAATTGCCCAACACACGAAGCGAACTCTTACCGTCCCCTACAACCCATCGATGTGAGCAAGAGCCACAATGGCGCAAGAGTTGCATTAGAACATCTTACTAGCTTCAACAATTGCTGGAAGTCTGACTTTTGCAGCAGGATCAGTTCTAGAGCCGAATACCTCGGTTGTTTGCGTAACCTCCATGTCGTCCAAGATTGTCACACAGGATTTGCGGGGTCCGAAAGTTCCACGACATTCGACTGCTGCTTGGTAGGCACTTAAAAACATGGTAAGTCCGCCGTCAGCTCCTAAGTAATGTCAGCGGCTGGACTAAGAAGTGCAGTTGCAAAGTACACATGATCATACTGACCCATATTGGTCGCACTTCCGCCTTGCAATTCGTCGCCCGTCTCACATTTTGAAATAACTGCATTGGCAGCATTCTGGACTTCGTAGAGACTTGCATAAGCGTGCGAGTAACCTTCGGCCAGACCGATCTGAATGTAACACAGTCCCTTGTCTATTAAGTTTCAGCAAAATACCATTGTGGGTCAAAACAACACGTTCATTCTTACCACCCATATATCTATATGGCAGGGCAAAGTGAGGCTTGTGCCAGCGAGTGTGACGTCCTACCCATGGGAATTGCTCCGAGCCAGAAGAGATATAACTCTTCGCATCTTTACAATCGGCAATGTTCAGTTTGACACCATACTGCGCTCCATCACATTTGATAGTTAAGGCGTTATCTTTTGAGACATCATTTGGAGTGAGAGATTCATTCGAGGAGGAGGTAGGATGCAATAGATTAGATGGTGGATATAACCTTGACAATTGATTCTCGGCTTCAGTTAAGCAATTTGCAGGCACAACGCAGACCAGAACAGCAAAGAAATGTAGACCCCGTGTCAGTGACATGATCCTGGATTCTGGAAGAATCAAAGCCTATGGAGGATGCCAACGCCTTCGTAATGAACGCAGATGCTTGGAAATACGCGTCAGCACAGTTGACTGCGCGTGGAAGGATCTTCCCTTCAAGCGATGGGTGGACCACTCGACGCTTGTGAGGGACGAGTTGTGGGAATGCGACACAAATTGCAGACTTAGGCGCACGAAGACCTTAAGACCCAAGCAGACGACTCGATCCATTCGAACAGCGGATTCAATACTCAACCAAAAGTCAAACCACAGAAAGCAGTGCCTTTTGCAAAATGACCAGATTTGGCCTCAGGGTCATCGTGACTGGCCTTCTACTCTCCCTGGGTCATGGCAGTAATATACCTCGATGCGACTTCCATGGATACGGCCAACCACAACCGGCTTTCTGTACCAATTTGATACTCGATGAGATACCAATCGGCAACCGGTTCAGTCGTCTTTTTTCCCTCAAAACCTCCATCAAGCTCGAGGACATCACTCAAACGCAATGGTCACACAGGGTAGAGCTTCCATTCCTGCGCGAGAACGGTCAGTTTGTTCAGTGATTTGAAGCATGCCGCCGTCAGCTGAGAACAAATGAAGACGGCTGCAAGGTAGCATTACTGGCTGTTCGCTTTATCAATGGCAGCATTTCGCATGACACAAGTACATGGAAAGGTATTCACGGTGAGGCTCAACGCTTGAAACGCTCATGTGGGGGTACTTCTGCCGCTCCTCTGGGTGGAAATCTCGTAGTCGGTGGGTTTGCAAATCAAATGAAGGGGACGTGTGGCTTATGGTTTTCTGCACAGGTGATCATTCTCGGCTTGCCATAATACTATATGCGCCGGGATCCGTTTATGATGACATTGTAAAGGTAGATCTGGCGGCAGGTACACTCATTGTCGCCGATGAGGACCCGGAGCCGGATTTAGGCGCTACTACTGGTATCGTTAAACCGAGCAGCCTATCTTGTAGGGGAGCATTGCTGGCGTTGGGTAATTCCACAGTTTGCAATATGACAGAGACAGTCAATGTAAGCGAAGCAAAGAAGTAGCACAAACGGTGGAAAGAAAAGGGAGGCTGTTTGAAAAAAGAGGTATCAGTGCATCATTTTCTGGATCCTATGTAGACCCAGACGAGTATCGAATGGCAGAGCAAAAGGAAGAGAAGGATTTGCCGATTCGAATACTTACTCCTTGGGGACCCAATAGTTGGGAGGAGTTACCTATGAGAGTGCAAGAACCCTTAGCTCAACGCATGACACAATAATATTCGGTCGACTGGACAGTGGTGTAGAGGGAAGTGAAGTCTGGTTTCTGAATGGGTGCTCAGTGGACTCAGATCATGTGATCGCGTGTCACCGCGGAAGTATTCCGCCGGGTAATTAAAGACGTGAGACTTGGAAAGCCTCTCCAATCTCAGGATCTTATATCCAAGCATTGCTTTCTTATTATACAGCTTTATTGCTTGCTTCAGACATCTTATGAGTATAATTATATGAAATGGGAATCCCAGGGCAAGTTGTCCCGCAAATCCAGGTCAATCTCGCTTTGTTAACACCGACTCTTCCACAGCATTTACAAGCAGATTGGGCCTGGTCAGAGAATAGCGCTGTCCAAAATCGCAGTGGAACACCTCGAAAGAACCGGCCGCCCTCTTCGCATAGCTATTGACATATCCATATGGCAGTTCCAGATACAGTCCGGTCAAGGAGGAAAGAACCCCGCTCTCCGTACCCTTTACTACCGCCTCCTGCGACTCCTCACACTATCGATACAGCCCCTCTTCGTCTTTGATGGTCCGCATAAACCTCCATTCAAGCGGGGTCGTAAGGTTGCGACAGATGCAGCGTGCCTGCCGAATTGCCTTACGAAGGAACTCCTCAAGCGTTTCGGCTTTCCATACCACACTGCTCCCGGAGAAGCAGAGGCGGAATGTGCGCTGCTGCAGAAAGAAAACCTCGTTGACGCTGTCTTGAGTGAAGATGTGGATACTATAATGTTCGGCTGCGCTGTGACCATGCGTAGTTGGACCGCCGAAGGGCAAAGAGGAAGCAAGAGCCCAACACACGTGAATCTTTACAACGCCGAATCTACGAAGAAAGAGAAGGGCCTAGACAGCGAAGGCATGATCTTGATTGCCCTTATGAGTGGTGGAGACTATATACCCGCTGGCATACCGGGGTGCGGGATAATGACTGCATGCGCGGCAGCCAAAGCTGGCTTTGGTCGAGACCTTTGCCAATTGTCCAAGGATGATATCGACGGGATCAGGAAATGGAGAGAAAGACTTGAGCAGGAACTCCAGACAAACGAATCCAAGTTTTTCCAAAAAAAGCATAAAATTATCAAAATTCCCGAAAATTTCCCTGACAAGGCCGTATGGGGCTACTACACACACCCCGCGGTTTCATCTACAGAGAAAGTTGCGAGACTGCGCGATGAGGTTAAGTGGGGTCTCCAAGTGAACGTCACAGAACTCCGCGTATTCGTTGCAGATGCCTTCGATTGGCAATACCTTTCTGGTGCTAAGAAATTCGTCCGTGGATTGGCACCAGCCTTGTTGCCGCACCAACTTATCAGAAGGAGCAAAATCAATGCCACAGACAACGACGACCTTGAAGCCAAGGAAATTGCGGAAGCAAAGCTTGTAAAAAGTATTGGTGGCCAAAGAAATCATTGGAATACCGATGGCGAGCCCGAGCTACGGATCGCCTACATTCCAATTGACATTGTTGGACTAGATCTGGAAGCAGAGGAGAAGGATGATTTTCATGGCTACGGCCTGGATGCCTCGGGAGACGAGCAGCCAGCGTCGGAATGTGATGAGACTAGAGATCGGTCCAAAAGCCCTGCGAAGAGGCGAGGCGCATCCACTTATGATCCTGCCCAGATTGAGAAGATCTGGATTTTGGAGACCCACGTAAAGCTGGGTGTGCCGTTGCTCGTCGAGACATGGGAGGAAGAGATGAGGAACCCCAAGAAATTTGCATCCAGAAAGGCAAGGGAGAAGGCCAAGACAATGACCTTTAAGGGCGGTATAGAGTTAGGAGCACTGGACCAATATGTCAAAATCACAAAGCCAGGACCAGATGGTCGTGCCACAAAGCTTCCAGTAAAGGGCAAGGAAAGCACACGACTGCCTCCGGCCTTTTTAGCGCCTAGAATTGTCGACATGTCCACAGTTCAGCAGCGAAATGTGCTGGCTGAGAACACAAATCCAGTGGGTCAAAAAGCACAGAAGCAAAAAGAGCCTTCAGAAGCAAAGGCGACACGCACTCGAAAGGCCCCGTCAGCCAGCCAGACCTCTACACCACCAAAAGACCGCGGGACGAATCCTTGGACGTTAGCGAAAAGAACTCCCGAAAGACCTAGGTTCAAGTCTCCACCAAGAGATTCTCCGCAAGAGCTGGAAAATCTAGAAAAAGCTTGCAGCCATATCGCATGCTTTACAGCGTCGGCTTCAACGAAGAAGCGACATTCTCGGCCTACCACCCCAATCTCTGACACTGAAGACCCGACAGGGACCACACGTGGCATCAATGGAAATGTCACTCTACGCAGGGGGAAACCTTCCACACCAGCAAAACCCTCGCCACGAAAGAAGCGGAGCCCACTGCAGATGGCCAACGATCTGTATTTGGCCGGACAGCTACGTACTCCAACACTGACTCCAACCGGGAAGCAACAGGATGGGATTGGTATGGCAGAGAATGCCGACCTTCTGAATTCGCAGAAGGTGAATCGCAAACTCGACTTCAAGGAAACGCAAGCAACCCCACCACCAGCGTCTCCGGTTTCGATTTCATCCTCGTTGCCGTCGCCATCGACCCTCCTCTCTCCGGCAAACCCTTCGGATAAGGAAAGTACCGGAACGGAATCGTCTCGCCCGCCTTCCAAGGTACAGCAACCGCCGGCCAGGACCGCGGGTGCTAGAAGGCTAGTTGCCCTCAGAGAAAGCCTGGAGGGCGCGTGGAAGTGTCTGGAGCCCTGCGAGGACGGAGCGAGGTCGTCTGGTCGGAGTGTCTTCAACAGTGTGGAGGTATTGGATCTGACGGGAGGCTAAGCGAACAGTAGAATTGGATACTTTGTTGACTACTACTGTCGAGTTCATATGTACATATTCTTGAAAAGACACATACGTTCAGTGATTTCCACCGTCCTGGCCCTCGCCAACGACCCTCCTGAACCCTCTTTCCTTGGTCTCCTCATCCCGCTCGAACCCCTTGCGCTCCGCATACCTAGCATTGACAGTCCCCACGCTCTCCATCCTCGGTTTGCGCATCACGGGCACGTAAGTGCCCACATGCCTAGGCCCGTCCCCGCCCTGAAAGACCTTCTGGCTGCGCGCACATTTGCCCCCGGCGTCCTCAGCTTCAGCCTCTGAATCGTCACCGCCGCGACCGGCGTGCCCGACCACCACGTCCAACAGACTTCCCGCCAGCACCTCGTCCATCTTCCTTCGCCTCCAGAACCTCCACAGATCATCCACCAGGCCGCCGGAACCGAATTTTCCGGCGCCCTTTGCGGGGCCCGCTCCGTCCCCCGAGGTATCACCCACGTACACCCATTCCATCGCATCGACCCCGCTGTCGGCGTCTTCGCGGGGGAAGATGCAATCCCACAACACCAAGGGCGCGTCGTCTGCCATCTCATACTGCGGTCTAGCGGGAGTTTTGGAGACGTTGAGGAGGTCGTCGATGACGGAGGGAGGTTCGAGTCCTTGGCCGACGAGAAAGAGGACGGCGACCATGTGGCGGACTTGATGCCAGAGGAAGGCTGAGCCATGGAGGGTAAACGTGTAGATGGTTGGTGTGGAAGATTGACCTTTGAGGTCGTCATGTTGATGGAAGCCCGGAGCTTCGTTTGAGTGCTCGTATTGCCGGAAGCCTGGTTTGCCGATGTAGCCGATGGGGCCTTGCTGGCTGTCAATTCCTTCGATGTCGGCGTGGAAGATGCGGCGTTTGAAGTTGTCGATTTGCTTACTCGGGTCAACTTTGCAGAAATTTCGGTAGTCATGGAGGCCGATGAATTTGTGGGCTGCTTCCCGCATGGCGTCGACATCGAGCCAGCCTTCTCGTCTACGGCCGGCGGATAGACCTGGCTGGATTGATGCATTGAGCAAGCCTGCAGAGCCGATTGTTGGTGTGAAGGCTGGCTGGGTGAAAAAGTATTTGTAGCGGCGCTCTTTGCAGGAGAAGCGGGCGGAAAAGTTGAGAGGAGGGGCAGGGCACCATGCCAACATTCGAATGTCTGGCGGCAGAAGTCGGTTGAGGACTTGGCAGTATGGGATCTCGTCGTTGGTTGGATGGAAGGGCAATCCTTCGTCACTCTCAGACTCACTTGTAGATGATGGAATTGGTATTGCATCTTTCACGAGACTGGGAGCAGTGGTCTCCAGATCTTTCATGTGCGAAGGTACCCCCCTTTCCGCTGCTGCATTTCCCAAAGAAGCCGGCTTCTGAACCCGATTGACCGGACGCTTACTCCTAACCCTGATCCCAACGACCTGTCCAAAAGCGCTGACGCCCTTGTCCGTTCTCCCGCACTTGGAATATTCACAGCCCTCCCAATTAGGCTCATCTTGCCCCAACGAAGGATTGGGAGTTGGGAACACGAGTCGGGCTTTGTTCAATGCCTCCCATAGCGCTTCTTCAACGGTGGGCAAGGGCGTCTTATTATTCGGGTGGAACTCGAGACCGTTGTAGCGCTGGCCCAAGTAAGCGAATTTGAGGGCGATGAAGCGGGTGGAATATTTAGAGGGGTCAAACTCTCGATTAACACGCGCGTTCTTGGGTTTACGGGCTGGTGAAAAGATTTGTGGCGGAAGGGCGGTGGAATTGTATCTGACTACGCAATGAGTACTGGTTGTAGTCGGGCATTTAGAATTACTCACTTTGCGGTCTGCTCTTTGAGCTGTTGCTCTAAGAAAGTTACCCGGGCAATGAGCTGATCAGCGCTCCAGGTGGACAAGTCCGGTGGCTCCTCGTCGAGCTGTTCCCCCATGGTAGCGAATAGCTCGAGTCGTCGGGTCTGTGTATATTGGCAAGAGAATGATGAAGCATGTTGCTCGTAGAGAGATTTACACCCTATATTGGCGAGTACGAAGGTCCGCTTGAACAGCAAATGCATACGGTAGGGTAACGAGACTGAAATGTAAAGTACCAAGTTACTTTATGTACTTTACTGTACCAGACTACCCGAGCGAGCCGCCATGCGGGGGCCCGCTTAAGGTACTTTACCTTAGAGCACAGCCAGTCTAAAGATTTAGCGTCGCGCGCAAATCTCTAGCCTTTCACGCCGTCAAGATTACAGCAACATAAAACCATAAAGTACAGAGGAGAGTAATAGACTACCTTTGACAGCGAGTCGAGGGGGCAGCGAAAAACGCCAGTAGCTATCTTGACACTCGTCCTTGATCTTATTGACGTAGACCAGATTAGTGACGCGGACCAGACATGTCCACGGAGTGCAAAAATCTTAGACTGGCCGTACCCTACGAGTAGTACGTGTAAGGTAAGCGGGGTGTCCGCTAGTCCTACAGATCAACTACAAGTCTACATCAATCGAACCGCGTTCGAACGAACGCTACCAAGACTGAGATGAGGCTCAATTCACCAGAACAGAACAGAACAGAACAGAACAGAACAGAACAATGAGAGCAAGACGACCTTGAGGCAATTGATGGTGCATGAGTCTGATGATGATGGGATGGCTGAGAAGGCGGTGGGGTTGGGAACGGGATGGCAGAGGCCAATTTGGTTAGAATCAATTCGAAGTCGTTCTTTGTCTCAAAGCCGAAGTGTGTCGAGCTAGCAAGAGAATGTTTTGATTGACTGAAACAGATCCGAGGACTGCCGCTTGTAACATCTACCTCGGCCGTGTGATGCACGCTCAGCGCAACGCCTATCCCTCCTTCCGCTTACCCAGGCTTCATTGTGAGAGCGGCGGCGGAACCCCGCACGTGCTCCATCTTACCATCTTGACCAAGACGCATCGCAAGACGCATCGGAAGATAACGTTCGATGTGAATTAAAGTGGGAAGCGGTGCGCCGCCTCCGCTGCCTCAGTTACAACCCCTCATTGCATGGCGTTCATTCTCAAAAGTATCCCGGTCCCTCAATTCTATGCCACCAACGACGATGACGGAAATAAGCCTTTTGTGACGAAGCTTCTGAAAAGAGCTATTGCCAATGACTCTGTTGTGCAAGCAGGATGCTCATCTATCGTGGTCGTGGGCTTGAAGATTAGCTGGACATCACTGTACCATGACTACCCAAAAGCTGATGCCCACACATCTCTGTCCTTGTCTTTGGATTATTTTTAGCGGAACTCTTCCGAATATCGTGTCCCAAGAGAATTGACTGCAGCAAAATGATGCAGCAACGGATCAGGCCAGTCGCAATTCGTTCACGTGGTCACATATGTATGCATACTGCAGGTGATGAGTCAATCGCTGACACAACTTCCTGTTTCGGAAGGTACTCGAGACGTGGCCAAGAAGGTTACAGCTCCTGCTGCAAGATGGCCATGGCTCGAAGTCCAGGCCCTGCTCCTTAGCCTTGTTCCCAAAACACTATTCCCGTTATTCTCAGCCTTACCGCCTCTGATGTACTAACATCGATTGCCCATCCTCACACTAAATTGGATGCTTCTCTGTGCAACGCGGTGGGAACATCCATGCTAAGTCCATCGCAGCATAACGGATCTGCTTAGTATCTCCGCTAAGCATCACTGCACTTCTTCGATCCACAACGACAAACAAAAAAGACCTAAATGACGTCGATTGCGCATCCAAGGATCGTAAATTGAATTTCTCAGAGTTAGTCAGTTGTCACCGTGTTGACCGACTGTTGCATCCTGATGTATTAAGGGCGAAGTCATGCCACTTGTCCCGTCCCGAGTCTGTGGCCAGGTTCTCAGTCGTTCAAACCGTCCGTCCAAAGGGCCTGGAACAGTCCAAAACGAAGTTATCTACACCGCACGTTACACAGTCCACAGTCCGTTCACAGTCTGGATTAGTCCAGACCAGTCCCTTCTAACTGTCTAAGGGTCTGACTCCAAGATACTCGGTGAGATTCTTAAAGAAGCTAAGCGACCTCTTCGGAAAGACAATCTGAGCTTAGTCAGTATTATTGCTATACTGCCATTGTACTCAAATAGCCGCCACACAATTCGGCCCCCATCAGACCGCCACGCGGACAGTCTATATCGTCCATCCAGACATCTGAACTCGTCCATGGACGGTCGTCAAGATCCTTGGACTGGTCCAAACCGTCCGTCCAGAAAGTGGGAGCGGACTACTGGGAAGCTTGGCCTGCGAGAGGTTCATGTTCCAAAAAGGTGACACGCCTTACATATGCAGCGATCGAATCGCAACCTTGGCACTCCTGTCGCGTTTCCTCGCCATGCCTAGAGAGCTCGTTAAGTCTCGATTCCACATATCGCTTCTCATTGTTATCTGAGGCGAGGCGAATTATGATTATCGCCGGCCACCAATACGAGTCTTGCGCTATCAGAACTATTCACCGCTTCTGATTCTGATGCGTCGACCTCAGCATCCCCGGCTGCTTTGAAATACTCGAAGTCAGACCTTCGTTAACCCAATCTCAGGCCCAGTGGCCCATCACCGCGCTTCCTCGATTCTCCAACGACCCCAATAATCTCTCCTCCACTCTTCCATTCCGGATCCTCAGTGCCGAAACCCTGCACTGTGGTAATGCAACGCCGTGTAAGGATCCTTCTGCTCCCCAGCCTCGTTCACACCCTAAAATAGTTGATGCACTTCATTGAAGACCAATCTCGCCGCTTGGCTCCTGGAGTATCTCGGGAGATTTCCTAGAATGCGACGCTGTTGCACCGGGAAATTCCGCCAGGATATCTAAACCCGATTCACAGGCTTCGCTGCAGGCTCCCTTGGAAGGACCTGGAAGGCCTTGAGACCACGGTTAGCGTTTCCTTGGTCATTTCCCAGTGTATTCGTCATTGAATGCCGCTATTTTGCATGCTGGATCTTGAGTTATTGCGTTGGCGCGATTTGAAAAACTCTCGACTCCGAGCTTATGATCGTTATAAACATAGTAAACGTAGTCCACACTCGCCGCCCATTTTTGAACAGCCCATTGCTCCTGAGGATAAGTTTGCAGGTTTGCGATCGGGTTCAAATTTTTTTCAACTACGCGTTCCGGAATTCGCAACATGAGCTTCGAAACTCCAAGAGGTGGATCACTTCATGGTGGTTGCACGGCTGCCGCAAGTAAGTAAAACAATGGTTTCTTCGCCCTGGTCTTGATGTCAACTCCTCATGCCATTCTCTCATGAACCCGCAGCTCCATTTGGCGAAGCTCAGATGTAGGGCCCGAGATCAAAATGCCTCATCCCGGCGGAGCGATCTTATCGCCACAGTGGGACTGAGGGTAAGTGGGCTTTTTGATACTCACTACGAGCCACATCTACACCAATTCTCTACCAGTAAGTGGCTCTTCGTTTCATTTTACCTTTGTCAGAGTCATTCCATTCCTTTGTTTTAGCCATAATATCTCTTGATCATACCCTCTTTTTCGCCTACATCTTAGTCGTATTGCAGATACATCATGTAAGACACCATACGTGTTTATACTATCAGAAAGGCCAAAATCACTGCTACCGTGACATACTGTGCTACCACTTGTGCCACGGCTACCTAGACACACCGTCGTCTGCAGTACACCGTGCTACTACCCCTGCTACTACGTCCACAGACAGACTAAGTCGCTATGATGTCAGCTTCCCACAAGACTGACTCAGATATAGAGACGTTACTACGACAGCGTACGCCACAAATAGAACCGAGCAAGCTAATACTCTTTCTCTTTTTTTTCTTCAGGGGGTTTGATACTTCGTAAGACCAACGAGGACGAATATCATGTTCAAGACTACACTGCCTCTTAAGGCACACGGCCGGCAAAGCACACGACTGGCAGGGCATTTCGCAAGCAGCCCACGCAATACGAAAAGAATCGCATAGACTTCGAGATATACGGCTAGTAGATCGTATGGCTAGTAACGCATAATCAGACCAGAGGCACACGGCTGTCGGAGCACACCGCATTAGGGAATACAGATGTTAGAGCACACTTTCAGTAGAGCACACGGCGAGCAGAGAATTTCTAATCCACGACTAGCAGAGTACTTTAGCAGAACATTCCTAGCCCTCGGCTAGTAGAGCATATGACCAGCAGAGCATTCTTAGCCCACGGCTAACAGCACATAAGTATCCCTAGTTCTCGGCTAGCAGAGCACACGAGCATTTCTAGTTCACGGCTAGGAATGAACAGTCACCAGCGCACCCGTCAGCAGAGCACACGACTAACAAGGCATTCGGCCGGTAAAATTCACGATCATCGTAATTCAAGAACTAAGACTTTTGTATCGTATTTCCGGAAAATAAGACTCCTATATGGCATTTCAAGAATATAGCTTCTAGACTGACAATCATCGCCAGCATCCCACAGTCAGCAAGGCACACAAATAGTAAGACACACGATACACAAGACGCAGGACATACGGCCACGTCACCTATCACGTCGACACCATCGTTCTTCGCACCTCCAGCGCTGATGCTGACGATTCTCGTTTGGGACGTCCTCTTCTCGTCGACGCCAGCATCCTTTCGTACGAGGCCGTCGTTTGGGATTTGTGTATCTTTCTTGACGCTGAGATCCGACAATACGTCTATTCAGCTAATGCATTCAGCGCTGAGATCGCCCAACCACTTGCTTACATCTCATATGTGCTCTATATGTGTGTGCGATGCGGGGAAATAAGACAACTAAACCGTTCATAGACACTTCTGTTCGAGATCCCCTCATTGCGGTGAAGCATCCGCAACCAATCATAGATACTCTTGTCCCATCTTGTTCCTTCAACACGCCATTGGAAGCATGAATGCCGTAATTGAGAGGCAAACATGACCATCATGGGATGTCAGCGTACGGAAGAAGCCTGTCTTCTCCTACGAATTAGACGACCGCTGCCGTACTGACAGTACCCATTATTCAGGAACTGGTACATAGTCTGCTTACGAGGATAGACCAGATGGGCCTGAACCTTCCTTATCGGTTCTCCGATGAGAAGATTTCTAATAAGGAAGGGTACGAAAGGAGTATCGAGGAATCGAATGTCGTGTATAAAAGGGTCAGTGATTTCTCCAATTTGAGATATTCAGTACCTTCTATCTGCGTTCTATTTAGGAAGATCAGCAACATTCCCATACCATTCTCTCCTCTTCGAAAGACCACATCAACCAAGATGAAGATCTTTCAAGTGACCCTGATGTCTCTGCTCGTCGCAAGCACTCCGTTTTCCCAAGCTCTGTCACTGCCTCGCTGGCGTAGTCACTCTGACACTCGCCTGGCAAAACGAACGCAGAGAGTTACTTACGCTGGCATCAACATTGCTGGATGCGAATTTGGCATAGATACCAATGTGATCAGACTCCACTCTACGCTGAATGTAAGATGATACTAAACATTGGAAGGGAACCCTGGGGACCTCGGGAACCTCGAGTTGCCCGAGCTCGGTCGGACCTACGCAGATGCAGCACTTTGTGAACGATGACAAGCTCAACCTTTTCCGCCTTCCCGTCGGATGGCAGTACCTCGTCAACCACGACCTCGGAGGTGCACTCGACCAGACCTTCTTCAGCACCTACGACCAAATCATGCAAGCGTGTCTCGCGACCGGGGCGCACTGCATCCTGGACGTGCACAACTACGCCCGCTGGAACGGCGGCATCATCGGCCAAGGCGGCCCATCGAACGACGACTTCGGCAACCTCTGGGCCCAGCTCGCGCAGAAATACGCCTCGCAGGGCAACGTCATCTTCGGCCTGATGAACGAGCCTCACGACCTGGACATGACCACGTGGGCCGCCAGCGTCCAGCAGGCGGTCTATGCCATCCGAGACAACGGCGCCACGACCCAGATGATCCTCCTCCCCGGCACGAACTACGACGCCGTCGGCGGCTTCCAGAGTAACTCTGCCCCGGCGCTCTCCAGCGTCCAAGACTATGATGGGACTCATAACAAACTGATCTATGAAGCCCATCAGTATCTCGACGGTGGGGGCGGCACGGCGACCGAATGCGACACCAACGGCGTGGAATACACGCTCGCGCCCCTGACGACCTACCTGCGCAGCGTGGGCCGCCAGGGCATGCTCACCGAGACCGGGGGCGGCAACACCGCTAGCTGTTACACGGACGTCTGTGCCGAGCTGAGCCACTTGAACTACAATTCCGATGTCTGGCTGGGCTGGGTTGGCTGGGCCGCCGGTATGACAATTTCCCCGCCCCGCTCCTCCCTTGGCTCGTACTTCCGGACGCACGCGCTGACTGAACATCACCTACCTATCTAGGAAGCTTCGATGGCAGCTACAACCTTACCGAAACGCCGAACGGCAATCAAGACACCACTCTCGTTTCATACTGCATCGCCGGCAAGTTCGACAACCCGCCTTAAAACAGGCGCGGGGGAGGGGTGGCTGTCCAGGCTCCTGTGCCGGACACTGGTGGCTCTTGTGTGTTATGACGATGGCAGTGTAGACCCTGGCATCATGGGAGGTTATGGCCTGGGTGGATTCATGCCGCCTTTGCAGTTGTTAGATTGTGTGGGACGGAATCATGCAGGATGCGGGTCGTCTTTTATTTTACCACTCGTTACGAGTAGATGGAAAAAGAGTCGGAGAATTGGTTAGCCACGATGGGTTTGTCTTAGTCATTTTAGAATTCTCCGACGGTCCTTCTAGCGCAGAGATATGAAAGGACGGGGCAACGTGTTAGAGGTCCACATTTCATGAAACGCTTTTTCATTCGATACTGTTGTACCCAGCGAACCCAACCGGAACCCATGCGCAGGGAAGGGCGCGCGCGCGCTAATTTCTCACCCACCCAATCCGCCCCCCCTCACCCAATCGATCGCATTTCCCCGCACGCACGGAATCACACACAATCTGTAAGCTTCACCGCCGACCCGAAATGCGGGGTAGCAAACACCACTCCATCAACGATCAACTTGCTCAGACCGACGGTAACCCGCGGACGCAGATTCCCATGGATGGAACAACGAGGATGCATGCTATCTATCTATGGATGGCGGTGTGGACCGATCGTCGGCGAGGAGGCGGTGAGGCAGCTGCGGGAGTCTAGAAGGGAGTCGTGTTTTGTGATCGTGGTAGTTTGATGAACAGGGTGGGTGAGACAGAGGGTGTAAATGTCGGGTGGTGCAGTGATTCGGTCACACAGGGTTGGTGACGAGGGCACGAGAAAGTTCACGATGGGAGGAGATATTGAGCTAAGCTGAGCGATATAGTTTGAAAAACTTGAACCCAGGGATCTGGATCGATCTCAAAGTTCTTGCGGTTGGTGGGGGCTCGGTGTAGACTATGTCATAAGCCGTCCAGTCGGTCCAAAGGCCTGAACTAGTACAGGTTGAAGCCATTCCATGGTCCGTAGTCCGTCCACCGTCTTGGACCGTCCAAACGGACCGTCCGTCCGAACACCTGAGTCGGTCCGAACCAATAGTCCATTGGACAAGTCCGTCCTAATGGTCCAGAAAGTGGGGGCGGACCATTGGACACGAATCGAAAGGAAATCGCGGTACTATCCGACCACGACTCCATGGTGACAGCTCGAACCGGAGTTACAATCAGGTCGCAGCGCGTGGATTGCAGCAACAGGAGATGGATTGATCGTTGAGTGGTCGCTCGTCCAGTCAATCTCTTCGCTCCATTTCTCAGCAGATCCCGGTCTTACCCAATAGAGGTGTGGGAGACTATCTCCAAAAAATCGTATATTCTCGCCCGACCGTTCGATGAGAAGACTGTTTCGATAGCTCTCTGTCAAGTTAAGAATGGTTTCTCCCTAGAATTATTACCCGCGAGTCTGGCTTCGGGTTTGAATTCAAGACATGTTAGCAATGCCCAAGAAGAAGAAGAAGACGTTGTCTCCATATCATTATGAAAATGTCCCAGTCGAGAAGCGCATGTCCTGACAGGCTGTTCTTTTGCTGAGTTGAAAGCTATTCTCAAGCTTGTGACAAGAAGCTGGCGCGAGCTTCCCCTCTGTCCCCGCAAACAAAGCGTCTCCTCCAATCGTCTCGCCAGGACAGGCAAGCTCCGACCGCCCGGCGAGAGTCGTGATGATGGAAAATAGCAGCTCCCACCTTAGCCAATGTCAGGGTTCATATTGCTCCGCCAATGCAATCCCTTCTATATCTTGAACGATACTTCTTGCATGGTTATATTCGACATCTACCGCCTCAAACAGCACAACTAAACCAAACCCCCCTGTGTTCACCTATCCTGTCGAGTGGCCGTCAACTCTTTAAATCTTTAGTTGCTGCCAGCTCTGGGTTCTCTCCAGGAGGAGAATCGCACTTTCACTTTATGTATGTATGCGCGTTGCTTCCTCCACGACCTTCATTCTCCATCTGCGCGACTTCTTCCCTGAAATACCACATCACCTGGCCGCCTTTGAGAGATCCGAACTTCGTCCTACAAACCCCCAGAACCTATAAGCGTAATGCTGACTCTGTAAAGACCGCGCCTTGATGTTGCACTATTCCTCGCCAAGCGTACATCTTCTCAAATAGGCATCCATGTCCCTTCGACACTCGACTGCTGATTCTCTACGTTCCGTGGCTTTCTCGATTGCTTCCCCAAAGCTATCTTTTACCGCCCACACCCATTTGCAGTGAATGCCACAACGCAAAAGATAAAGTCAAAGTTAGCAATCGATTTCGTGTGCTCAATATACCATTTTCCTATGTTTACGGAAAGGACGAAACGCCGAACAAGTAGTTGATTTTCAGAACCAAATCCCAGCTCCATGTCTAGGCTCAAGGCCTGTAATCAGTCCGGCAGTCCGCCAGCAAGGCATGAACACCGGTCTTGCTCTCGGTCTGGACCCCAGACTATTCCGCTAGATCTTCACCTACATTGTTCTCTAAACACACCGCACGATTGCTTGGCTTGGCATTCTTTTGCACCCTGCAGACTTCTTGTCTGTGCTCATCGTCTCTCAATTCCGCTTTCAGAGCGGCATGGATACAACACAGCATTGCACATCAGCACTCGTATGATAAAAATAAGCCTAATAGTGGCGGTATCGATGATGTCGAATGACTGATCGACGACGCGCTCGACCTACCCTTGAGACTTGTTGACTCTGACATCTCCGACTCTCCAACTCCTCAGGAGACGTCTCTGCAGCCTCGATTCAATTCCTACCAGGAGCGTAATTCCCGGCTAATACCTAGCGATCCCGGACGCCGAAGCTCTTCTTGAACCCCCCCTCGTGCACTCCACCCTCACAAAGATCCGCAACGACCAAAATCTCCTGATCTGGAAAGCCTGAAGCGTCGTAAGGAGCGACGACCGAAACCTTGCTACCACACTTTTCTGCAGCATCCAAGGCGAACTTCACAATCTCGGGCTGAGTCTGGGTCCTCTGACGGTGTCTGTTGACTGCAAGGGTGAGGATGGAGCTTGGAGCTTCTCTCGACTGAACATGATGTTGATAGTCTCCTTTATCGTCAGCTCACGGGTCTGAATGAGTTGTCACGTACGAACCTTGATGCCGGCGCAACTCTTCACAGACCTAGCCGAGCTGCACACCGATCTGTTGACTATGAAGCCAGAAGATGGTATAATCTAAGCTCCAAAGGGTACTGTTGCTGGTCTATCATACGTGCAGTCTCGTCGGATGATGGACTTTGGGCTGCAAAGCCAGGGGTACTTTCGACAATGAACAGTTCAGAGACGAGGCTCAAATATCTAGGTCATTCTCGAGAGCTCCTCCGGTTGAAGCTTTGGCTAGAGGTACTCGGATGACTGGCGGCTCAGGTATCGAATCGCAGGATGTATGCTCCTGGATTATCAACGTTCAAAATCGCGTCGGAGCATAAACGTCCTTTCCCCTTTACTCCATGCCGATAATCTGGTAAGTGTCCTTGGTAGGAATTTCTCATCTTTGGACAACCGGATCTATCTTTGAGGATCATGCAAGGGCAAAATACTGACAGGAGTAGGGACTTTACTAGGGTCAACTCCCGATACTCACGCCCCTTCCTATGAAAATGCTCCAGTAGCTAACAGACCAAGGCTTTCGAGCCCCGAGAACAATATTGGTGTGCAATTTTCTCGCACCGTGGACGTTATAAAGCCAATGTCTTTCACCCTGGCAGATTCCGTCTGCAGGCATGTTTCCTATTCGGCTGTTTGTCTTAGCGCAAGATCCGAGATTGAAAAGGGTGAACGATTATTATGCTTACGTACAATATACGACATTTGCGCGGAATCACAGAGGAATGTCCTAGTCGCTTCCACCTCTCCCTCTACTCAGCCGCGTTGAACGACGATGTTCCCAACATAAGGTCCCAAGATTCCTCATTCCAACAGCATCCTGAACGTCGTGCTAGGCTGATCGATCACTCTCCACCGTCGCCATCATAGCCACCCGCTTACCACTCCAGCAGCGACCATTTCCCATAATACCGCCCCGGGTGCTGCCAGAGAATGTGGAACCCTTTGCGCAATGCCGCAAAGCCGTCCGTCAGCAAGCCGTCAAAAAGATGGGCGATGATGATCAATCACTCCTCCCTTGTCCGTCTTTTCGGAGCCCACATTACCCCTTCTAAAGCAGATCTCGAGTCTTTGAGATCTGCCTCGGGAGTCATCGCTCTCAACACATGTCCCAAGGCTCCACATACATCCTCACACAAGCATCACCGACAGTGAAATAGACGAGCACCGCACACATCTCGATCCAAAAGTACCTCGGTCCCGACCGACCCGGACGATATGGGGACCATGCATCAGGGCCGACCGGCGCATAGCCACACACGTACAAAAGACGGGATCCAGTACTTCACGAAAAGACCCTCGAGGTAACCAGCCGCGACATCGAACCCCCATCCGAAGAACGGGAAACCCTCAAAACTCTCGACCCCAGCCGCCCAGGCCATCGAGACGGAACGTCCTCTGGGCAGACGATGCGTCGAAAAGGGGGGAAGGATGCAACCCCTCCGCGGGGAACGAAGCGTACCATGCGGCCGGCTAGCCACGAACACAGATCGAAGACAGCTGGGAGGGACCCGAAAAGATCGCGAGGCGGGAGGGAAGGAAGGACCGAACCTTTCCGTCAACGGCGTGCCCGAAGAAAAGGGGATTCGTGAGGGGACGACGAAAAGTGCTTTCGACGGAGCCGTTGGGGTCATGTGGCGGAGAGAACGGGGGTCCTTGTACCGGACGAGGACTGGGAACGATATGTGGTGTGTAATGTGCTGAATGCCACCCCTCCCCATCGCTCCCCGGTCCGTGCAGTGCGCCGCCGCCATGCCGGAGTGCAGACGGTGTCGAACGCGAATATTTCCACATTACCAATCTGTGGTGCGGAGGGACGATCTCACGCGGGCACGATGCATCTCCCACTGAAGACCCAGCGAACTGCGAATCCTGCTTGATCAATCTCATCCGACGGGCCTGACCGAGACTAGCGTTGAATCTTTCCATGACCTCGTATTTACGGAAGGAATTGGCTCCCGACCATCCCTTCCCCCCATTCTTCTTTTTTTTCTCCCAATGGCTGTGATCTACTACTACCAAGCAACGGTTGCGACTCCCACGGGAGCCGAAGTCCTCCTACCTCGCCCCCGCCTCAGCGACACACTCACTCTTCCCATCATCGGGCCGCCAAACACGCAGAACGCGAAGTCCCGCCCCATCCGGCAGATGCCGCGTTTCCTCCTCCGTCCGCTCCATGGGGCTGAACGTCGCCATCGTGTTCGGGTCTTGGTGGGTCATGAACGAGGCTCGTTGCGTCGGGACGAGCCACTGATTGATCAGGACCTTGCTGTGCGATGGATCTATAGCGGCTCGGATATGGGCAAGGATCGTACGGGATAGTGTATCGTTCCAGTCATGCAGGATGTAGCGTGGACGCGAGCGGCTGTGCCAGGGATGGAATTAGTGTTTCATCTCGAAGCTTGCCAGTCGCCAATAGTGCCGGTGGATGCAGCAGGATAAGGGACTTTGGGGGCCATGTTTGACTTGGTGTCTACCTTTTAGTTGCTGGGGAGTAAAGAAGTCGTGAGCCATGGACTCAATCCCATGCAGTTTCTGATCTGACACGATCTGAGGTAGGTCTTGATTTACAAAGCGACCTGGCGGGTTCGGATATCGTGTCTTCAGTGCAAGACCTTCGTGTACCATACCGCCACCGATGTCAACAAACATGATAACCTCCGGGTCTCGCCGGGCGCCTTTACCGATCTTGTCTCTCCACCGGGAAGAAGTTTGTCCAAAAAATTCTGCCTTTGTCGAACCCGCTCATGTAGGTTTGGAAAGACCTCTGGAAGTCTGGCTTGGTGGCTAGGAAGGGTATGAAATGGTCGGTCGTGTTGTGTGCTTTGTGGAAAGTCGCATTCGTGAAATCCGTCGGATTCCGATAGTCCATTTCTTTGAGGTACGCGGGGAGGTTGTTCCAGTTGGGGCTGAGGACATCGAAACTAGCGGTCGAGATTACGTTGTCAGCATTCCTGAACGGCAGACCCTCCCAGAAGTAAGCTGAGTATAGACTTCTGGCTTAGGTAGCAACAGATCGGACGAGAGAGCCGCAACATACCAGAACTCAACCCCAACAGCCAACGACGGTATCACGAAAGTTCTGGTCACCTTCGTGGACACATACGCCTCTTCGCCTACCTTCCCAACCTCTCCTGCTGCGTCAACTGCGCCGAGCGAGCGAAGTAGGCGAGCTGCCGAACATATCAGTCAGTGATCAGTGTGTGAATGGTCAACCAAGAACCCACCAAGTAGTACCCATCGGCTTCCGTTGCTTTGGCCAAGTCCTCGAGCGTCTCTGGCTTCCCACTCTTCACCAAGATGTTGAACAAATCCAGATCGATGGCAATACGAATGGACACTTCTTCCATGAACTGGTGGGTTGAGTCATCAATATCAGCGATGATTGTGGCCAAGGTGAGATGAAAAGGTATCGGTCGCAAGGGCTTCCTTACCGAGAAGCAGACTCTTTCGATAATGTTACCGGGCTCTTCCATTGCTTCGTCCCAAATGACGCGCGGCAAGGCGCAACTTCTTGCGTGGTGCTGCATCTTGCTTGATGCCTGGGGATAGGCTCTTGCCGAGAGTCTCAATCTGTGCCAACAGCGATGAGACGTCCATCTCCGTTGTGTCGCCCATGGCGAATGGATCGCCTTGCAGGTTGGCGAAGCTGGTAAATGACTTGAAGAGCGCCAAGTGTATTGTTGCCTGAGCGTAGGGTTGTAGTGTAGGAGGGGAGTTCTGGATGTGGGGTGTAACATAAATCATGACCGATCACATCATTCCCGAGTTTGATCATGAACAAGCGTGGAAAATTTAGCTGGGCAGGAACAATACTGCGCGGGAAAAATGGACCCGAGCACGGCCCTCATAAAACAGATTTGCAAATTCAACAGGCCTGCGTGCCCATACGACCTCACATCATCCACCTTTAGCTCTTACAAGTCTAATCTCAATCGATGCAGGGACCCGGACTGCACCTGTATCTTACATAATCCGCTCAATGAATGATGATTTGATGTGAGGTAAATGACCGATCGTTTCAAGGAGTGAGGATCGTTCCAAAGGGGTCTTTCCAACAAGTTATCCCTTTGAGCACCACTGAACCGGATTGAAAGATACCTTATTCAACTGGAGGAGTCACTCGCGTTCTGGCCTTTCCCTGTTCCGTTGATTACCATGATCCAGAGAAGCTGGAATTTGTTTGATAGAATAGTCCCTGTTGTTACATTGCGGATACGACATGATGATGCCTAATCACCTAGAAAGCTTCTTCTCCCGCCACCAAATGACGCTCAGTGTGGAGACTGCAAGTAGTGCTAAGCACACTGCGAAGCCTGCTTGGATCCCTGCACTATAGCACTCTCGGACGACCGCACGAAGCGAAGGAGGAAGATCCTTGATGTATTCGAGGCTTTGCGCGATACCTCCAATTATCTCATCGGCCTCTTGAGGTTCAAGAGAGGCACGAAGCCTCATCCGTAAGACATTTTGAATCAGTGTGCCGACCAAGGAGACACCGACAGCTGCGCCAAGAGATCGGAAGAGGAAGGAGCATGCTGTGGCTACGGCTTGATCGGCTGCTGAGACATTGGATACTTGGAGACCGTCAGCAATGCTATGGACATCTTTGGTGTCAAGACTTACTAATCGCGATGAGAGAAGCTGTCACAGCTACACCTTGTGGCACGAAACTGATAATGGATCCAACGTAGATGCTTGCAAGAGAAACGCCTCCGAGCGAAGGCGCCACCACGATAGGTATAGATCCAAGAGTAGCCGCTGTCATCGCGAGTACAGCGAGCCAATAGAATTTTCCTGTCCTCTTCAAGATTATTCCGCCAAGGAGCGTTCCGACAACAGCAGAAATTGCTGCTGGGATAAGGCTCGCCCCGGCCTGGGCGGGCGTCATTTCCAGAATGACTTGGAAGAATAAGGGTAAATAGAATATCAGTGCGGTGAAAGCGGCGTATCCAAAAAAGTTCTGTGTATAGCATGCAAAGAGAGCTTTGTCAAAGATGATATGGCCGGGTGTGAATGGCTCGACGGCGAAACGGGTTTCGACTCCTAGGAATGCGATTGACAAGGGTACTGCGGCGCATAGAGATCCTATGGTCAGCGGACTGCGCCAAGAAACATTGCTGCCTCGATCAAGGCCGAACAATATGCCGAAGATGGTCAAAATTAGGAGCAAGGCACCAAGGATATCGATGCGAGGGAGTTGCTTTCTCCATGGGGTTTCAGATTGCCGTTTCGGAAGATGAAGCAATAGGCCGACAGAGACGATCGCAATCAGGCACAGAAGCACCTGGATAAAAAATGCCCTGTCATACACATAAGCACAAGATCTCCATGCAAGTGAATCCTGCTTACCATCTCCAGCCAATGCTTTGTACAAAAAGTCCTCCTTTGATCTAAATGTCAGCTTCGGGTCTCAAAAGAACGAAGATAAACTAGTAGCAGACCAATAGGGCCACCAGAAGTTGAGCCGACTGCTCCAATAAGATTGCAGTAGGCTTGATATGTGCCTCTTTCCCGCAGCGAGATGAAGTCGGAGAGAAGAACGGTGACTATGATCAACATGCCTCCTCCTCCAATCCCTTGAACTGCCTACTACATTCAGCATTACTATCGTAGTGGGGACAGATGCTTTTAACTTACCCTGGCAGCAATCAAGCCTTCCATGTTCCTTGTGACAGCGCAGCCAAGGCTTCCGAGGCCAAACATGGCGTAGGCAAATAGGAGGCATGGCTTCCGCCCAAACACGTCGCTGAGTTTGCCATAGAGTGGCTGGGAAGCTGTCATGGTGAGAAAATAGGCGGTAGCGATCCAGGAGACATTTCTGAGCGCGTGCAAATCACTACCAATTTCTCCATTGATGGCAGCGACAATGGACTGGTCCAGGAAGGCTAAGAAGATGCCGACGCCGAGAATGGGTAAGAAAGATTTGACCGTTTTCCTCCCTTGCACGATAATGGGGTCTTCCGGATTTTCTGTTTGCTGGTTCGACTCGACATCGCTTGCTGATCCGTTCTGAGCTGAGCCATGGCTCTTGGGTGCGGAACGTTCCGCTTGCTCTGGAGTATTGCTCAGAAGGGGAGAGCGTTCTGTTGCACTTAAGTTGTTAGTTTCCGGCATACTGGATGTAAAAATGAAGAGTAGATGAGATAGGAGTAAGGTGCTGAGGAAGAGCTGCTAGTGCTTCAGGCGCTAATGAATAATGCGCTAGACCTGATTGGAAGCTCGCTTAATTGACGAATCAAGCACCTTGGCACCTTGGCACCCCAGCCACTATAATTTACTTTGGAGCTTTCGTTCAGCTGAATCCTTCGCCATAGAATTGATTATTGATGGTCCAATTAGTGCTTACTATGTTCACTACGCCGAACTCTTCACCTACGCACATTTGCGTCATCCAGCATTGACTTTTGTTCTTTCGTGCACCGAACCTGAATTTGCATTGGCCAATGTTGGGTGTTGGAGAAGCTAAATAATCAACTCTCACCAATCCTACACCCTACACCCATTACACTTCGGTGCGACTTCGGTGCGGCGCGGTCGATGCGCACTGTAGAGATCTAGATCATGTGTGACATATACCGCCAGTTGTGCTTAGTATTATTTCCATCAGCGTTAAGAATGGAACTGGATCCTTTTTACTCGACGTTGCCAGTCTTCGTTCCTTTGCCCGTCTTGACCAGGCATTTGCAAAAGTACTCGTTTGCATTCTGACCTACGCTCTAAATCCCCGAGTGCTCGCCTGACCATGTATGATTCGCTTTCAGTGCAGAGCTTAGATGTTCGTATTCCTCCATTCTAGCTACTGATGGATTCGCATTCTCATCTCCGCCGAAATGGAAATAGGCTCTCCTCTGGACTTTCACCACCATCGCCATTCTATTGTCTGTTGGGCGATTCGCCATCCGCTATGTCACCGCCTCAAGGTTCTACTGGGACGACGCTTCGCATCTGCTTTCGCTCCTTCTCCTCGTAGCTCTCGCCGGCACATACACAGCCGGGTTTCCATATTCGGCTCGAATCGCAAGGATAGGTCTCAAAGAAGAAGCCGCACCACCACTTACAGATCCTTTCTACCACACCTATCTGCAACTCAGGATAGTCGTAACGCTGCTGGTTTTCATGGTGCTGTGGACAGTAAAAGCGACATTCCTAATCTTCTACCGACTCCTTTTTGAGGTGTCTCTCACTTTCATCCGGGTATGGTGGGCGGCTGTTGCACTTACCTTCGCTTCGTTTTGGGTATGCATTGGCAGCACGTTTACAATTTGCGGACCTGCGAGCGACCTGTATAATTTTGGTATGTAGCTAGCCCTGCAAGCTCTTGGGCCGTCGAAGACTAATGACTTTCAGAGAAATGCTCCTCACCTCAGACATTGTACAACATCAGGGCTACCTACAAATACTGGTGTGCTCTGAACGTTTCGTCAGACCTTATGGGTGGGTTTTCATTCTTGAATTCTTTTTTGGTGATCTGACACACTATAGTCATCGTATTGCCCCTCTTCATGGTCTGGGGCCTCCAGCTGCGCAAATCACAGAAAGTGGTTCTTGCCGGAATCTTCTCCCTCGGCTTGATAATTGCCATCTTTGACATCCTTCGCACGGTTGAGTCTCTTCAATCAGGCACCTTCTCTGGCGTTGCGCTGTGGTCGAGTCTCGAAGTCACCATCGCGGTCATGGTCGCGTCTTTACCACTCTATCGAGTCCTGCTTACCAGCAAGGGAAGGAAGAGTCTATTATCTCGTGCCAGCATGGGTCGTTACAAAGACATGAGTGATGGCCAGACCGGGGTCGACAGAAAAGGTTCTGACGGTCGAAGCTCGCGACCTAGTAAGCCATCGGTCAGTACCTTTCGAGATGACCTGGAAACACGCGATTTGGCATCAGCGGATTGTGAAGCGCAAGGCCAGCATTTTCCACTTGCTCACCTATCACACTAAGTGCTTCAAGACCTGAGCAGACGATTTTAGGTATATATTTTTTTTGTTGAACTTTAGATGAGGGGTTTTCCTGCAGAAAAGAAGATCAAGACCTTCGATATCTTTCAATGCCACAGATGACTCCCGCGGTTACATCCCTCCACGCGGATCGTTTTTGACCTTAACTACGTATTACAGCATCCTGGACGTTCTGGTGTTCATGAGTATATCGGCACGGTGATGAAAACATCATGGGAGCGGAGTATAGTCTGTTGTACCGATAAGGCATCAGTCATAGCAGTCTCCCAAATTTTGTTAGAGGGGATCGGAAACGTGAACCAACCAGGAGGGGAGGGGCTACGATTACTGCATTTGCTGCAGCTGAGCCTTGAAAAACGCCGCTGTGGCAGCGATGCGCCCTTTCAGCTACTACTGCACAAGAGAGGAACAGTAATACGCCGAGGCCATGGTGTGCAAACGCGATAATGATTAATCGGCTAGCGGTAGTACAAACTACAAAGCTTAGTAACTGCTTAGTAGAATTGCGTGATCCGCGCCTCGCAACAGCGGTGCCACGCGAAGGCCGTGAAAGTCAGCGAATTAACCCAAAGGGGATTAGCGAGCTTGGCACGTCTGAGGGACGGGAGATTCGAAAGTGTGAAAGTAAAGGTACCTTATCATTCAGCAGCTGTTCATGGATGGCCCTCCAACAGTCACCATCCTGCTCCTCGGCGACCCTGACTGCGGCAAATCCACCTTTCTTTCGTACACAACTCCCCTCCACCTCTACCGTATCCCAACGCTAAGCATTGATCCGTAGAAGACTGAGCCATGGCGCCAACTCCATGCGCCAGCAGACCACGTCCTTGCCCCCTCTCCGCGACCTGGACCAGCCCTTCGTCTGGGACATACGCATGTACAACCGATCGTACCGCTTCGAATTCTCCGACACGGCTTCCCCCGAGCATTACACGCTGTTGAAGCCCGACTTTATAGTACTGTGCTACGACATCAACGACAGGCGAACCTTGGTGAATGTGCAGCATGTGTGGTTCAAGCGGATGGTGGAGTCCTACATGAAAGACAGAGACGACATTCCCATCATGCTGCTGGGCTTGAAAAGGGATCTCCGGGAGGAAAAGCCCGGGGTGATTTATCCGCAGGAGGTCCGTGTTCCGAGGTCCGTGGGCGAAGATGACTGGAGCTGACGGCTGAGTTGCTCGTAGGGGCTCAAAGCGGCTCAAGATCTCCGCTGTGACCGGTACGCCGAGTGTTCAGCGACGACGGGCGAGCTCATGAACGAAGTGATCGAAGACATTGCCAGGACAGCGGCCAAGACCACCACCGAAGCCGGAGCTCTGTCGAATGGTGGATGCACCGTAATGTGAAGCAGTGAATCTCCCTTGACAGTATTTGATTGCGTGGGGGCGATGACTGTGGTCAAGAGTCGCCGCAGTCAGGGCGAGTATCCCGACTCCATGCTCTATCCGACCGTGACTGTTATCGAAAGTTGTTGCGATTCGGACACCGAGGCAGACTTCGAGGTATCATTACTGGGTTTCTCGAAGCACTCTGACTTGGGGAATTCCCTTTGTTCGAACATTTGAACACACGATACTGCTACAATGACAGAGCAAGCGGGAGGGTGTTCCCGGAGTAAGTGAAACGTGCACGCTGAGGACTGAGCCCCAACTGTTGGCTGGAGCGGAATGTTAGACAATTGCGTCGCTTGATGTTATGCAGAGGAATTTTCGAGAAACGCCCTTTGAACCCACCCGACTTGCAAGACATTTCCACTGGAATCGTATGGAAGCGTGGGATGGATGTCCAAGTGAAATCAGGAAGAATCTGGAGTATGCCCGCCTACACATCTTTCTTTTATCTACCTATGGTGTTCTAGTATGAAGATGCAATCTCGCGAGGTCTTGGCACGCTAGCCTGCCATTTTTCTAGAGAAGAATTATAAACCTGTTGAATTCTTTCACTGTCTGATATATATTTGAATGCACGGACACATTTTCGAATCTCAAAAATGGGAGGCATATTCCTGATTCTTATCTTAAGATCTGTGATACCCTCTCCTTACCATTCATTATCTTCGTTTTCGCGATCCTACCTCTTGGCATAAACAACAACATGAAGCATGCATACCCCCAAAGCATATCTCGAAGGCGCCAAAAAAGCCTTCCGATGGCTACCCAGTATACCTTTCTTGCCACCCACATATTCTCTTCCAGATACATTTCCAGCATCACCTCTCATCCCTTCATCAACATATCTGCTTTCGCAAGAAAATTTCCTGATAAAGGAACACATCACATATGTAACCGGACGGTAGCAACTCATCCCCCTCCTCTGCTCTGTCAGGCACCGTATCGCCAATCCAATCGGCCTACATCCTGTCCCCCCTCATTCAAGACCTTCCTTCAAACCCGAAAGCGACAAGAAGCCCCGCCTTTCCCCGCCTCCGCCTCCGCCTTCGCTCCCCCAGTCCCAGCCTTCGAAGAGCGCAAGCATGCTCAGGGTGCCAGTCAAGATCGTCCGCGAGCCGTGCCGGATGCTCATCCGTGAAGGATCGTATCGATGCCCCACTTTGAGATCCAGCTCACTTGCGGCTGCAGATAGTCAGATAAAATAAATGGAAGGGGAAGGGAAGAGAGTACAGCACGTAGTGCCATTGTTTCTCGGTCCCATGCCATAACAGACTCCCTGTTCAAAAACCAACGCTATTCCAAGACCCGTCACGTTTACCCATGTTGCGTCAAAATAAACGCCATCGCGGGGTTAAGCCCACCCTCGGACGGCCAACCAGACGCCCGGAAGAACGAGAAGTTTTCGATGACTGGCTCCCGTCATTAAAATCCATCGCTTGGTGATCCACGGGCATGAAGCCCGAACATCTGGCCGTTGGCGGAGATGCAACTGCCCAGATGGAAAATTGGAAATTCAACATACGCTACAGTTGAAAGTCTTTCGAGGGACTGTACTACGTACTGTCCCCGTTCGTGTTCAAAGCAAAGCGGGATCGACAAAGGAGCTTCGCAATCGCTCACCCGTAGCCCAGGGCCGCCGTCAGAAAAGGGGGAGCATTCCGTAACCCGGATCTCATTCCTGTTTCCGCAATCGTTGATATCATGCCAAAATAGCTCAACGTATGCAGCAATCGGTTTGCTGTTGCTCTAGCGGAGAATGTTCGGGAACGAGCAATCTGGAGGCTTCCCTCGAAGACACTCACTCCTTTCGCGCCTACGCTCCCACAGTCGCCACCTTTCCGGTCAAGGCAGAAATAGATCAATAGGAAAGGGAGAATATTTTCGGATTTAGCCATTCAGAGTCAGTAGGTGCTTCTACATAGTTCGCGGATACTCCAACGGCGGCTGTATTGCAAAAGGGTATCATTGTCGTCAGACCTTCCCATGATGCATGGCAACTATTCCCTTATCATACTGTACCATGAAATCCTCCAACCATTCAACGTTTCTTCGGAGCAAGATTGATGCCCCAGTGCTGAGTTTTGCCCGAGTTGAACCCCCTTCGTCCATCGCGCCGGAAGCGCTAACGACTGCGCTCGTGGTGGTGCTATTGGCCAACAACTTCTTCGAATCCTCAACAACACGGCGTAGAAGGTTCGGGCCTGGCTGAGATGAAAGATACAACCACTGGATGACGTCGGCGAAACCATTTGGTGCAGTTATCAAAGCAGTCTTGATGAAGCCCTTGGACATCACGTAGACCTTTTCGTTGTACAATGCGGAGGGCAACTGGGAGTCTGCAGAGCCGATCAATACGTCGAAGCCTGCTTCATCTACCTCGACAAGTCAGTACCGATGCTTAAGTAATGGACAATGCACACGGAGGGTCTTGACAGATGTTCAGACAGAATTAGAAAGGTAGCTGAGATTTCACATCATCGACGACGGGCAGTAAGAGCCACCCTGTCGTACTCGAGCCAAATGCACTCAAGTCATCACTAGGCAGGGGCCCGAGAAAGATTCGAATGATGCACTTACTGTAATACGGTTCTTTTACCAGAACTAGCCCCATCAAGCTCACAAGTATCTGTAAAACGGTCGATCTTTTAGAAGACCATTCCTCGTTTCGTTCGTCGGCATTCCAAGTACCCAGCAGACTTAAACAGATTTTGCCATCTTCATACAGATTCGGATTTATGCGGCCCAAGCCACCAGTCCAAGAGTGGAAGAAAGCATCCGGTGGGGACGCAGGAAATGATAGCCCGAAGTGAAGGTCCACGACGAAAGGAGCGAACTCATAAGGCGTATCGAAAGGTCCAACTATCAGTACACGCAGCAGATCGAGTCGGGACTCCCAACTCCTGACGAAAATCCCGTCTGGTAGAGAGGATTGCATAATCTTGTGCTCTTTCATGACGCGCCGCATAAGGTCGGCGGTCAATGGCCGACTCAAACCGAAAAAATGATGATCTGAGGGTGCCGCGTCCTCAAGCACAAAAAAGGGAGGTGGCATCGAGGAACAGCTGGAAAGTCGCGTCGCTGTGTCAGCATTGGAGCTTAGGTTTGGCGGCTCCAAGGTTAGTCCGCGATCAAGCTGGACAAGGTCGTCATTCACGGCCTCCAGATGATAGACTGGCGGATTCTCATCATCGCTGGACTTCTGCATGTCCAGGTCTCCGACATCGTCTTCATCAGTGGCCCACATACCCTCGTCATCGTCGTCATTGAATTTCTCTCCACCTTCGTACTCCACAGTGACATCAATAGCCCCCACTGATTCCTGATCTGTTTCACGGTCTGACCACCCGTCGCTCACGGACATAGCATCGCTGAAATATGATTCTCCGTCGTCGTCATCATCTTCTTCGCTGTAGTCTGAGCTGCCTGTAATTGTAGAAGCAACGACTACCACTCGTTCCACAGGTACTTTGACATCTCGGGCCTCGGAAGCGGCTCCGAGCCGGATTACAACCTCTCCATTAAGACATAAATCAATAATCTCTCCGACCCATTCATTGCCCTGCGAAAGAGATCTTCCTTGCGGTGTTGAGCCGGGGTCATCGCCTGCCAGCCCCATGAATGTCTGAGCTCTCTCAAGAGGGGCAGTCAAGAATCCGGGATTGAAAAGCAGTGATGGCTGAGCGACTCTTGAAAGGGGGAGCGAACTAGAATATGCGTACGGCATGTCGACATCTCCATCAGGATCAGTGGATAGAAACGATCGAAGATCTTCTCCACCAGCAGCGTGTGCTGGTGACAGGGCCTGCTCTGGAGCGATCCTAACAAGATCGCCTAGATTCAAGGCCAAAGCGGCGTGAGCAGCAATGTCATAAAGAGCAACTTCTACAACCTCATTACGCAACTTCCCATAAGTTGACGCGGAGTACTGGGAGGCCTTCTCTTCTTCGTCTATATCGATCTCGGTGCCTTCAAACCATCTGACACGAGCGATACGCTCTCGGGCGTCCACGGACTGCACCACTCCCACTTTGTGAAGGCGAATGATTGGGACCTGATCGCCCATTTTCTCCTCGTCCGGGAGGAACGACACCTTCTCGCCTGGCCACACATCATTTTCATCGGGATTCAAGTAAGGAAATAGTTGAGCTGAGTCGTCTTCGGTGATAGAACAGTCCTGCCAACGTACCGTGACCTTGGTAGACGTTGCAACGACCTGGAGCACATTCATATCGAATCCTTGGGTAGCAGCACGAGGTATTCGATCAAAGACGGGCGTTGGGTCAGGATGAGTGGCACCTTTAGAGGCAGGACCATACTTGACTGCAGCACCGGTGGGATCCCTGAACCTCACCTTATTGCCAAAGCCGGTATCTGGGCTGTAAGAGGCGTTAGCAACCAGCTGTTTAGGAAGCTTGCTCCGATCGAAGACGATGATCTCTCCAGTCTGAAGCTCTTCAGTATCTAACAGCGTCGACGGCTGGAGTGGCGGAGCATCTTGAGATGCAATTGGAGACAGCCAGCGAACCTCAATCTGTACGTTGCGAACATCAACTACTATCCCCCTTGGCGTAATTGCTGGATCATAGGCACCGAACTTCCATCTTCCGCAGCGTAAGTTGCCCTTCTTTGTTTGGACGTGCTGGCCAGGATAGCAAGGTTCAGCTGGGATCGATCGGGTTTGGCCCACTCCTGGAGCGTGTTGCTTTGGGCAATATTGGTAATAACCAGCACAATCTAGGCGCTGCGCGAGCTCATAAGAAGGAGTACCAGGGATCCAGTAAGGCTCATCAAGCTCCTCTGGGTCCTCAACGACAACCACGCTACCATTAGCGAGACGAATCGTGACTTCATCATAAACAGATCTCACTTCCCCAATCCATCCTTTGTACATCAGATTATCCTCTTCACGATAGGTGTTCCAAAACTTCAACTCTGAAGCAGGGGCTTGAAGAAAGGGCGAGACAGCGCTATTTAATGGTTTCAGTCCATTCACTTCCGGGCTGGTCGGGGCTGGAAATCCATGAACAAGCTTGGAACTAGGTGTCGTTGCATCTTTACTATCATGCCTTGGGGCGCGAGGCCCATGAGATGGCGTATGAACTTGGACTGGAGGATGCTGTCGTCTCGAAAAATCGGCTTGGCTGCATGTAGGACGCAAAGAGCACATAAGAGACGTAGCTATCACGGTTCCACTCTGTGCATCTGAAAGCCTTTTCTTGACAACATCGCCAGCAGCGAGAGACCGATCGATCAACTGAAGAGAGCTTTCGGCGACAAGGCAGTAGCCATCATAGTCCTGGCTGAAAGCAATGATCACATAGCCAGGAGTAAGCTTCGCATTATCGAACCAAGCTTTTCGAACCCTCAAAGGCATATCGTGGTGAATGTAACAATTAAGTAAGCCTTCAGATGAGGACTCAACATCACTCCATGTACCCTCGACTGTGCCAACAATAGCTGGATCAGCCTTAAAGGCACATGTGTCTTCGAAGAAGAATTTTG
The DNA here is from genome assembly GCF_014066315.1 of Letharia lupina. Lineage (NCBI taxonomy): Eukaryota > Fungi > Ascomycota > Lecanoromycetes > Lecanorales > Parmeliaceae > Letharia > Letharia lupina. Next base: position 2,035,029 of record NW_023502978.1, on the reverse strand, counting down.
ACATCTTGCCCTGATATCAGATGTGAATTGTGGCTGTCAGCCTGCTAACACCTCATCTGAAAGGCCCGCAGTCGTTATTTGTGACTGGTTTAGAAGTGCCTGGGGATTGTGAGGTTTGGTGAACACTACATGGGAGCAACGTGACACCAGCGAGCTCGCCTTGCCTCGGCGGCCGGAGCCGTTGATTATATCACCTGCGCAATCGTTTTTAGCGCCTGCCGTACTGAAAGTTCCTCCTATGAACCCCAGCGGATTGAGACCTCGAGCTGCGGCTTCTGCCATGACAAAATGGGAGCTACAGGTTCTCCTGCCAAAGAGAAAGCTCTTCAACGGCCACGCGAACCGTTACTTCTCCCAATGCGGTCCCAGATGCCGCGAGAGCCTGCCCTCAATCGCTCCTAGACCCTCCCTCAACATTAAACACATCCGGCAGAATCCCGAACTCTACTCCCAGAACTGCCTCGAGCGCAACTACAAAGCCCAGAGTGACAGTCCTTTCAAGATTGTCAAGCTCTTCGAGAAATGGCTCCTATCCCAAAAGAGTACGCGCGGACTACGGGAGAAGAGCAATGCCATCAGAACGCAGCTGTCTCATTCCAGAACTTTCAGCGGTATCGAGGGAGAGGCACAAGATGGACAAGGCAAGCAGAAGACGCTGTTGGTGGAGGAGGCCCAGGACTTGAAAAAGCAACTATCGGCCATCGAGGCTCTCGAGGGACAGCTGAATAATGAGATCGAGGATCTAGCAGCTGAGCTACCAAATCTCACGAGCGACCAAACGCCTAGAGGCGATGAGCCTAAGGTCTTGGGCTATATCAACGAACATTCGAACCCTCCCTCTACGTCCCACGACCGAATATGGAGAAACCACGTCCACATCGGCACGGAATTCGATTTGCTAGACTTTGCTGGCGCTGCTACAACGAGCGGGTGGGGCTGGTACTATCTAAAGAATGAAGCAGCGCTACTCGAGCAGGCCTTGATCCAATACGCAGTCAGGGTGGCCATGCAGCACGGCTTCACAGTCGTCACACCTCCCTCAATGGTCTACTCGCACATTGCCGCGGCCTGTGGATTCCGGCCTCGTGATCAGAGTGGGGAGCAGCAAGTATACGACACACAGCAGAGTGAAAGGGATCAAGAAAAGGGCAAGCCGTCGCATAGTCTCGCAGGGACGGCTGAGATACCGCTTGCTGGGATGAAGGCGGATGCGGCCGTTGACCGAGCGGACTTGCCGATCCAGGTGGTTGGGCCAAGCCGGTGTTACAGAGCAGAGGCAGGCGCCAGGGGTGTGGAAACAAAAGGATTATATCGCGTTCACGAGTTCACGAAAGTGGAAATGTTCGCTTGGACGGCTCAAGGAGGCGAGGACGAAGCTTTCCTCTCCATGCTCTCTATTCAGCAGGAGATTCTTCAGAACCTCGGGCTACACTGTCGCATACTCGAGATGCCATCGACAGACTTAGGGGCCAGCGCCGTCAGAAAACAGGATATCGAGGCATTCTTCCCTTCCAGGCGTGAGAAAGATGGTGGATGGGGTGAGGTCACCTCGACGTCGATCTGTACCGACTATCAGACAAGGCGACTGAACACGAGGGTACGAAACCCCGCAGGATCTCAGACCAAGATGGACTTTCCATCCACTGTCAACGGAACAGCTTTGGCTGTACCCCGAGTCCTCGCTGCACTATTGGAGAATGGTTGGGATGAGAAAGAAGTCTGTGTGAGGATACCGGAGGTGCTCTGGCCGTGGATGCATGGGATGCAGATTATAAAGAAGAAGCGTCGACTGGAAGCACCCTCCAAGCATCAAGAGACGATGGGTTAATTAGTCAGCCTTCTGAGTCATGCGCAACAGCTTCAGTGGCATGATGGCAAGATAATTTTGGCTGCGCATCTAACCCGAGTGTAACATTATTGAATACCAAGCTGCAGCAACGCTAAAATCGCGGGCCAGTGACACATCGTCCAGGACTTCAACCCTTCCTCCGCCTAACCTCTGTCTTCTCAACATGAATCGTACTCTTCCCATCCAAGATGCTGCTCTCCATCGTCAGCTTATCCTCCACGTCCCCGTCATACATGATATCCTCCCCACCAAACTGCACATCCTCCTCATCCTCCGCAATCTCCGTAATAAGCGTACTACTATCCATTAAGCCCTCCACCATCACACCCTCCTCTTTACCCTCTCTCTTCCTAGCGCCTTTCTGTTCTTTCGACTCCACAAACCTCTTCTTAATTGTCTCGATCATCTTGCCAAACCAGTAGAAGTTCAACGTATTTAGCACAACATTACTGCTCAAGTAGACAATAGCCAACCAAGCCGGCATGGGATAGTCGCCTGCAAAACGCATGATGTCCGCACTCCCCGCTTCTGGCTCGAATACTGCCTTCGAGCTCCTAGTGAGAGGGTCGTAGTGCAGCGCAGCCCAGACATCTTGGGAGACGCGGATCGATTGATAGGTGCCCCAGAGCAAGCGACAGCAGAAAAAGCTGGAGAGGAGGAACATGCCATTGTACCATTGCGGTCGGGAGCCGGTCATGTGAAGTTTATCGAAGAACCAGTGAAAGTTGAGGAAGGGGGAGGAGAGCTCGTAGAGGATGAAGGTGGGGCCGTAGAAGTTGACGAAAGGCCTCTATATTGCTCGCATTAGTCGAACTCACTCCCTGCAGTCCAGGACTATACTCTTCCCAGAGAAGTAAGGGAGGAGGGAATACTCACGAATCCCAACGAAAAGACCACCAGCGCCGCCACCGCATGCGCCAATAGCCCCCATCCAAACACCCCCACGTTTCCCGCACACACAATGAGATCCCACAAAAAGTAACCGGCCGCGAATCCCTGAATCATGCCATCCGCTCCCGTATATCCCCACACCCGTTCCTCCCATCCCATCCTCCCCCTCTCCTCATCCATCCACATGACCCATAGAGCCAGCGTATTGATGAGAAGCGATTGTGACAAAGAAACGACGTGGACGTCCCAGTTCAGTCTTGTGCGGGCGCTGAGGGCAGGATAGATGCGGGGGAAGAGCTTGCTGGAGACATAAGGGGAGATGTAGCGGCAGATTAGGTGGTAGACGAGGGTTGCGAGGAGGAGTTCGTGAATATGGAGCGAGAGGGTGGGCAAGGAGAGCGCGTTAGCGAGTGGCGTGGTTAAATGTGTGAGCAGTGAGGGCGGCGGAAAGGGGAATGGGTCGTGCATGGTTTGAAATGTGAGAGCTCGAGGCGGCGAGGCTGGCCAGTTGGCTGCGTGAGAAGCGTTATCGAAGCATTATGGTCAGTGTGTATGAGATAGGAATGAAGCCGTGCAGGAAAAGAGATTGGGAGGCAACAACAAGGCAACAGTGTCAGCTTATGTGTGTTGAGGCAAAGAACCTCAAGACCAGGATCAGATGCTGCAGATAGCTGGTGACTTACCGCAGACGGCGCCGGTGAAAAGTTTCCCCGTATGCCAGCCAACACTGATATCTTCCATCAATCTATCAATGTCTTGAAGCCGACATCTTGCAAGAACATGGAATTGTTCGCGTACCCTTAATCTTCTACCATGAGAGTTTGAAACTGTTTTGCGGGTGCCTGCAAGTATCATCGCCGGTCTTCGCCTTGGACACACATGGTGAAACAGATAGCACGAGGCCAGCTACCTCGTATTAATATTGTGACATCTCTTCTTACAGCCTGGCCTATTTAAGGAGAGTGAAGGGCAAAGTGTCAACAGGGAAATGGCTGAGCGGTCTTCTTTAAGCGCTCTCGATTGGCCACCGCTGAGACGACCGTCACGCATGAAACCCAGCTAACCAGAGTCCTTTACTTGAAGAAATATTCTCTTCGACTCGTCCTACTTCCGCAATTACTTTGAAAGAGATCAGTGATTTTAAGAGCAACCATCAGATCCGCAGGAACGGAACAATGCCAACTTCTGTCAGCACTACACTTACGAAATGCCTAGCAGCCTTGAATCATATCAAAACACGAGCGGAGCAGCCTGACTATCGCCATGAGGGAGATGTTCCCTTAGCTTCTTGGATAACCGAGTTGAGCCGCCTGCGAGTATGGACTTCCAACGTTTGGGCTTATGAAACGGGTCAATCCTCGCTTGAGGACATCCTAGGCAATACTTCACCGTTAACCGGCCGAGCGGTCACGGATCTGCTCGAGAATCTACATCTGCTTCTTAGTGATATCCTTGGGAAGCTCTCCAGAGCCGCCCCAAGCGCTTCTGGAGATGATGCGCCATCGACCACTTCGCCTGAGCCGACGACAGAACTTCAGCAGCTTTACCCAGAAGTCGTCAGCTCCATCGATTGGCTGTATGTGGTCTTTGGGTGATACAAGCAAGGGGCCCTTGGTGGAGGATGACGAGAAGTAAGCCGGACCGCATGCCTCAGCCTCAGCCTCAGATGAAATTAGCTCATCTCTTCGCAACCCAGGGACTTCACCGGCGCAAGAGCCCGCTTCACACCCGACTAATTATTTTGAGCCTCGCGCAGATTACGGTCAAGATGGAATCGGCCCCGTCAATGACTTGTGGCATGATGGTCACGGTGGTAACGATGATAACGGAGGTTTCACCACTCTGGGCACTCAACCATCTGCTTAGCCCAAGCTCTCAAAGCGCGAGGGAAAAGGTTCAGGAGGTCCCTCGGCGGAGAACCACGCTGGAAATTGCGCTAGTTGTGCTAGGGTATTGGGCGTACGAGTATGCTATTACATACCGAGGCGAAAATAGTACAGTCACAATAAGCTTGCCAATGTCACCATCAATTCAACCCACCCTCCCAGCCGATATCGTTTGCAAAGGCTTCGACGTGGGTCATTTCCAACCTCGTGTCAAAACACAATCCTCAATCAGCGAATTCCCAACTCCCCCATCCCATTCTACCGCCCCGTACGTAACAATCCAGAGCCTATGCAAACGAAACCTCAACACAGCACTACCTCTTCACCCCCAACAACCCACAACAGCATGGACGAGAAGTACGTAACCATCAACCCTACAAACCGCACTCTTTCCTTTCCTTTCCTTTCCTTTCCTTCCTTTCCTTTCCTTTCCTTTCCTTTCCTTTCCTTTCCTTTCCTTTCCTTTCCTTTCCTTTCCTTTCCTTTCCTTTCCTTTCCTTTCCATCCCTTTCCCGCACCCCTGAACCAAGTCGTCCAACTCGTACACGTAATACAATACCGCAACGGATTTCCCCCCGCACACCACATGAACTACGGTAGTCTTCTCCACACCACTCCAGTCTGCTCCAGAGATCGTTCTATGCTCTGACAGATAGTCTGACGTCGCGGAGGTGAGGCACGTGTTGGCTCTCGGATGTATACATACGAAGGGGTTTTTCTTAGGGTCTTGGTGGTTACATGTGATGTGGGTTCGACGAATGAGGAGGTTGTTTGTTTGGTGAAGGGGCTGAGACTTATGATTAAGGTGTGATTCTAGTACATGATGGAATCCACCAGCGATATGTTGTATAACGACATTATTCGGTGGGAGACCTGAGCGAGCGGGTGAGAAAAGATGTCTGTTTTTTTTTTCTGCCAAACCTTCTGGCTAGCTTCTGATACGGTGTAATGCCAACGCAGTAATATTTTTAGCATTCTGTTGACCGGATCCTATTGGCTGCTTTGTTCGTATACACGATGCCTACAACTATTACAGACAGACAGGCTGGCGTTCCCAACCTACAGCCCCCAGCTCTTCGCCTATGTCGTCCTCGAGCTGCAGTACTTGAGCACAGGCCATCAAAGCTTTGCGCATCCCGATTTGCCTGGACCTGGACTCTGCATCGGGAAGATTGCGTCCACCATCTCGCCTCCTCTCACCGCAAGGATTGAGAGGAGGGTATCGCTTAGCTACGGGTGTCGATGGTCAGTCAATTGCTTGCCAGGATGGATGCAGGAGTACGCCACTTACCCCATGACTATCCTCACAGCAGCCCTGCAACCAAATCCCACAATCACTTGCCACGGCGTCCTTGCGGAACTTGACCTTGTAGTTCCTTTCCACGGCATACCTACTCTCCCGAAACAGATGCCGCGCAGGTTCCAACAGTGTCTCATGTCCATTCCGCTCGTACCCCGTTCCAAGCACCGCCAGATCGAAGCTCGAATCCGACATGGTAATTTCTCCCTTCGAAGTATTCTTCAGTTTGAGCCGTATCCGACGATCCGAACAGGTCTCAAACCCCACGACCTCCCGCCACGCCACGATCTTGTACTGCCATTTACTCTGGTCCGGCTCATGCAAGCGTTGGTGGTACATGTTCTCGTACATACGATCTAGAAGCTCGGGTCGTACTACTCCGTAATTCGTTGCTTTGTCGCTCCAGATGGTTTTCAGTCTTGATTCGGTGGGGAGATCGTAGAACATGTCGACGCGTTCGGGGTCGAAGATCTCGTTCACACTAGAGAATCAGGATGCAATCAGTAGTGCTCGGATTGTAGGGTTGCGAAAGACCCACAAGGGACTGTCGTCGCTGGGTTTGAGCGCAGATGCTCCGGTGTAGAGAGTGATGTAGGAGTTTGGATATCGACTTTGCAAATCGTTGAAGATCTCGGCCGCACTTTGACCACCCCCAATAACAGCCACATTATGTGCCTTGCTTGCATCTGTCAAGATACTGGGGGCAGCTTTTGAGTATAAAGAAGAATGGATAATCCGGCAGTCAAGACCGCCAGTTGAAAGCGCAGGCGGTATCCTGGGCTTCCCGCCTATAGCAATGACCACACTTCTCGCAGTGACGGTGTTTGTTTCGTTCGTCTCGACATTTTTGGAAAGGACCCGCCATGCCTGGATGGGTCCCATGCGGTTCTCGGCCGGTGACACGCAGATGGTTTCGTGGCCGTATTGGACATCTTGTTCAAAGTGCGAAGCGCACCACGACATATAGTCATTGTATTCCTCGCGCAGTGGAAGGAAAGTTGAGAGGTTCGTGAATGCGACGAGACGGTTCTTGGACTTGAGATAATTGACAAATGTGAATTTCGATCGAGGGTTCCGTAAAGTGGCCAGGTCTTTGAGGAAAGAGATTTGCATACGGGCATTCGGAAGGAGCATGCCAGCATGCCAAACGAAAGTCCGCTGTCTTTCTATGTATAGGACTCGAGCTTTGATTTCTCGGTCATGAAGAGCAATAGCGATGGCCAAAGACGCAGGCCCAAATCCGATACATACGAGATCATATTGATATTGGAGAGCTGCGCTAGTTTGAGAAGTGTGGTGGGCGGGTTCCGATAGCATTGCGGCGTCTAATGTTGCAGAAGGTAACAGAGGAGAATCTACTCTAGACGCTTGGATGCTTGCCAACAGCACGCTGTTCCTTGCTTGACAACTGTTTAAGTCAAATGATGGACAAGCGTGAGTTGTAGATTCGGAACCGATACCGTTATCCTATTACAAGTTTCTTGAGCTCATGCCTAGCATTTCATGGCCTTTTCTTTGCGGACATGCAGTTGTTGTAATAGTATTGCAAAATATGACTCTGTAGGGCATCGTGCATGTTTAGCTGCTTGATCGTCCACCGCACTACTCGTATTTACTCGTACCCATCATTGTATACAAGTAGTACTCGTATATTATGAATTTCATAAATTACCCAGCTACTCCAGATCTTCTCAAAGGATAACTTTGAGAGAAATATTAATCTTATGCGACAGCATGTGGTTGTTATAAAAACTTTGTCACCCATCTAACTTGTGCTCCTTCATAAAGAAAAACAATTCGCGACCGTCAAATTACACAAATCTTTAGAAAAGCCACTAGTCCCATTTGAGGTTTTGGGCACACCGTAACCGTTGAATTACGCAAAACTTTAGGAAATCCACTAGTCCCATTTGAGATTTTAGGCACACCATAAATGTCTATATTCGTTGCTCGCCAGCAGTTGAAAAAATAAGAAAGCACGTGTAAGGTAGTGTGACGTGAGTCGAAAAAGTCTGCACAGTGCATATACTGGATGCCAAATTTCATAAAAACATGTATCGATAATGAAATTTCAGTAATTTGTGGTCTGGTGGATTTAGCTCGATTTCATGAATTCCATAGTCAAGTACGCCAACACTTGCTTACTTGATAGGTTCAAGATAGTTTATTGGTTGACCATGCTTAGAAATCAAGTCTGGCCTAAAGACTCCTCCATAAAACCCTGCCCTAGGGCCAAATATTTTTACCTTTCTGCCCTATCAGAATATTAGCAAGATATCCGATCGGATTTGATATATTTCATCACTTCAATCGTTTCTGAAATTTCAGCCTTAGCCATGCAAGCCAATTATAAAACTTCCCGACGTGTACTTTGCATTAGCTGCAACCGTGATAATTTGATGGCGCAATGTAAAGTAAGGTAATCAGACGATCTGATAAGATCTTCATATAAGTCTTCTCGAGGTCTTTCGTTCGCGTCTAGGGTCTAGGGTCTCCTCCCCAGCAATCATGAATCGCTATGTGTATATATCACATCGATGAGGCACGCGAAGGACCTGGGCCTCCCTCTGCATTATCAAAAGGTTGGGTATTGGGTGTCTGCACCAGAGCGTATGAGTATGATTATTCTACCCCTGTTCTTTTACTCAATAGAACACTAAAGTAAGGGGGCTCAAACTGGGACTAAGGTACCTTACCGTACCTTGCCATGCGGGTCCACCAGGGGGTGACAGAAGTCTGAATACCGAGGTTTACCCGGCTACCTGTAGGCTTCCCACCAAAACTGATAGGGAATGTTTGTTTTGGTGGGAAGCCAATAGGTAGCCGGGTAAACCTCGGTATTCAGACTTCACCCCCTGGTGGGTCGGAAAAAAGCCCCCACTAGTAGCTCGGCGCTACATCGGTACTCTACTTAACATGCCTGTGGCATTCTAGTCAATCAGGAGGTCTATTGAAGGCCTTGGCAGTCAACGGATGGCCGAGGCTGAGTTTCCGGCGCTACTAGTGCAGGCAAAAATTGAGAGATGGAGTATTACGACCAACTTTACTGTCAAGATGCACACCGTTTGGCAAGTAGCCGGCAATCTGGTTATCGTAAAATCCGACGATCTCGTCTACACTATGGTCTTCAAGAGGAGAATCACCTAACAGGTATTTAGAGACTTTCTTACAAATTACATGACGATGCCAGCCCCAGACTTGATGAATGCATCACCAAATGTACCTACCAACCTTTGTCTGCAGAATGAGCCCAACAGGCAGAAGGGGACTTCTCCAGATTCGTTTCATGACGCAAAAACCGATTTCGACTCGGGTTCACTCGGAGACCGTTGTCCTACCCCTTTCCCGTCCTTGACAGGCCTGAGATCACGGGGGAAAGTTGGAGAACTAGAGTCGGCGACGATTGGCTCGAGAGTGAAACTTGTCGATCTACACAATGCTACAGCATCGCTTGGTGCTTCGCCGACTGCAGCTCTACAAGCTGCTTGGGCTGTGATCCTTTCTACGTACACTGCTGCTCAGGACGATGTTATCTATACCACCCTTATCGCCTCTCCAGCGAGCCATAACTCTGATCATCGAGGCGAGGACGACTTTCAAGCGATTCAAACGCGAGTATGTCTCAACATCCCTCAAAAGCGGGGCCAAACAACAAATGGCAGCATCCTTAAACACTTGACAGCATCAAATGCGTTGGCGCTACTTCAATCTAAGCAGCCGGTGGTTTCAGCTGCTCACCGTGATGAATTGATCAAACATGGAACGCTTGTAGCCTTGAAAAGCAAGGATTGTCCTGAACGTGGCGATGGTATTTTGAAATTAAGCAATAGGCTCTTCAAAGGTGATGAGCCCGCAGTCAGTCTTGTAGCCCGGCTTGACTTGGCCGGTTCCCTGGAGTTGAATGTACTCTACATCAATCTGGTTCTGAATGAAACTAGCGCGCTTGTGATGTTAGAGCAATTGGACGATGTCTTAGCATTCATTTTAGCAAATCCTGCAAAACCGATTGCAGATAGCTTGGCTGCTATCCGCCCTTCTCTATTATCGACATGGAATGGAGCCCTGCAGGAGTCCACAGAATTCAGTCTAAAGGCACCACACTTGCATGCCCAATTCGAGAGTTTTGCCAGTTGCAGCCCGCACCGTGTGGCATTGGATTTCAGGAAGGACATACATTCTGAAAAATCAAGCGATAACACCACGTGGACCTATGAGCAGCTCAATGACAGAGCCGAGAGTTTTGCTACGCGTCTCATCCACCGCTTTGGCCCCTTGACTGATGATGTTATACCAGTATGCATGGAAAAGCGCCCGGAGCTCTACATTGCCATTCTCGGTATTTTGAAGACAGGCGGGGCCTGGTGTCCAATCGATCCCTCTTTCCCAGCTCGTCGCCGCCACGACCTTATTGCACGAATTGGCGCTCGAATTCTTGTTGTTGCTGAGCCAAAGCCTGCAGGTAGCACCGACGGCATACCCCAAGGCGTGATCACTGTCGACATCAACTGTCTGGAGGACACTGTTGCTGGTGTGTTTAAAATTCCTAGTGCAAAGATGGGAAGCCTTGCCTATCTCATTTGGACAAGTGGGACTACTGGCGATCCCAAGGGCGTTCCAATTCATCACAAAGCTGCAGTGACCAGTATGCGAGCTCTACAGAGGTCTATACCTTCTGATGTAGCTGGAGGCTTCGTGCGTTGCCTACAATTCTCTCAATTCACGTTTGATGTCTTCATTCAGGACTTGTTCTACACCTGGGGCATTGGAGGAACGGTCATATCGTCCACCCGAGAAATCATGCTTGGCTCATTCGCCGAGCTGGCAACCAAGACAAACGCAACCCATGCGCATTTGACCCCAGCTTTCGCGGCGAGTGTGCCGAGAGAGCGATGTCCGACCCTCGAGGTCATCACGATGATTGGAGAGAAGTTGCCTCAGGCTGTAGCAGACGATTGGAGTCAGGATATGCGAGCTTTCAACACGTATGGTCCCGCCGAGACTACGGTAGTCTCAACTTTGAGGCAGTTTGGTGCTGCAGGAGACGAAGTTCAGAGCGAGAATATTGGCTTCCCTCTAGTATCAGTGTCTGCTTTTGTTATGCGCGATGATCGCCCTCTCATGAGACAAGGTATTGGCGAGTTAGCTCTTGGGGGCCCCCAGCTTTCGAAGCGCTACTGGAATGATCCAGATAGATCTTCCGAAAAATTCGTTTGGAATGAGCAGTGTTCTAGAAACTTATACATGACAGGAGATTTGGTTCGCCAACTGTACGATGGCTCTTTGGAGTTTGTTGGCCGTACGGATGACTTGATCAAGATCCAAGGTATCCGTATCGAGCTTAGCGAGATTGCCTTTTCTCTTCGTTCCTGCCATCCACTCGTCGAGCAAGTCGAGATACAATACCTGGATCGGCCGGACCGTCCTTCAAAGGTCATCGTGGCGTTTCTCGTTGCACCAAAATTGGACAATAGCATGCAACCTACCAGTCAACTCACTGCAAGCGAAGAAGCGATCCCAATTGCTAAGAGCGCTCTCCTTAAAGCGCAGACAAACTTGCCTGGTTATATGATCCCAAGGGTGTTTCTCGTGATAAATAGCATTCCAAGGACATCTTCGGCTAAGACCGATCAAGCTGTTCTCAAAGACATTTACAGCTCGATCGATCTGGGAACGTGGGAAAGGACGCTTGCTTCAAATGACAACAGTACCAGAGAGGTAGCGACCTGGAGCACGCGCGAATCAGATCTCATCGCGGTTGTCACGGAACTCTCTGGAACACATCGGGATTCAATGAGTCGAGCCTGTGACTTGCGTTCGATTGGAATAGATTCCATTGCCGCAACGAGATTAGCTCCACTGCTCAATGCCAAAGGGTTTCGCATCTCAGTCGCCGATATTCTTAAGTGCCAAAATCTGGATGATCTTTCGAAATCGACTGACAAGCCCCACACCGAGCATCTGACAGAAAGACACGATCTAGAGGCTTTCCACAAAGAATGGTACACCAGGGTTACAAATGAAATAAATAGACGTGATGTATTCGTGGCTCCGGCTTTGCCGTTGCAAGAGTCTCTTCTCAGCGAAAGTATGCAGAACCCCAGCGCTTACTGGAGTAACACTTTTCTTTCTCTCGATGCTATGGTCGACAACAATCGCTTACGCAAGGCATGGTTGCAGGTTGTGAGCGATACAGAGGCATTACGTACAGGGTTCATCCCTTCAGCTGCAGTTTTGGAACATCATATCGATGCCTCCATCTCGAACTCAACATTTATGCAGTTGATATACGAAGTGGCTACCATTGATTGGACATGTGTGAAGTCGTCAGAGGCCGGTATGATCGAGCTTGCCACACAACGAGCACATGCTGTGGCCGAAAGGCATCAAAGAGATCACTTCAGGGACCCGCTTGTGGCCATTACGATCTTCGAACAGCCAAACCATTGCGTGATGATGGTCTCTGTTCACCACGCTGTTCGCGATGAGGCATCGTTAGGTTTCATCCTGGAAGATGTTAGTAAGAGCTATCAGAAGTTCGGTGAGGGCCCAGGACATCGGCATCAATTGCGCGAGGCTCTACAAGTGATGCTTCCGACGGGAGCTCAAATCGACCAGGATGAGGATTTCTGGTCAAAAGCACTTGAAACTTTCGTTACCACTGACGATGCAAATATATGGCCTGATTTGACTGGAAAGAGCAGGCGAAGCGAAGACCCAGCTGTAGGGTTCTTAATCCACACTCAGGCTCTGAAAACGAGCTACAAAGACCTTCAAGGTGCAGCACTCGGCCTCGGTGCATCATCGGTAGCATCAATTTTACTAGTAGCTTGGGGGAGCGTGCTACTGGAGTACTTGGAGACTAGCAGCGTAGTATTCGCAGAGACATGGTCAAACCGAATTGATGACTTTACATTAGCGGATGTTGTCGGACCACTAACGACTGTATTACCTGTCCCTTTTCGTGCGCTGAGATCCGCTCGCGAAGCCTTAATCGCGCAATCGAATTTTCAGAGAGAGTCTAGAGCCCATCGCTCAATTCATGCACGAGTCATTAGAAAAATTCTAAAACGCTCCGAGAACCAAGGTCTATATCCAGCAGTGTTCAATTTTCTTCCTAATTTGGGGGAAGACAGCCAGAACGGTTGCTCTTCAATATGGAGTAAGATTGACAATCTCGTGGGCCTTACTGTTGAACATCCTTTGGCACTCAATGTCGCACAGACAGCAAACGGTGTTCTAGAGATGGAGATCTCAGCAAGCCAAAAAGTTATGAGCAGTGCCCACCTCGCCATACTTGCTCTGCAGGTGGACGCATTCGTCGAGACGATGTTGAGATCCCCTGACATGCCACTTACGCAACTTTCATTATATTTTCCAAAAGAGCTGGTCTCTGTGACCTCGGTCTCCTTCAGCGAAAAGGTGAAACTTGCTTGGAAACAAAATCCCACGGATTGGGTGGATCATTACGCTGCAGTACATCCACATTGGCCCGCAGCTCAAGTGGTCACCTCTCTTGACAACAAGGAGTGCGAATCTGAAAGCTGGAGTTTTGCAGAATTACGCTACGCATACAATCGAGTTGCAGCTTTCATTAGTCACAGTGGTTATACTAATCAGATGATAGCAGTGTGTCTGGATCGCCGTATTGAGGCTTATGCGGTAATTCTTGGGATTATGGCGTCTGGCAATACCTACTTACCCATCGACGAAGATTTGCCCGGGAAGCGCAAATCATTTTTACTGCAGGACAGTACAGCTGCCATGCTCTTCACCACCAGGTCTCTTGCGCTTACTTTTCCAAGCACTCCACCCGAAAGCCGCGTGGTCTACGTGGACTGTAGTACATATGTGGAGCAAATAGTCAGTGGTCGTTCGGTTGAAACCTCCTCGCATCCACAAGCTAGCGACAACGCTTATTTGCTTTACACCTCTGGATCAACTGGAGTACCGAAGGGTGTGCTTGTTGGCCGGGGCAACCTTTGCTCGTTCATCGAAGGACTTTCCGAGTTCATTTGTCCACTTATTCCTGGAATGAAAGAGCTTCCGGGTAAGGGCAAATACCTCGGACTTGCAAGCAGAGCTTTCGACGTTCACATTGCTGAGATGTTCCTGGCCTGGCGACAAGGTCTGGCTGCAGTGACTGCTCCTAGGACGATGCTGCTCGATAATCTTGAGCTAGCGCTCCGGAAGCTGGAGATTACTCATGCTAGCTTTGTGCCATCATTGATCGATCAAGCTGGCTTAGATCCCGCGAATCTCCCTGACCTTCATTATCTGGGTGTCGGAGGCGAGAAGATGTCGAAACGTGTCATCGATTCATGGGCCTCCAATGAGAACGCATCTCTGGTAAATGCGTATGGTCCAACTGAAATGTCAATAGGATGCACCGCTGCAGAAGTCACTGGAGAATCGAGTTCGAGGAACGTCGGTCGACCCTACGGGAACTCCGTTGCTCATGTTCTGGTACCTGGATCCAATAGGTACACCCTGCGTGGCGTTGCAGGAGAGCTCTGCTTTACAGGAGACTTGGTCGCAAATGGCTACCATAATCGTCCCGATGCGAAAGGATTTGTAAATGATTTTAACGGTGAAAGAATGTATCGCACAGGTGACGTAGTGCGCTTGATGGCAGACGACACACTGGAATACCTGCGCCGAGAGGATGATCAAACCAAAGTCAGAGGTCAACGACTCGAACTAGGTGAGATTACCGAGGCTGTTCGATCGACAGCCGTAACGACGCTGGGGTTGAATAACATCGACGTGGCGACTATGGTTGCTCAGCATCCCAAGCTCTCAAAGTCACAACTTGTAAGCTTCGTCGTTCCCAACCCACATTCAAATAAAACCCTAGAAGTTTCAGAGACCCTTAGCTCTGCCCACGACTATGCTATCGCAAGCGACATTCAAGACGGTTGCCGAAAAGTCCTTCCCGCTTACATGGTTCCTGATGTGGTCATTCCCCTCACAAAACTACCCCTGGCCCCGTCATCCGGAAAAGCAGATTTGAAGCGCCTCAGAATTCTGTTCGCAGACATACCAATTGCGGACTTGATACACGTCACCCCCTCAGAACAGCCTGATCAACCGGATTCAACCCGCCAAGAATTGACTGAAGCTGAGAGAAGTGTGCGGAGCGCAGTCATGAACACCCTAGCTGTTGATGCGGCCGAAATATCAACAAATACCAACATCTTCCGGCTAGGACTTGATAGTCTAAGCGCCATCACTCTGGCCGTCAAACTGCAGAAGCTAGGATACGACTGCACAGTTTCCAGCGTCCTGATAAACCCCTTTCTTGAACAGCTGGCTCTTCTACCTCAAAAAGTCCAAGACAAAGAGGCACCAGCAGACCAACTTACACAGACACGGTCAAGACTAGCAGATCTCGAGTCCAGGTTTCGTGGGACTCACTCCCATGGCCTAGACGACTCGTCCATTCAGGCAGTAAAGCCTTGCTTGCCTTTACAAGAGACCCTTGTGGCAACTTCTCTCAACGACAATAGTGATCCGCTCTATGTAAATCACATGGCATTGAGGCTATCTAATGAGTTCGATCGCGCTCATCTTTATAGAGCTTGGGCGAGGGTAGTGGCCGACCATGAGATACTCAGGACCTGCTTCCAGGAATTCGAAAATGGAATTGTTCAAGTCGTTTTTGAATATGTCGAGTCCCGATCAGTGTCCTGGGAAGAGACTGTTACCTCAGATCCCGAGTCGGCTTCCCAGCTTCAGCAAAGTAAATCTGCCACAGAAATTATCTCTGACATTGCGAGCAAAGCTCCATTGAGACTGACCCTGTTTCGGCCACCTTCTGACGATGGAAGTTCGATACTGTTGGTTTCAATACATCATGCACTATATGACAGAGAATCCATCACCATGGTACTTCAAGAGCTCATTATGCGATATCACTCAGCTATTCCTCCGGCTCATACCCCTTTTGATTCGATGATTGAACACGTATTTTCCCAGGATCAAGAGGCGTCCGAAGTCTTCTGGAAAGATTATCTAGCACATTGTAGGCCGACTTCGATTGTGGATCGAGCTGATACCACAAAAAAAACCCCGAATAACAATTTCTTCCCGACGGTGGACAGGACCCTTGCTAGTCCGCTTGCTGAGTTGGAGGACTTCTCTTCTTCTATAAGTGGAACACTGACATCAACTATCCAGGCAGTCTTTGGCATCATCTTGGCTCAAGTGCTAGAAACCCACGATGTAGTATTTGGCGCCGTACTTTCCGGGCGCACTGTGCCGATAGAGAATCCTCATACTATCGTTGCGCCCTGCATAACAACCATTCCTCAACGCGTCAATCTCCATTCCAATTGTTCCTCTATTGTAGACATCGTGAAAGATGCCCAACAAGGTTTTGTAGCCTCTCTCGAGTTTCAACACACAGCTCTGAGACGTATCCATCGCTGGCTCGGAGCAGAGAAACCCTTGTTCGACTGTCTAGTCTCCTATATACAGAAATTGGATTCAAAGCCTAGCACTTATCCACGTCTTTGGACTGACCTCGAGGGCTCCATGCCCAAAGACTTCCCGCTCTCTATTGAATTTGAGGCTGACTATGGAGCCGGTCGAATGCGTGCTCACTGTGCTTTTTCTCCTGCATTTGGCGACTTGGACAGAGCAACGTCTTTACTAGAGAATATCGATCTTCTTCTGGGAGCGTTAGTTCGACGAGAAAACGTCACTACTGAAGATCTAGGCCTCTCCAAAAGCGATGCTGTAGACTATAGATCCAAGCCGCAAGTTCGGGACGAGTCACACTGGACGCCGAGAGAGCTGAAGGTGCGAGAGCTTGCGGCTGAGATCTGCGGTACCAGTGCGAAAAACATCTCAAAGGGAGCATCATTTTTCAGTCTAGGGATCGACTCTATCACTGCAATTCGGCTTGCTCAACGCATAAGACACTCGGAAATGCAGTGCTCTTCAGCGGATGTGATGCGCCATTCATGCATAGCGGCGCTAGCCCAAAAAATTGACGCTCTTCCACCTCACACGAGAAGCATTGAAAAGCTCGCAGAGCCGCCACAGGAAGACGACCTCAATCACTGTATCCCTAAGCTCCCGATTTGGAGCCCCGCAGACACTATAACAGACGTCTATGCTTGTACTCCACTGCAGTCCTCCATGCTTACTCAAACCCTGGGATCAGATGGGAAGCTTTATTTTCACTACCATGCTGTGCGACTAGCCCGCCATATCAATCTCTCCAAACTAAAACAAGCATGCGAATATCTCATCGTGAAGACAGAGATACTTCGAACCACCTTCCACTTTTCCAACGCGGTTAACACGTGGCTGGCAGCAGTGCACCAAGAGAGGCCAGATTCTTGGACAGAGCGCGATATCATAACTTCAATATCTGATTCGCTGACCGATATCATGGAGCATTCTGTATTCCATGAAGAAGCGGACTTTGAGCAGCCGCCTTGGAAGGCAACTATTTTGAAGACGGCAACGGAAACTGTGCTCGTGATGTCGATGCATCACAGTCTCTACGACGGCGAGTCAATCAACCTCCTGTTCCAAGACCTGGCAAGGCTGTATGAAGGCATCGATTTGCCCCTAAGAGCACCTTTCAGCGATGCAGCGAGAGCTATCTCGAAGAGTAAGACGGATGCCGAAGACTTTTGGTTACGACAACTCGACGGTTTTACAAACAGTGAGGTTTCCCCGTCGCAGAAAGCCACAGAGACGGCCATGATAGAAATGGAGACTACTTTCAAAATGAACATCGAGAATATCCTTCAAGGCTGCAAAGATCTTGGAGTGACCATCCAGACGGTCGCACTCTTGGCCTATGGAAAGAGCCTCGCTTGCGTCTCAGGACGCCGAGATGTCGTCTTTGGTCATGTGGTCGGAGGTCGATCGCTTGCAATGCCAGGCGCAGACGAAGTCGTCGGACCGCTCTTCAACACGGTCCCATCCCGCATCGTCTTTGACAAGACCTATGTCACGAACAAAGCTGCGGCCATTGACATTCAACAGTCCTCGGGAAACTCACAACCACACCAGTATGCGTCGTTGAGTAGGATTCAGCAGGCATGGCGGCAGAAGGTTGGAGATGCTAACGCACAGCTTTTTGACACTGTGTTCGTCTTCCAGAACACCGTTAACAGAGTATCATCCACAGATAGATTGTGGACCTCTCTCGATATGGGTGAAGCTGTCGCCCCCACCGAATACTCGACGAACCTTGAATTCGAGCAAGGGGGAGAAGAGACCGTCTTGAGAGTGTCGTCGCGCAAGGGGCTGACAACACGAGATCAGCTCCAGGCCTGGCTTACAGACTTTGAGCAGATCTTTCAAGACATTATTGAGCGCCCTCAGCGGAGTGTAATGGCTTTCCCAGGCTCGCTACAGAGTCTTCCACTTGCTTTTGGAACCGACAAGAAGCGCGCATCTCCACGAGATGACATTGGGCCAGGACCGGATTTGGAATCCATCCGGACAGTGCTATCGGAAGTATCCGGGATTTCGCCAGAGAACATTCCAGCAAATGCCAGCATATTTTCCCTAGGTCTGGACTCCATCTCCGCAATCCGGGTAGCTGCGACCTGCCGGAAGCAGGGTCATGGTGTAAGTGTTGCAGATGTTCTTCAAGGACGCAGCTTGAGCGGCATCTGTAGACGGCTTCGGGGAAGGAATCCGGAGCAGACCAGCCACGCGGAGAAGCAAAGTCCATTGATCAGTACGGAAGCAAGATCAAAGGCTCTAGTCCTGGCAAGTCTCAAGGATGAGGATATCGAGGATGTGCTACCGTGTCTAGCTGGTCAATCATATCACCTTGCCAGTTGGCTGAAATCGCGTCGGACGATGTGTGAGGCGGTATGGACATATCAGTGTCCCAGACGGCTGAATGTGAATGATCTGAGGTCCGCTTGGAGAGGGCTGAGGGAGCGTCATTCGGTGTTGCGGACTACATTCGTTGCTCTCTCGCCCAAAGAGACCGTCCAAGTGGTACTCAACCCTTCAGCACTCAATCACGACTCCTTCAAGTGCATAGAAGCTCCAGGTGCTACCAAAGACCGAGTCGCTGACCAGATCACGCAAGAAACAAAACAGCCGTTCGACTTCTTCAGTCCTCCTTCGAAGCTACGCCTCATACGCGGGGATACTCAAGACTTTGTGGTGTTGAAACTCCATCATGCAACATACGACGCTTGGACAGTTCAGACAATCGTTGACGACCTCATCGCACTATATCAAGGCGTCCATCTACCGTCCCCGCCACGCTTCGCCTCGTTCATCCACCACACCATGCACTCTCTCCACACCGAACCGGAACAACTCTACTGGCGCAAAAGCCTGAAAGAATGCCAACCAACCCTCCTCCAGCCATCAACCACCCAACCCGACACTCCCGTCCCCACATCTACCGCTTCCACCGCAATCTTCGTCTCCATCAAACCCGCTCTTTCAAACCTCCGGTCCCTAGAAACCACATGCCGCCACTCCTCCACTTCCCTCCCCACACTCATCCTCCTCGCCTTCGCCCGCGCCCTGGCCCGCCACACCTCAGTCGCCAGTCCGACTTTCGGCCTCTACCAGGCGGGCCGCTCCGCTTCGTTCAAAGGCATCGATCAGCTGTGCGCTCCATGTCTGAACGTCACGCCGGTGGTGATACCGGATGCGTTGGGCCGGCCGGCGCTGGAGAGTGCGCAGCGGCTGCAGGTTGATCTGGCGGAGAGGGCGGAGTTCGAGCAGAGCTATCTGCGCGAAATACTGGGTTGGGTGGGATGCGGGGGTGGGCCGCTTTTCAACACGTTTGTGAATATTCTCTCGCATGAGGGCGCGCGGGGTCCTCTGTCAGCCTCGTCATCGTCAACAAGACCAGCAACAAGTTCCGACCCTCTCTTCGTCCCATGTCAGCTGCCAAATGTCCCGATGGATGCTGTACCGGCGGAGACGATGAAGCATGGTAAGACTGCGGTGGATGGTTTGGAAGTGGAATATCTTGCCGAGAAGAACTTGTACCTAGATGTGGCGAGGAGGGTCGAGGATGATTGCATCGAGTTTGGGATCCGGTGTGATGGAGAGCTGATGGATGAGGGGACGGTGAGGGCGTTCGCGGGTGAGATTGCTGGTGAAGTGGACAAAATTGTGGAGGGTTTCAAGAAGGATGGGGATCGAGGGTTTTAGGCAGAGGAGCGAGAGGGGGTGTTTGGGAGGAGGGGGGGTGGCTGTGGTGCAAACAGAGAGGTGTAGTAGGGAATCTTTTGTGTCAATACAACATGGATAACGCGCCTCGTGCTTGCTGTAGCGGCATATACTCTCTCCACTCAATATCCACCACGATCAAACTTGTTCAAGAAAGCAAAAGCCTGCGAATAGCACCAAAGCTAGTTAGAGGACGTCTGTTAAAGATACTGGGATTTTAGATCGTTATGATACCTAGTAAGATGGTGTAGATTGAATCTCTCCGTTGTGCGCGAAGATAACCGGAGCAGCTACTCCGTTCGGAGCAGTGCTGGCAGCGGCATTTCCCCCATAGTAGTATCTAATCGGGAACCGCCATTGAAGTCTTCAAAGTCCTGTCCGAGCGGTCTAACGATGGAATCGAAGACGGCTTTTTGGAATTCTTCATTGTCAATGCTGGCATCCCGAACATCCGGGGGGGGCACTTCAAGCACCTCCGAACAACGTCGCCATACCTGCTACCACTCTCACTATATACGTAATCGATAAGACGGGCTGGCAGTGTTGAAGTTGGTTGTGACCTCGGTTGTGTCGGTGTCGGCGTCTTCCGGTATTAGCATGTCGTATGTATTCCGCCCAAAAGCTGAGCTCGGTGAGCGTTACCCCAAGCACGAACAAGACCTCACTTGGGATACGATGAGTGATCGTACTTCGACTCGTGTCTTCGATTAGATTCGTCTTTGTATCCTCGGGAGAGACCTTCCACGATACATACGGATGTGCGAAGTCAACTCTTAACGCGGATGCTTTCCGGTGGCAAGGGGCTCGGCGGCTCGGAATGACTGTCCTGTCAGTGTTCTCTTACTCGAACAATGACCCCCGTAGCGATCATGGGGCACAGCACCGTTTGTGGATATGCGATTGGGCCGTTTCAACGCCGGGAACAGATTGAATATAGTAGGCCTAAACAGGCGCGAACGGAGGTCTAAAGAGGTATACTCTCGTGTCTCGGCGCTACGAAAACCTTGCACTTAACGATATAGATCTTACGTGAATGCTCGCACACAGGTGTGGGAGGGTGAACCAAAGAATGCTAGAAACAGCCTGCAATCAAGGGTGGAAACCCCCCCCTGATGATGCAGACGGGGAGACCACAAAGCCTCTGTTCCGGAAAGAAGTGCCCCTACCACCACTACCGCGGCAGCCGACAGGGCCAAGACACAGATGTGCGCGAGCAACCGGCGAAAGCAAAGAAAGCGTCCCATCAGCGGAAGAACCGCCGAATCTGACCTCTTCCCGATCCACACCTTCCGCCAACGAGAGCACGTCAGACAAAGAGCCCAGTAGAATCCGAGCCATGCGAAGACGAGGAACGGGTCCGGCGCGGGGGCGGGAGGTATGTATGTCGTGGAGGGTTGAAAGGCCCACGAGGCTAGGGCTTTGGCTTGGAGAGTGGCGTTGTTTGGTGGTTTGTCCCCTTCGATAGAGGATCCATGTGCGTTTCCAAGGCGGGTGGTTGCGTGGGAAGGGTCGCTATGGGTGCATCAGCTGAGCGGGACTCGTGGCTAGAATTCTTGGGAGTAGCGCTGTTCTGTCCGATAGCGGCGTGAGTGTCATCGAGTGTCACCCCTTGTGGCCCTCTTTCCGAGCCGCGACTGTGAGCATTCGGACCGGGTGCTTGAGGCGGGGGTTTTTGCAGGATGTTGGGGTGTGGTGAGAGGATGGGTATGCATAGGTACGACTGTTATTATGTCAAGACTAGAGAATAACAATGATGACTCAAACTCGATAACAAATGCCTTGAACTTCGGGTATATCCAACACAAACGCCCAAACTCCCGCCAGATAACGCAATACTATCGGTTGGTCATTCAGAATGGGAAATCATCTTCGTCAACTCTGGTGCACGTCAGATATCCCAAGCCACCTCCATCCCTTCCCATATCCAACTCTAGACAATTTCTCATCAAGGGCCTTACGATCTCCCGCGCCATCGCTTTGATCTCGTCCATCTTTTTCTCAAACTTCTTCAGGGTATCTCTTTGATGATCATCAGGTCTTAACCTCACAAACCGCTTCATCTCGTCCCGAGCAAGATAGCCAGACCCACCCGTACCGAGCAAGCGGAATAAGTTCCCGGAGCTGAGCGGTGGTGGCTGAGAATACGCTGCTCGTTGTTGCGCTTCCGGTGTCTTGGGTATAGGTGGTGGAGGCGGCGTAGTATTTTCAGCAAGCCATTGTCGAAAAAGCGACAGAGCAAGCCAGTCCATATAAGCATTCGAAGGCGTCACGCGTTCTCCTTTGGGCGTTGTCAACGTGAGGCGGAAAAGCCGTGCTTCGGTTTTCATCTTCCTTTCCTGCAAGTCGTCGACTTTGTCTTCTATCACCTCAAGCACATCCGGCGGCACCGTATGTTTGAGCTGGCTGGATCCCGAAGGCCACTGACCCACCACATGCACGAGCGCTTCTGCGAAGATAACTTTTGAGCGCGCCAGGTATCCGAGTTTGAGGTAGCTAGGTGGATACTTGGCAATCTGTTTCCATAGCCGGCCTTGAAATTGTAGCAAGTGGTGATCTATGCGCGGACCCACGACTTCTAAAGCGTCGTACATGTCCGCAAGGGTGAGAAGGGACTTGCATTGTATGTATGATTCCGCAATATTGACGGCGTCGAGAGCGGGTGCGTAGTTGTAGAAGATGCGGAAGAGGTTGTCGTAATCGCGCACGATGTCGCTGTCTGGGGTGTGGGGGTTGGCTTTTGAAATATGGGAGGCAGATTGCATGGCGGAGAAGTTGGACATGGAGCGGAGGAATCCGTACGCTGGAGGCGGAGGTTTGTGTGGTACAGGTGGGGGCTGGTTGGCGTCGCCGCCGAAAAGTGTAGATTGAGGTTGCTTCTGGACCAGCATAGGCACTTCGTCGTCTTTGTTTCCCCAGTCCAGCTCGTACCTCCATTGCAGACGACCTCCTCCTGAATATGAAGACCTCCCAGGTATGTCGTCTTCACGGATCCTTCCCAGCGAGTTGCTGGGCCGTTGACCAGGTGTTTGACCACGCGCCTGCGCTTTTGACCACTCCTCGCTCGTCCCTGTCTCGAAAAACCCAGAGCATTGCGCCAATATCAGTCGATGTAGCATATACCGTTTCTCTTGACCATCGGCATTGATGATTATCTCGACATCTCCTGTCTGCGCGAAATTTGGGAACTCATTCTGTGGCCTGTATGAGACGCCTCCCGTATGCGAGCGCGTAGTGCGGTGGCGGCGCGTGTTGGTGCTTCTAGAAGAGACGGAGGCGGGACGGTGGACGAGTGGGCGATCGGAGGGTTGAGGTTGGGAGACCATAGGGACTGGAATGGTATAGGCTCGCTACGTGGACGAGCAGAGAGCATGTCCCAGATCGCGGTGTTCAAGGCAGAGGCTCGAGAATAAGGGCTGTTGAGTTACCTAGGATTCTTGTAGACAGCAGACATTTGCCTTATACTGTCTATTCTTTCAGTCGTACGCCTCGACTCTCTCGCCGTAACAACAGACGGTAGCTGGACTGTGGTGGTTCGAAGCCAGGCAAGCTTGCATGCAGCGCCGAGTCTAAGCGCGTTATCGATAGAGTGCCAAGGCAACTCGACAGGGTCGTCAGCAAACCTGATTGGCTGCCCCACAAACGCCACCAAATCCTCATTTAGACGAGCAAAATCTACTGGCTACCAAGTCTCGTAACGCCTTGTTGAAAAAAAAAAAAAAAAAAACAGTAGTCGTAGTTGTAGACTTTATATCCGCTCCCGGATCGCATAAAGCGACGTCGAAAGCCATAAGCAACTTGCCCTCACATTGAAGTCAGATGTCTGGCATGGAGGCGATGTCAATATTGTTGTTGAAAGGATAAGGTGGCATACTAAAAGCCGTCTGAAGGCAGGACAAAATGTACAGGAGGATGGTTATCTAGCCTCTACAGGACCCCCTGCCATGCGTTGTTTCCGCCCGTTGCAATCCTGAAATCAACGCCACCCTTGAGGTACTCAAACCAAGAGAAGCCAAGGTAGTTCGGGCATGCCTGTAAAGCTGCCTTACCGGTGAGCTGTTGAAGCCACGCGTGCTTGTCGCTCGCGGATCCCCCTTTAGCAGACCCCGTCTCTCCAATAATGAAGGGTATTTTGGGCCAATTCTGGCAAAAATTCTGGTAGATGGCCGCAAACTGGCTTCCACCAGAAGGATAGATGTCCATACCAACAATATCGACAGTACCTTGATTTGGGTACCAGCCTGAGCTTACCAGGTCCGTGGCACTGCTGTCGTAATTGGGAGACCAATACATGTACACCCCGGGGACATCTTTCACTGCAGCGGAGACGACACCCCATGCGCTCGAAAAGTCCTCGGCGGAGCCCGTGTAAACATATCCAGCGTCGGCGGAGTCGTAATAGTTCATCTCGTGGGCGAATCGAAGAAAGACTGTGAGACCAGCTGCTGTTAACTTCGTCATAGCATTTGCAATAGAAGTAACAACAGCCGAGCCTTCCGTGAATTGATCAAAAGGAGTCCCCTGTGGCATAACAGAAGCAACGAAAATTGGATAGGGTTTCCCGCCTTTGGTAGCATCGGCGATGTTGTCTGTAATCTGCTCTACCGGTCAGTCTATACAGATCGAATTCGAGCTGCCAAACTAACTTGAGCTCCATTATTCCATACTGATAAACCGGTCTGGCCGTAGTATCCAGCAAAGCAAGGGTTGTTGTTTCCCACTGCATTTTCATCAACTGCCAGACTTGCGCCGTTATAGTCCGGTAGCCATCCGAAGCCGATACCATTCACACTTTGGCAATTAGCAGGCAGTGTGATCTTGCCATTGGATATGGTCCCCCCAGTCGTCAAGTTGCCGGTGGTACTAACGCCAGTCGAGACGGGACCGGAGCCTGCTACCCCTGACGGGCCTGATCCAAGAGATTGACTGCCGCTGTTCCCAGAATTGGATTCACCAGACTTTTTTTCGGAATCCTCAGAATACTCTGAGCTGTCCTGATATGAGGTTTTCCTCACAGCCGAGCTCGTGGGTGCAGGTGGTTGATATCCACCAGTGCCAGCACCAGCATAACCAGCAGTGCCGGCTCCACCGTAGCCACCGATTACAGAGCCCAAGGTTGGGAAAGCTGTGGTTGCTGGGCTTCCCGCGTGGCCTCCTCCTCCATGATTTCCACCATTGACTGAAGGTGTGTGTTTGGCTTTCTTATAGTACTCTTGGTTCTGCCACTTTGATGGGTGGTATCCCTGCCTTTGCCCTTGCCCTGGCCCTCCACCTCCACCCTCTGAAGGTCTGGGGCGCGCAGAAGAGACAGCCGCCAGAGCGAGAAGGCACAAGTTGTAGGCTTTCATCTTGGGGAAAACCTGACTGATGATTCGGTAGAAAAGGATATATGAATCAATGAATTGCACTGATGATTCGCAAGCGGCGGGAAGGTGAAGATGTAGACGATACTGGATGGAACGAGCAGAAACAGAGGAGAGATTACTGCCCTTCATATACTCGTAAGAGAGAGCTCCCACCATGATTGTACTTCACAGGCAGATATCGGGCGTTTGGGGTCTGCTTGTTTCGACCTAGTCATCCGCCGCACAGGGAGGGGCCAACAAGCATTCCTTAGGCTTCGCATGACCAGCTTTGCCTCAGGCAATGACGGTGACGACGGAGGGGTGTTTTGGCCTGCTGCACGTCTTCGGCGCAAAGTGAAACGACCGAGGGGACGGGACATCCATAGCAAAAAGGATGCTCCCGAAAGTCTTGGGGGCCGATCTTGGAACAGAGCTGTTAGAACGCTGGACGGTTGGCGGATTCCTGGTGTCACATTGAAGCTGACAGAGCCAGGTACGTCTCTACCGTCTACATGAACAAGGTGCAGGATTGACTGATGACTTTGGAGAGAGGTTGATGAATAAGGAGGTTAGGGTTCGTTGGGGGCGGGTTTTAATCGCGCGCGAAGGCCATTTCGAGGCCTAAATTCGAGCCCTAGCGATGACGCTCTTCATTATTTCCCGTGTTCGTGCGTTTCGCCATCACAGTTGTCATGTCTGTGCGGCGTGCCATCCATTCTTGTTTACCCCTTTTCCGAGCTATGGTGTTGGGATGTGTAACCCACCATTTTATCACTCCATTTTCGCCTTTGTTCCGAATTTTACAACTCAAACCGGGCGTCTCTGGCTGACTTGCCTCAGGAATCCATCTGTCTGAAACATTTCGCCCCACACCTAAAGCTCGCACATGGTCAAACCGTAGGATACGAGAGGCTTCAGGGGTCACTCTCGAATCTGCCTCATTGTTTCGTCTCTTCCCAGTGTTCACGCTGATGGCTGCAAAGCTGTTCAGGTCGTGCGGATTCGCTCCACTATTTCCGAACAAGATATCTACAGAGGCTGTGCACGAGAGCAGTTTGGTAAGGCCACAAGATGCACAGCAGCACTTCATTGTGGATCGAAACGACCTGGCACTGGGGGGTAAGGCATTCTGAAGAGCAGAGGAGTAGACGAGGCAGAAATAGGTGCCAGCAGAAACCGTGGGCCCACAATTTTCCTTGATTGAGGCGGTCTTCCAATTGTGAGACTGGGAGGTCAAGTAGGGAATTCAATTTCCCTTCTAATCGCTTTAGAAACTGGGGTACGTACGGCTTTGCTCACCTTCTTCGTCAATTCATCGTAACGCTGCCTAATGCTTTCCCTCAATTTCTGGACCGTTAAGTCTCGATTTTGCTACTATTGGGGGCTTGTCCCAAGGCCAAAATGCTAGAATGAAGAGGTCTAATTGGCAGCACAGATTCTTCCATCCAAAATGGAAAGAAGCAGCCAAAACCGGAGGCATCAGACCCGCCAAGTTTCCTGACAAAAGCTGACATGTCGGATCGGTCAAAAAATTCCATTCATTGTGATCAGCAAGCCGTCAAGGCGGTCTCACGGCGGCACCGTGAATGATTTGCGCGGCTATACATAGAAATTGCATTTGTTGGAATATTCTCCGGGTTTTGACGAGTGTTTCCGCGTCTTTCCAACTTATTCCCAGCATCCCTTCGCTTTCTGGCCAACGGCGTTGTGGCCATCAGCCCGGCGTCGGCACACAGGAAAAACTGCCTCTTAATGGCAGCTATCCCTTTCGTTTGCAGGAAACATCCGTTGGACAACCTCATTCTGCCGGCCCTACCTGACCCCTGCGTTCCGAACGATGAACCAACCTCTAGACCTTCCTTTTTCGTAGAGCCCAAGGCATGTCGTCGATCTTCCCCACAAGCCACCCTTTCCCCACCTGGTGTTTGCCGTTGAAATGCTGCATAATGTATCAGCTGTCCAACAAGCCTCTTCTCAAAGATTGATTTCGGTCCAGTCTAGATCTTCGCGGCTCGTTCTACGAGCTTCAACTTTGTAGGCAGCCTAGCACAACACAACTTTTCTTCAAGTATGAGCCATGGATTGTTCATAAGAACAGGCAAAGACCCCATCGAATTGGACCCTTTCCATCACAAACACCCTCTACAGCCATGCATCTCTTCACTTCCATTGCCATGTCTGGCTTCTGTATGCTTCTTCAACTACTGATGGTCAATGGTGCTCCAGCTGCCAATGGCGCTCCGAAATTCATCTCATCCACGACGAAGACTACCACGGCAAAATCAAAGACGTTGTCCACTTCGGCGAAGATTTCAACGATTACATCAAAGTCGTCTATTGTCACATCAAAGAGCTCATCAATTGTAACCGTGTCTACCACCAAAGCCTCATCGACCTTGTCATCAAGCGCGACGTATCCCACCCCAACAGTTCCAATCGGCGCCGGTGGAGGGCCTTTTGCTACCGTAGAGGGCAGGATGTTCCAGATTCAATCAAAGACCCAGTATTTCGCTGGTATAATCTTCCATGTGGTGAAGCAGAATGAAAGGAAATTGACCCTTGTTTGCAGGCACGAATGCATGGTGGCTTGGTCAGCTGCAGAACAACACTGATGTCTTCAACGTCTTTGCCGATCTCGCCTTGGTATGTCAGCTTTTAAGCCTCATTCTTACCAACCCATCTAATTGCAAACAGTCTCAATTAAAAGTCGCCCGTGTCTGGGGTTTTAGCGAGACCAACAATGCTGCCACTGCATCTAGTGTGTACTATCAGGTTTTGAATTCGAGTGGCCAATACTTCAACTTCGACTCCAACACTGGTAGGTCTGAGCAGCCGGACTTATCAGAGCACCATTGACGGTCTGAAAGGTATCCCAAGACTTGACTACGTAGTCTCAACGGCGGAAGCTAAAGGCGTGAAGCTGGTCTTACCGCTCGCGAACAACTGGGGCGCCCTAGGGGGCATCCCGGCCTATACGTCCGCGTTTGGAGGGAATGCTACCTCATGGTTCACTGACGCCAAGTCTCAGGCCGTCTACAAGAAGTATATCAACTTGATCGTTAACCGCTACAAGAGCTCTGCCGCAATATTCGCATGGGAACTCTGCAACGAGCCGCGCTGTTCCGGCTGCTCGACCTCAGTCATCAGCAACTGGGCATCAGACATCAGCGCGTATATCAAATCGTTAGATTCGCAGCACATGGTGGCTCTTGGCGATGAAGGATGGATGACCCCTCCAGTGGGCGATGGCTCGTATGCGTACTCCGGGTACGAGGGTATTGACTTCGTCAAAAACCTCGCCATCTCCACCCTCGACTACGGCACTTTCCACCTCTATCCCGATTCGTGGGGCTATAATGACACCTGGGGTAACGAATGGATCATGCAACACAACGCCGCAGGCAAAGCAGCAGGCAAGCCAGTCGTCTTCGAAGAGTACGGCTCGACTAACACTACCAATCACTCGGCAATCTGCGAACCATGGCAGCAAACGACTCTCTTGAACACCAGTGTTGCCTATGACTCCTTTTGGCAATTTGCGACGACTCTGTCTATTGACCCCTATGACGATTATGCCATCTACTATAACAGCACGGCGGGCAGTGACTATGAGGTATTGGCGTATCAGCACGCGGCTGCCATGTTGGCGAAGAATCCAATTGCCACACAGTAATGATGACGACTGGGAGGCAGTTTGGATTTTTGTAGAGTAGATACTTGATAATTGCTAATATGTATTCGAAGATACTCGAAGAAAGAAAGTCATTCACTGGTTCATTATTAAATTAGTCTAAGCCCAGTCTCGGTGACAGTCGGAGCAGGGCAAGAACGATGACCTCGAGGCCGCGCAATCGTTATCAGCGGGAGCTAACCTGCAATGTCAAAGCGTTGTGGAGATAGCTCTGAAACCTCGGCTGCAGCTTCCCCCAAACTGCTGTCCTCCTTCAGATCAGATCGATCATAATACTATCTCCCATCTTTCTTCTTTCTTCTTTCTTCTTTCTCTTCATTGTAAAAACAACTTGCCTTTGTGCAAAATACATTCGTTCACTTTCTAGGTCTATTGGCTGCTGACATTTCGCTCGTTCTATCGTCGCCAATTGATCTGTGTTTACCAAGCGGCTGTTGATCTTCTATCCGCAGTCAACATCAAAGACCTGGTCTTTGCTTCATCCATTCCGCCTACCCATTCGAACCCAAGGATCAGCTCCTCAGCATATCCATTCGAGCATCCCTCACGGTCTGAGACCTCCACCGTCATCATGTTCACCAGAGTTCTCTCGCTCGCTTTATTAGCAGCCGTCAACATTGTTTCGGCTGCAGATATGCCTACCATTTCTGCCGTCGGAGCCAAATTCTTCTTCTCCAATGGAACACAATATTACATCAAAGGCAAGCTTCTGATCCGTCAATTGATGTGTATCTCTGACAACGTGAACAGGCGTCGCCTACCAGCTTACCTCCCTCGACCCTCTCACCAACGTGACTCAGTGTATGCTCGACGCTGCCTCGATGGCAGACCTGGGGGCCAATAGTATACGCGTCTATCACGTAGACTCGACTGCCGACCATGATGCATGCATGAGTGCTTTTGCCTCCTACGGCATATACCTCTGGCTCGATCTGGACACCTTTGATTCCCAATTCAACCAGGCAAGTCGAGGACAACACCATAGACTCTAGGATGATGCTAATCTTCTCATCTATTCAGGCATTACCAGCCTGGAACCAGACTCAACTCTCCGCCTTTGAAGATGTCTTAGACGAGTTCCAGCAGTATGACAATCTAGCTGGGGTCTTCGTCGCTAATGAGGCTTTGACCTTGCGTCAGTAATCTTCGACTTTCAGCAAGTATCGTGCTGACCTGGCTATTAGTCAATGGCTCCGACACCGCTCCTTTCGTCAAAGCTGCCATCCGAGACGTCAAGGCTTACAGACAGTCAAAGAACTACCGTGATATACCTGTTGGCTACTCTGGAGGTATGTATTTGGGCCTCTTTCAAAGCACACAACAGTGGCTGCGGTATTCCTAGAACACGAAATACATCCAAGAGCTCTCGCAACTACATACTACTCAGACTGACGGCGCCATTGTAGCTGATATCCCAAGCCTCCGGCCCATGCTTCAGAACTACCTTGCATGCGGTTCAGATCCAGCAGACTCGGCCGACTTCTTTTCTCTAAACGTCTACGAATGGTGCGGTCAATCCTCCTTTGATGGCAGTGGCTACAACGAGCTCGTCCAAAACGCAACCGGCCTTCAGATCCCCATCTTCATCTCAGAGACTGGATGCCGGATTCCCAAACCCCGAACATTCGACGATATGGACTCAATTCTCGGCAAAGACATGGAGGACGCTTTCTCGGGAGCCGTTGTCTACGAGTGGATTGAGGAAACGAATGACTACGGTCTCATTTCATACGGGCCCAAGGTCAATGACATGACCAACACGGCCGCATTGGACGGCTACATTCGTACCGGTACGCCGATGCCTGTGAGCCCTGATTACAGCAACCTGAAGAGCCATTGGGCTACCCTACATCCTACCGGTGTGGCACTTTCAGCCTACTCAGCCTCGGCGTCCAGCCTCACGCCCATAGCTTGCCCATCGTCTACTGTGAATGGATGGATTGTCGACCCCACACAGTCCCTTCCCAGCGTCGGTCAGACTATCGATCTGGCAGCTACATCAACCGGCGGCCTCGGTGGATCAGCCACAGGCAACGCCAAACCCTCCTCAACTGCGAAGAAGGGTGACGCAGCCGCGATGCATACCGGTAACGAGGTCGCAGGTATGGGCGTAGGATTGGTTGGTGTAATGTTGGGGTTCCTCTTTTGGCTGTGAGATCTGTGAGCTGTCTAACAGTCATCATTCTTCGGTCCTTTCTTCGGTTCTTGTCCACATTTTCCAAGCATGTCTCTATGAGCCAAAGACATGTTTCCCTGTATTTCTTGCATCATGAGCGTTAGCATGGGCGCGATAATGGCATGAGCAGCGCAGGCGTTGGGCCGATGGAATTGACATCAAAAGCGACGATACAAGACACTGCTACTCTACCTCTTATCGAAGATGTATAAATAGTAGAGGACATAAACGAATCCAATATATGGTATGAGATCCATCAAGCTGTCAGACAGCGGTGGATTGATAAGAGTGGAACGTCATTGGGTAGTCGAGCTTCCCATCCTAACTCATGATCTTTGGCTCACATGCATCAAACACCAGCCGTATCGGCAAGTTCCATATGGGTATATCCCGCTAAAGAAGCAACGTGTCCCTGTTTCGCCAAACACCAGTTCTCCTCCATCGACGCCGTACTCATCCACCTTTCCACCACCACAGCCTAGCCGACCCCCTCACCCCTCATCCTCCCCGATAATAACCTTGCCGAACGAATTCACCACCTTCGTATCCCCTTCCTCCTTGCCCCAGACCCCCTTCCCGTCATTGAAGACATCCTCCTCGCACCCCTGGCACACTTCGCCCCAAGCCAGCCACTCCCCCCGATCAGTCCAGACGCCGCCTCTCCCGCCTCTGCTATCCCACCACGTCTGTCCTCCCCTGGCCGCCGCCGCCGCCGCCGTCTTGCCCTGGGTGCTGCGGATGAATGCGCGGAGCAAGGCGCGGGAATAAGGGTGGTGCCAGAGTTTGGGCCACCAGGCTTCGAGCAGGGATTTGTCGCCGTTGATGTGGAGGAGGGGCGGGATGGAGGCGGCGTAGATGTTGGTGGCGAGGGGGGTGGTGCGCCATGTTGGCGCTTGGCCTTCTTCGCTGTCCAGGTCGTCTGCGTCTCCGGATTGGCCGGGTAGGTTGTCTAGATTTGAGGAGTAGGGAAGGAGCAGGGAGTTTTTGGACTCTTGGAGGTTGGTCGCTTGGTCTCCTGGACTGGCGAAGGAAAAGGGCGGCTTCAGCTGCTGGATGTCGGTGGGCAGGAAGAATGGAAGGCCGTGCAGGGAGGGGTGGGCCGCTTGGATGGAGGAGAGGAAAGCGGAAGAGTTGTAGACTATGAATTCGAGATCTTCCGCGCTGTGGGTCATGGTTTGAAAGAGGCGGGATTCATAGTCCAGACCGATGCTGTACTCATAGCGCTGGCCTGCTACCGTTGTCATGTTGTTAATGGTCACGTTAGCTGACAGGGGCGACTCCGAAGTACCGAGGGTATTGGAGAGCCAATCGTAGAAGCGGCCGCCAGTACTTTGGGAAGTACGGCGGATGGTTTCACGTTGGAATTCCTGCTCGCCGAAGATTTCGGCGAAGACGAACTGGTCGCCTATCTTGCCCCGACCTTTCTGCTCCACTTTTTGCACGGCGTATTTGTAGATCGCGCGGACGTCTGCAACGGGGCCGATGACGGTGCCGGAATTGAGGTACCGGGGGCGGTTGTGGAAGGCGTCCGGGTCCCTGTCTGTTAGTGGGCCATACACATCCTTAGGCAAGATTGAGTATGGTACTGCAGCGCAGGCTGGGTCTTCGACTGGGTTCGGCCAGCAGATCTTGTCAGCGCCGAAGATGACTGATTGCGTATATTTTTGCACCCTGTCCGCCGTCCCATCGCCCGGATGTCCTTCCGTTACCACGCCATAACGCCTTCGCAGACGCTCGTTCGCCTCCAGAACCATAGCATGGTATCTCTTGATCACGATTTCGGGCGGTAGCTGAAACCAGACGTCATAGCCATCAATGATCAACACCAGATCGTCATCCTTGACCTCTTTCTTATTGTTGAGAAAATCATATAGCCCACGGATCTTGCCAGCATGAGATCCCTTATCCCATCCTACCCCTTCGAAAACCTTGCCGTAGTTGATCAGTGTAGGTGATGGGTAGCTGAGTATGAATGAGGATAGTAACGTCTTGCAGAGCTCTGGGTTGGATTCTGATGCTGGTATGATGAGGTGGAAGGCAGGATTGGTTTTCTTCAGGCCGACAGCTGTCGTGTTGACTGGTGGTGCCAGCAAAGGTGCTTCGGTATCTCCTGCTAGCTCGGGCGAGAACACCGGTTCAGGCGCGTGGGCCAGACTTGTGCTGGTGAAACGAGATGTCGTAGGTATCTATGGCTGTCAGTAAGAGCTCTCGGACTCGCGGACAGAAACGCTCACTATGCTTATACCGGAGCTCTTCCAGCCCCAGACCATGAGCAGAACGCAGGCGAGTGATAAAATGACTGCCGTCTTGCTTCGACGCGTCTTGGCCCGCCGCATGAACATGGGCTGAGGTCTTCGGCCCGGTTCGGCAATCGTATCGAATTCATTGTATAGAATCATAGGACGGGATGTTTGATCCATTTTGGTGTAGAGAGGTATCCGCTGTAGTATGCGTGCGGTGTCAGTGTGGGTACGAACGGAGCGGCTATATTTTCTTGAAAGCTTACCCAACTGAAAATGTGCCTATGACGCCTGAAGGCCGGCTACACACCTCAACGCGCGGGAAATGAGGGCAAATGGAGGTGAGGAGTGGAGGGGAAATGGTGTATGATTCGGAGAAAAACCATAGGAGGAGGTGAGTTCGCTGACCGACTTCCGGAGTCAAGAGAACGATACTTTTAGTCGCGGGAGATGCCACCGGTATCGAAGGGACAGATGGAGAAGACAAGGAGAAAGGAAAGGGAAAGGGAAAGGGAAAAGGAAGAGAGGGAGAATGATAACGACAGTGGGAGGTCAAATGTAAAGTAAGTCAAGGCGAAAGAGTCATCTCGCTGACGCTGACTCCGTTACCCTTGCTTGCATATACGGAAGTACCTACGATATCTTACAAATCCAGCATCGGATGCTGGCGGAATTCACTAATTTCCACGCTAAAAGCTTGAGACGGGAGATCCGCTCAGGGATCGGTCCCGATATCCATTACAGGAATGCCATCATCCAACATGCAACTTTGTCATATCGCACAATTGCATACATTACTTACTTAGCATCAAGACCAACAAATCATGTGCTATTTCAGACGTTCATCTGATTGGAAGAGCTTCTGCTAAAATGGGTTCGAATTTAATATGAATAACTAATACATATGATTGCGTAAGTAACGCTAATATGCCCCACCAATGCCTCACCAGCCCTAAATGCAGCAAATCATACCCGCCTCTCCAATGCATTCCTTTTCTCGTTATTCGCTACCATCTTGTCTAATAACAAAGGTTGTCGTCTTAAGGTTCACCCAAATACCAGTGCCCTAACCTCAATGCTCTCCCTCTCCTTCCCACCTTGGGGGCTCCTTGGGTCCACAAACGCGGTGTGGGGCACTCGTCCGCCCTTCTCACTGTCGTAGCACTCCAGCAACAACCGCTCATTGTTCTCCATGCCAGACCAATAGTGCCACTTCTCGTCCCCATGTTGCACTGCCGCCGTCTCTCCAGTACGATCTGGGTACCGGTGCTCAATACCAATCAAGTCTTCATCCTTCACTGTCGTCGAGTCGGCAAAAGCAAGTGGTGTAGCTTGCACAGGCCCATTCAAAGGGCGCCATACATTGATAATCCTCACGCGGCCTTTGAGCAGCTCTTCGGCTTCATCGGGTAGATGGTGGTGCACGCGCGCAGTGGCGGACTTGGTGGTCTGGTCGATGTGCACGCGGGTCACTGGGTTTCGGTTGCCTGTGGCGCGGCGGATGGTATGGTCGAAAAGGAGAATGCGCTTGGCGCCGGGAACGTGTTTGAGGAGGAGGGCTTCCACTTCGGGGTAGTAGTTCTCTTTGATAGAGGCGTCGTCCGTGAATGATTCCTCGGCTGAGGGAGATGTGGTCAATGTAACGAACGCATTGGTGTCAATGTTGAAGCTGGATTCTTGGCCCCGGATATCGTGGATGGTGACTCGAAGATCAGTGTCCCCAAAGTTGCGCTGGGGCTGGCCTTCTGGGGGCGATTCGACGTAGTTGAAAGGTGTTGAGCCGTCGGCTGGGGCTTGGTAGAACTGGAGCTTGGTGGTAACAGAACCTCGAGGGATGTAGGCAGAGTCGTGGGAGACTTGGATTTGTGGGGGCGCGGCGATGGTTTGAGTGGTGGTTGCCATGGTGGTTTTGCGGATGTGATTAAGTTGAAGCAATAGTGATCAAGTAATGCTTGAGAATATTGTGACTTTCTTTGTTGCGAGCGTTGTGATAATGCTCTATGGTAATTGGTTTAGGTATGATCTGTGAGAGAAAGAATGTCAGTTGAAACACGATGGCGAGCAGACTTATATAGCCCATATCCGACAATCTTTGTCAAGAGAATTCGTGATCACTCGACAATTGAAATGTTGAGTAATGCAATTGGGCCATTTGTCACCCCCTCAGCACGTCATCAGGGCTCGGCTTATTAGCCGCGGATTTCGCGGGGATGTGGCAAAATTGCGGGCAGATCATTCGCGAGAGAATCCCATTACCGATCAGAAGAATGCAGAGGATACGGCTCATGATAGGGAAGATTTGAAAGCAGGACTTGAACATTGATAGTAAAGGGAAAGGGTACAATGCAGCGTAGATCAAGATGTGATTGGACTCTGCTGAGCATAGCGTGCGTGCCCACTCCGTCGCAGTTCGGCTTTAGCAATATCGCCGGGCAAAAACGTTGCGGAATGTTGGTGGGGCAGAGGCAGCGGGAAGACAATGGATACAGCATGACATTCGTCCGTTCTAGTACTGAGAGAAGACCACCCTGGAACCTATCTAGTCATTTGTGCTCTCTCCAGCACTTGGTCAAGCATGACTCGTGAATGCACAGACAGACTGATTTCCAACCTCCTTTTTCAAATCGCAATTTCCAACTTTTAATGGCCTGGAGTAGATTTAGGACTGAGGAGTAGACTTCTCAATCATATTGGAAGAGCACGCTGATGCTCTCCCCATGGTGAACTCTCCGGATTGCCTGGACGTTTGTTAATTCCGGCCATAACGTCACGACTAGATACGGTACCTCTGCGAATACATGGCCCACATCGAGCACCTCTAGCTTTGGGCATAGCTTCTCATGCTCCTCCTGGGGTACGCTGTTGGTCACAATGACTCTGTCCAAGGCAGATGCGTTGATTCTCTCGATGGCATCTCCGCTCAGCCTGTGTCATGTGTCAGCTAGGTCGTGTGGAGGAACGGCGAGTGTTTCGCGTACACTCCATGCGTGATCAAGGCATAGACCTTCTTGGCGCCTTCTTTCTTCAAAAGCTTGGCAGCCCTCGTGATAGTATTTGATGTGTCTGCTAGATCATCGATGAGGATTGCTGTACGGTTCGCGACGTCTCCAACAAGCATCATGGTCGCGTTCTGGCGGTCTCTAAAATTTTCATAATCAGCATTGCACTCGTAGCATTTAAGGGGCTTGGAAAGGCAAGCTTGGAGAATGTAGAAGAGATGAGCAACCCTTCTACGAAACATGACTTTAAAAAGATACTTACGTGATTTTGGTGGGTCGTCGTTCCTGTAGACTTGGATCAGCCCTCACTTCGCTGTAATTCAAGTATTTATACCTTGTGGATTAAAGCGAAAGGCATTCCCAAACTATCGGCAATGGCAGTGGCTCTCTTGGCACCTCCAGCATCAGGGCTGACGACGACGGCCTGTTGGTCTAGACAAGGGCTGGAATCAGCACCTGCCTTCGCAAATGGCAAGCCGAGTGTATAGCACTAGCAAAGATACAGAGAGGCACATGACTCGGAGAGCACATTATTCGGACCGAAGTGCGTCCAAGGTCTTGTAAGGATTGCTGTCAAAATACTTACAATTTGGGATGCTCGTCTGGATATAGCGTTTCAGGATTGGCCGTCCATACCTGCTAAGCCGTCAGCATCTGACCGAACGTTCATCTAGCGGAGTCGTACAAATTGTCCACTGGTATGTCCTGATAGCAGTAGTCAGCGAATGCATCTGAACTTTCCTTTGTGTGACATACGAAAAAACCTTGATACTGAGGGTCGTGAAGATCCATGGTCTTCAAGATTTGGAAGTCAGCATTTCTTCATTACGTTGAATTTTGAAGAACAGAAAAAGTCAGAGGACTGCAAATCCTCTCAAAACATGTCTTACGGCTCAAGATATGGTATGTGATTTGGATGAAACACTCCACAAAGTAAACTTACGATGACATGATCGGCGCCGGCACACGTGAGCAGATCAGCAACCAAAGTCCTTGCATATCTTTAGTTAGAACACCATGATGATCTAGAACTTTGTTCTTACCCCTGGATAAAGTTTTGAGAGTCAGCATTGTCTGTTCCGATAAGAATTTCGAGTGTTGAGATACATTCAAGGAGCGTTCAGCTTCCAGCCGACATGTCTGTTGACTCATATTTTTGCTCAGAGGTGGAAATGTGGGCTCCAAACTTACTGCCTGTGAGACCCAAGCCGTATAGCCCGGCCGTGCATGAAAAACTTCCTTCGAGGAGTTTGAAGATTGGCTTGCATCATCAGTCGATATGTTGAGACGGGTAGAGATATCAGATTTTGTCGAGTCCATTGTGTTGCTACGCTTAGGATGATGGTTGGCAGAACGAGCGTTGTCCAGCTGCCACTTATTCAGATCTTTATTCAACCCGTCTACACCGTCCAATCCCGCTGTTGGGAGTAGGTCTGGATGGGGCGTTGATGGTGTGCTTTCAAACCTTCAAGGAATTGATCAGCATGACTTTTCGAGGCAATTGCTTAGCCTGGACTTAAGGCTAAGGAGCATAATAGGTCTCAAGGAATCCTACGATCCGATCGTACCGATCCGATCAATGGAATGATGACTCACGAGTAGGCAAAGTTCGGCTTGTTGTAACAATTCGAAGCCTTTGACAATGGCGCGCCGCTCTTTGAGTACGGGATGTCTGCGGGTCACTTAGATGCAGATGTGAGACGAGGTAGGATAAGGATAGGTACCGCTTTGTCTCGAATAAGGAAAGAGCTGCACAGCTATCAGCACTAAAACCAGCCACACAACTTCAAGGGAATGCTGACCGGCAGAACTGCAGTAACCTTTCGCGCGGATGCAGTTTTGCAAGCTGATAAGGTTATGAGCAACTCCTGCAAAAAGACTCGGAATTAGCGTTGCATCTTCAAGAAACAGAGCATATAGAACCTGGGTTGAAACAGAACATAGATTCCGAGAATACTTACCATGAGGTTGTCATTCACCTTGCTACGCACAATTAGAAGTCAGCATTGCGTCTTCAAGCCAAGTATCAGAGTTATAAAGTAGGTTCCGGAAGCAAAAACTCC
Organism: Letharia lupina; assembly: GCF_014066315.1. NCBI lineage: Eukaryota > Fungi > Ascomycota > Lecanoromycetes > Lecanorales > Parmeliaceae > Letharia > Letharia lupina. The sequence continues at coordinate 1,996,417 of NW_023502978.1, read as the reverse complement.
ATTCTGCTCCCGCAACATGTCTTGCGACTCGGGTCCGGGTTCCATTTGGAAAAGGATCACTCCGAGATGTACGAACTCTGATCCTGATTGGATCTAAGTAGGGTCGGAGTCAACATTGCTTCTTCAAAGCGAAAACGTGAGCTATAAGAAAGGTGTATGGAGGGAGAAGGAATTTGCTCCCGAAACGCATCTTGCAACTAGAGTCGAGCTCAATGCAGGAGACATTCGAATCGTTGTGGACATACTATATAAACGTCTTTGCCCTAGAGACATCTGACAGTCAGCAGTGCTACTTCATGGCCAAAACATAGATTAAAAGTCATCTTAAATGCGAAAGCGGCCTTTTGATATCGATAATTATCTCGATACTCAGAGTGCAGGATCGATGAAGGATTTCATGGGTATTGCGTACCCTAACACTCTCCTTGATCTCGACTCTAGTTTCGCCAACGCTGAATTTGCTGAGAAGTACTAGCGGTATTTCAGCGCCTTCCCATAACCGTGAAAACACCTTCAATTGGTTTACCGTTGCCAGGCGGAAGGCCAAGGTGGTCACAAATGGTTTCTGTGAGCGACGGGTGGGAGCTGCCCCCCAGTACGACGAGGTTGCGGACCATCTTGTCTCAGATGAGTTGGGATGTGGTATCGAAGCGTCTATGAATTGATGAAGGAGAAGAATGACCTTGAACAACCAAGGTACGGAAATGGAATCTTCTGCGTACGGATTGGAGAGTGAAAGGAGGCTCGACGAGAGAGGCTTGCGGTGTGGATTCCACGGTAAGTGAATGCCGCTGTGGATGATTTGTCTGTTAGAGAAGCATGCTGCCCACAAAAGATGGTCTGCCAGTGTATGCAGGAAGCAAGGAGACAGAAGTGGAAGCGTTCATTGTGGAAGAGGTCGATTTCAATCACACAAGCCGGGAAAGCTGAAAGCTCGTCATAAAAAAAGTTTAGAAATTGTTCCGCCGCCCTTGGCGCGCCGTCGCCGCGGGGCAATTAGCGCCATACTGCTAAGTCTTTGTAAGGTAATACCAGCCACCTTTGCTTTTGATACTCACTTTTATCACAAATGGGATTTGAGAATTATTTTTCTACCAAGGTAGGACAAGCTGTCTGATATAGCTATGCAATGGCGAATGTGGAAGACCTCATCGCTTTCACATCCCTTGGCATGCTCATCCTGGACGAAGTCCATTTGCCTTGCGGAAAGGTAGTTGAGAATGTTATTGGTGGTTCGGGGTGTTTTGGTAAATGTTCAGACTTGGGATATGACGAAGATGGTAACGAGTACAGCTAGTCTCGGAGCCCGCCTTTTCTCTCCCAAGAATCTATCCACTCAAGTCGGCTGGACCATTCGCAAAGGTCACGACTTCCCGGCGGAAACGCTAAGGCAGCTAGAGACATGGGGTATGACATTGTCAGTCATCCAAGAGGATAAATGTCCATCTACTAGAGGCCAGCTCAAATACCTGGACTCAACCTTCGCAAGTAATGCTTCCACATCCACGAGGCTAGAGCGTCGGGATCTGACAACAGGTTAATCGTTCAGCCAAGGTCTTCAAATACATCACTCCAACCTTAACCATTCAGCCTGAACATCTGCGTAATACACGTCTATTGACGTCCCGTGGCTTTCATCTCTTTGTCGACCCTACTCAAATCATTGAGCAAACCACTCAATTACAGGAGCTACGCAAAGCAGCTAGTATTACCGCTCGACCAACAGTCGTCTGGGAGCCAAAAGCTTACTCATGTGTGCCGGAGAACCTGCAAGCATTTGTTGAAGCTATGCGGATAGTGAACGTCTTCTCGCCGAATCACATTGAGCTTGCTCGCATCGTGAACAAGAAGGTACCGCCGATACCCGACGAAAAATTCCTCGAGGATCTTTGTGCTCCCTTCTTCCATCCTCAAGATGACGGATCCACTCCGCAAACTGCCCTGGTAGTAAGGGCAGGAGACCAGGGTTGCTTCGTCAAAAGCTACACCGAGCAAAAATGGTTGCCTGCCTATTATGCTCCTCAAGACAACACCGAAGCCATCACCCGCGTTTCCAAAGTGCTTGACACTACAGGAGCTGGCAATGCCTTCCTAGGAGCTCTAACAATCACTCTTCTTATGTGTTCTGAAGATGTTATCTTTGCCGCCTGTGCCGGCAATGTCGCCGCGAGCTTTGTGGTGGAGCAGGTTGGCGTACCTAAGCTTAGCTCGTCAGGAGATGGTACGGATCTTTGGAACGGCGAAGATGTCTCCGCTCGCTTTCAAGCTTATAGAGCGAGACTCGGTCATCATTGATTCTGTCTCTTGTTTCTTGTGGGTACATTCCTGCCCATCACTGCATTGTCATCGTTGAGCTGCAATCTGCCCTCTTTTACTTGGAGTTGCCGGTCATATACTTGCACGACAAGTGTGGGCGACGTAGCTGCACCCAGGTTGCGAGCAGGCTTGGGGCCCTTTCCATTGGAGATTGTCTGTGCGGAGGAACATCCGCCGAGGCGAACAATGTCGATTGGGACCGTGCGCAAAAGCCCCAACATCGCATCTTGCATCTCGGGTTCAACATGTCGCTTTGATCTCCTTTCACGCACATCACGCTCAAGATATACCAATCGTCAGTACCAAAGACCGTCATCTCAGACTGAGACCATGGCTAATTCGCTGTTCACTGACTATCCCTTTTTTTCGCTCGCTCACTTTTTCCTTTTGTGGAAAATGACTACGAGGGAAACTTAGCGCTCGTAATGCACTGGTCAAATTCCCTCATTCGCATTCGATACTTTTGTCTCTTGATACTTCTTCCGCTGCAACAAGCCATCATACTGAGATCGTATAGGTACGTAGAGTGCCCAACAAGAGGACAGGCGGAGGAGAAGGGGGGACGTGCACTCTGGCACCTTTATCAACAATCCCGGGGGTTCTCTGCTTTTCATCAAATAATTTCTGAAAACATCCAGCCCCCTTTTCGAGACCAACTCCCCCATTAGTAACGCTTGCAACAATAAACTCGCAGCCAACAAGCCCTCTCTCCATCATCTCCCAAGCAGCAATGCATCATCTCTACGCCTCCGTGCTTCTTACTCTCTCCACGACGTCGGCACTTACAATCGCTCTTCCTGCGGCACCCACCTCTCTAGCTACCACGCTTCCGCAAGCCCTTCGCTCGGATCTACACTGCGGCATGATCGCCTGCCCCGGTGGCAGCTCCGAAGGCCACGCATTCTGCGCAGCCATAGGCTGCGACTACTGCGTCATTGTTGCCTCCCGCACGCCCACGACGCACTATGAATGTGATGGATTGCGAAGAGCGTCTGTGCATGAGTCCTTTGATGAGTGAAGGGAAATGGAACGGATCGGTTGCGGCTGCTCAGAGGTATCCTGGTGGAGTAAGATATGATGAGTGAGTGGGTCAGAGGGCAAGCTGTGGGAGATTCGTCCAATGGTGGAGGGCATTCGTTGAGATTCTTGAGCGTTTCCTAGCGGTCAATGGCTGCGTCAGATTTAGTAGACTTATCTGTTTTCATATAATGTAACAACACCTGTCGATATTGGAGCCAGGGAGAATAGATGTTCCATATCCATCCATTGTACTAGTCATCCATTCTGTCAAAGTTTCTTCTGACATTCTCACGCCCTCGCCTAAGGTATCATTCATCCCTTTGCATGCCACAACCCCAACGCCCATGGTCCAAATGCTGAATAGCAAAATCCCTACCATAGTTTCTTCAGTCACCCGTATCAACCTCCCTATAAACACCGTTAGCGGCCATCCTCAAGTCAACCCCAAAAGGCAGATGTGAACATACAGATCCAGCTGCACCCCGTTACTAACCCCATAATCCTCCAGCGTAAGCTGATCCTTGAAAGGCCTCTCTCCCTGCCTCTTCAGCATAATCTCATGCGGCTGTCTGCCAATCTGGGCTGCGACTACTGCTTTGAACAGCCCTGTACATGCCACCAAATCAGCTTCTGCCCAGGTTCCCATACCATCGGAACTGACTGGGGGACGTATGTAACGTGGGTGGGTGGGACATACTTATCGGATCACTCGCCATGCAGGGAATGCTCGCTTTCGTCCCCAGGCGGTCGTTGACGTTGACGATGATCATGGGCTCCCCTGATGGCGCAGGCGCGGGTTTCCTTTCCTTTTTTGGTTTTTCCTGGGGCTTGTCTGCATCTCTACTCCCAGAATTCGCTGCCCCATCATGCCTCCCCCCAAATTTATCCTCGACATCCCTCCCCTTCCCAAACTTCCTCTCGACATCACCGTCCCTCTCCCTCCCCCTACCATCCCTCCGATCAGGCGACCTCGGCCGCGGCCTCTCCCTTTCTTGTTCCCTATACCCTCTCTCCAACCTCCTCTCCCCCCGCCCGTCCATCTCATCATCGTCATACCGCGGTTTCTCCTTCCACCTGAACCCACCGCCCGATGGTCTAGGTCTATCATCATGTCTTCGTCTCGGAGATCTGCTTCGCGGGCGATCTCTGCGGGGAGGAGAGGGCGAGTAGGCGGGCTTTCGGGGCGGGGAGCGGCTCCTTGGTCGGTCCTGGCGGTGGTTGGATAGGGCCATTCTGCGGGAATATGGGGATGGCGAGCGAGAGCGAGATCGCGAAGGTGGCATGGTCGTTTGAGAACAGAAGTGCTGATCGGTGGTAACGAAACTATCGTACTCTCTTCGATCTCAACGTGGACGCAGAAATGTATCGGCGAGTATCGATGCCGGCGCTAGACCTGTTCCTGATCTCAGCCCTATCAAAAACCCGCATCATTTCGTCTCCGCAAGCAAGAGCCTCTGAGGTACCGCCAGGGCTCCTACAGCTCCATCACCAACGATGTGATCCCAACCGTCACCCATGCTAACCACACCTCCCCACCTAACCACCCTCCGCCCCTCCCCCTCCACAGTTTCCTACACCGTCTCCACCGCCTCCCCGCGCCAGACCTTCCCATCCCAATTCCTCCACTACTTCCTCCTCCTCCACCGGATCCTGCTCGGGCTCGCAACATTCCTGGTCCTCTACGCCAAAACATCGAACCCGCCGTCCCCCCCGCTCGCCCCGCTCTCGGAACACCTGGCTCGGTTTCCCTGGGTGCAAGTCGGGCCCCTAGCGTTCACGAGTCTGTTCCTCGTGTTTCGGAGATTCCACACGGGTATGCCACTCCGACCGCGCTCCCTTCCTCGCAGGATCCGGCGCTCCGTTGCCCTTCGGTTGGGTTCTGGGCGGTCTCCTTCCTGACTCTCCGCTGATCGTCCGTTTGCGACAACACAGAAGAGTCCCTCCTGACGCTCCGCACCCTCGGCATCCAAACGAGCACCCTCTCCTCCTCCTACCTCTTACCCAGCGATACGCGCTTCATACCGACGTCACAGATCCGGGACATCTTTATACATGAGGCGTTCAGGGGCTTCGAAGTGAGATATTACCTTGCGGTGGTGGTGGAGGGGGAGGGGGAGGTTGTGGTTGTGTTTCCGGTGAGTGGCTGCGTATGGTAAAAGTGGGACATTGGGAAAGTTTATATACAGTTGGGTTGGTTGGGGGAAACCGGAAGCTGACGATCGGTCGTGATGCAGAATCTACTGCCAGGCAGAGCGATCGTGGAGGAGGTGTGGAGGGGGGCAAGGGAGTGCTTGTATGAGCCGAAAGGGTGATCGGAGTGGGGGAGGGATGAATTTACGTCTTGTGCTACAATGCAATCGTATTTTATGGCATGACGTTCAAATGACTCTGGGACAATCAATCTTGTGATAGTTATTCTTTGATATCTGCAAGCTACAGACATCACATGGAAAATGACATGATGGGTATCATAGCGATAAAACGCCTTGTTCTCGAGACGTCCTCCCTGGAACTCCGCAATTGACGCTGCGAATGGCTTTAGACATTTGACCACGAAACCCCTCACGATGAGACCCTCGACAGTCTCAACCCGACGCTCTGCTGATAACCGCAGGGCGAGAATGCTGCAATACTCGTTTCCTGGAGACAGTCAACCAGAACCCGTTTGCTGACATGTATCGTAAATGCATCCATGGATCATTTCGTGGCCGGTTTCCTCCAACCACAGTCACGCAGCCTCCACCTCAAGATCGGCCCGGCAGAAAGAGTTTATCTTCTCTTCGATTGGCGTACAGACGTGATCCTCCAGCTCTTCGACCACCTCGTCCAGCAGCTTCTCATTCGCTGCCCTAGTGGCGTCATCATCCTTCATGGCTGCTTCGTACAAAGCCATGTCTGACTCCGCATCCAGCTCACTCAAAGGCGGCGCACGCTGATATTCTTCCTCACGCTTCTTCTCTTTCGAATAGGTCCCAATGTAAGGAACTGCAGCTTCACGACCTGCAAGTTCGCCGAGCTGCTCACGTGCGGATTGGCTGTTGCTAAGGTTGGTTTTGCGGGTAGAACGCGTAGTGTGGTATTGAGTCGACGTCTGAGTGTTAGTGCGCTCCATCATCGCCGCTGCGGCTAGGAATTCTTCAGCTTCACCATCTGCGCCATACTCAGGCTGCGGAAAACCATCGTCTGATTCGCTTAGGGCGTGAGCGAAGGGATCCGTGGAAGCTCCGTTAGTCTGGCTGTCGGCATTGATTCTACGACGCTTGGCGCTTTGCTCCGCGATGACATCGTAGCAAGCCTGTTGGAGGTTCACATCCAACTCTCGAGCAGAGAAAAGGCGGTCGACAGAGTAGAGTGGAGTAGAGGCTTGGTGAGCTTCAAGTCTGGCGTTAGCTTCCTTGAGTGGATTGCTTGGCTCGGTGTCACGTCCAGCGGGTCCAGGAGAGCCATTCTCGATGTCTATAACCGCTTTGCGCTTTCGCTTATTGTTCGCTCCACCAACGGGCTCAAGTTCCTCGGCCTCGAGGCGGTGACGAGCGTGGCGAGTCTTGCGATTGCTGTGGGGGCCTCCAGGGCTTGCAGAGTTGTTGATGCTGAACTGATTCGGGTGGAACAGAAGCGCATTGGTATCAGCAATATCAAGCTTTTCCTTATCTTTGAGCAATGCCGATCTCTTCTGGTTGACGCTATGGACTAGACGTTGGCGCACGTTCTCGGTCAAGAGGCGATGCTCTTTGAGTGCGACCTCCACGTTATACATGTTATCTTTCTGCACTTCTCTGATTCTGAAATTGTGGCGGTACTATCAACGCGTTTGGATCAGTTTGGGCGCTTGCGACAAGTGCTGTGATGAGAGGACCATCTGGGGCTGGGGGCTGGGGCAATGTATTGCATACCACGACGGTAGTCAAATCTGCGTCCCTCTGTTCCATGGCATCGTTGATCTCTTGTATAAATTCAGCAGTCTGTGGCCCAGTCTTTTGTGGAGCTTCGAGCCTCGTATGGCCATTCAGATGGGCTTGATGGGCGTTTCGAAGACTACCCGCTGTGCTGGCAGCAGGACTTGCATTGGTTTCCTCCGGTCCTTCGTCTCCAATCTCGTCCAACGGCACATTATCGTAGAGACGTGCAGCTTGAATGTAATTCATGTCTGCTTGTAAAGCCTGTAGCTGCTTGCGGTAGAGGTGGTCGCGATTCTCGGCGAAAGAGCTGCTTATTTCAGCGAGGCGGTTCTCCATGACGTTTCGCTTCTTGTCTCGCTTGGAAATAGGGTGTTGCAAAGGTGGGGATGGTGAGTGACGGTTAAATCGAGAGGAGCTGCCAGCTACTGCTAGACTGGCAATGTGCGGTGAGGGCGAATAGGCCATGGAGTGTTGAAACCTGCAGGGCGTTGCAACGCTTCGGAGATGAAGTGAGGGTGAAGATGGCGAAGGTGATGAGGGAGAAGTGTAGTGCTTTGTATGTAGAGGTCTGTGAAATGGTGAGATGTGTGGTGGATGAAGAGGTTGAGCAAATGTAGGGATGAGCAACTAAAGTAATCCAGCCTCCAGCCATTGAAAATGACGCGGGTCTGGGCCAGGGTCACGCGCGCCAAACTCTTTTGAGCCCACGCATGGAGAAAGTCTATTGTTGTCCTGGTAGGGCTGGATTTCTACTCCACTCATTCACTTTTTCTACGTGTATCCTGCTACTATTATCGCCACGCCTGGTGATGGTGATGATGATGATGATGATGATGAATGCTCAGGCTCTCAGCCCTTGTGCATCAGGTACTATATCAGACTCTTAAAGATTTATAATCTTCGTTGAGGTAGCATTCTTCACTTTCATAGGTCGGACGATTGTCTGCCCATTTTGGTCCAATCCCTATGTATTCCAAGTTCGAAATGTTTCAAAAGGCATAAGGTATACCGAAGAACGTGGTGTTAAATTATGCGTCTCTCATCACATCATTCAGTCGTAGCTACCCTCCCCAACCTGTCTAGTGAGCCTGCTGCTTAATCTGCTGAATCTCCGCCCTCATCCAGTCAAGCCAATTAGTCGGTTTTCTACCCAGCAACCACTCGCAAACATTGCTCGACCCTATAAGCCCATGGCGATTATAGTACAACAATATACGCTCCACCGCATCAATTGACTCGGCGTCGGCATCCAACGTTCCAAAAATCCGCATCAGAAACGCCTGCACAGACTCCTCATATGTCAACTGCCTCAACTCGATCTTCTTCCCAATCTCCTGGCTCACCATGTCGCAGATTCGCTGGTAGTTGAGCGGGCCGTCGCCGCAGAGCGGGTATTGTGCCGTGTAGTGTTTTTCGCGCTCGTTGAGCACCTTGGCGCCCACTTCGCCGAGGTCGCTGAGTGCGATGAAGGAGAAGGGTATGTTGGCGTTCCAGTTGGCCTTGTAGACGGGGTTCTCTTGTGCGAGCATGGGTGCGACGGGGAAGAGGAACATGAAATGGGTGGGTTGGAGGATGGTGTAGTTCAGTTCGGACTCCATGAGGTATTCTTCCACTTGGAGCCTTTGGTCGTGATGGATCATCTGTTGTGTTAAGCGTCAACGCAAGTCCTTTGGAATTTGGGATGCTGGAAATCGGTGTAGGCTTACTTTTCGCAACTGCGGGTTCAAAACGGATGCGTACACAAAATGTTTGAATGTGCCCTCTTTGGCTACCTTTCTTGCGGCATCAATCATGTTGAACCCCATCACATTCTGCCGATGGGCAAACGGTGGTTCCACGTGGTATATGACTGTTGCATCTTTGAGGATGCGCTCAGGCTCTTTCGGTAAGCTTAGATCGGTACGGATGACTTCTGCTCGGGGGTATTCTCGCTTGAGCCACTCCTCCGACTTGGTGGAGTGGCAGACGAGACGCAGGCGGCGCCAGTCTTTGGCCACCCTTGGGACAAGGCCAGAACCTTGCTTTCCGCTCGCGCAAGTGATGACGAGGAGGTCGTTTTGGTGATCAACACTGGAGGTTTCCATTGGTAGAGAGCCCATGAGGACTAGTTTGGGTGACAATGAAGGCGTTGCAAACAGGAAAATCACAGACGAAAGTTCATGTCTTTGGCTTGTTTTATTGATATAGCATTGTTAGACACAATGCCGGAGGGGCCTTCGGACATGAAGGCCGAAATTGTGCGTTAAGTCTTAGGTAAGGACCGCTGCTATTCTCTGCTCGGTGACTGTAATGCAGCTAGCATAAGGGTTCGCCGAACGGTGTAGGCCCTTTTTCCTCGCCTATGTGGGAGGATTTAGTCACTACTATCCGATTTGTTGTTGAGAGTCAGCCGGTTGTAACCAAGGGTCACAGATAAAGTCTTTGATTCGACGAAAACGCTTCTACGCCGAAACATTCCTGGTGCGAGGGTTGAAGCTTACTAGCAAATCTAAAACTTTGCCTGCACGACCACCAGACTAACGTTTGAAAGTTGTTGTAGTACAATTTCCGAGGGGATGTTAGTGCAAACGGCAGGTATGAGAGACCGGTCTACGAAACATTTTCTTGGAGAAGGCTGGGAGATGGATGAATGCTGTAATATACATTTCTATCACCTAAAATGGCGGTCTTGGTAAAATTGCAGTATTCATCCCCCATTCCTTGCATCTCCATAGTACAAGTCGTGAGATACCACATTGCACATTACCTCTACTGGTGGCCTTTCACACCTGTTGAGTCCTGAAAATCCTCCAACGAATCATCGTCCTTGGTCAAGCTTTGCCCACTCGATCCTTTCGGACCAATCTAAGACCAATCTCGCCAAAACATTTCCTGGCTGATATGGCTGGAGCGAAGCACCTTTCTCGTGAAGGCTCGTGAATTGCTCCACATCTTTGGGGTCCTGTGCGGCGGCATGTTTGGATCGCTACTTGTTTCTGCATCTCCGTATTGACCACTCCAGGCTTGACAGATACGGTGGTTGCCTCAGGCTCTTCGATGGATACTTCCGTGGCCAGATGATCTATGGCAGCTTTCGAGCATCTATACGCGCCGCATTGGTGAAGTGCTTTGAACCGGCATCAGACGACGTGAGGACGAATTTACCTTTCAAGGTGCTGAGAGATGGCAGCGCCGCTGCGATCTCAGCGCTGCGGGTAAGGTGATCCTCAGAGATGTGCAAAGTAAAACAATCACGGAATCGATCGAGCTGAAAAGGTTGGTCTCGGAGCAGCTCCTGCAGTCATGTGGGTTATGGTTTGCAATCCTATCGAGACCGGTCCCAAACACCAGGGTTGAGCACATAGCATCCAATTTGCCCCGTCTTGACAATGCTAGGTCTACTGATTGTTTTCCTAGCGAGGAATCGGAAAGGTCGTCGGCGAGCACTTGCAATTGGCGATTTGATGTCTTCCAGCTGTTGCTTGCCGCGGCCGACGACGGCGAGCCTCGCAGACTGTGGCTTTTGGAGGAGGTACTCACAGACCACGAGGCTGATGCCCTGAAACGATTGCTAATGATGGTTTTTCTAAGCAAAAATGAAGGTTTGGTCATGTACCTCAGGAAGCTCTCCTATCACGATGATGACCTTTGATGCCATGTTGATCTTGATGTTGGAGTGAGTGGGTGAGGGATGATGAGGGAAAGAGGTAATCTTAGTCAGGGCAGTCTTTCTGTAGGCAGCACAGTCTTTCTGTAGGCAGCACAGTCTTTCTAGGTAGTCCGAGTGATGGAGTGAGGCTAAGGCAGGCTGGTCTTAAATACGTGCACAGACTAGACCCTACGCAACACCGTGCATACAGTTGCGCGGGATGAGGGTAGTATTGATGCTAAGTCCTCATCCTACCTTACCATCTCATCCTACGAAGATCCCTAACCTTTCTGCCCCTCGGGATTACCCTCCATAAGCCGCCCCCGCAACTCGCTCCCATCGCCAGTGGCCGCGCACTTTTCCCATCCCTCCTTCCCTTCGGGTTTTCCGCACTTTGTTCACCTACCGCTGTTTCGGCGTCTCGCTATCTCGGCCATTCGGACTGCACTGTGACATGAGCGACAATTTGACTCCGTACAGTCAGCCTCCCACAGTCAAACCTTCCGACTACTTATTGGCTCGCTTGATTAGTGTAGCCGAAAGAATCCGGTGCATGATTGCGTCACGCATGAGGCATTTTTCGCGTACCGTCAGCTCTACATATACTTCATTATAACCTTGTCATTAACAAAGTTACCGTCAGCTGACGAGAGAAGAAGACTCGATGTCCTAGCCATCCGACACTCTCATTCGTTGACTCCCACCACTGGCGAAGTAGTCAACAGTGACGAAGCAGACCGGCCTCAGGGTTACGACTACTCCTTCACATAAGGCTGTGCTGCGGTGATAGCCGTGACAAAGACATCGGATTTCCGTGAGAACATGATGTAATACTGAGATTTAGCAATTGAGCATATATCTCACCCGGCGCTGGTGATAGCACGATGCTCGGTCTACTCACCCGAGACCAACGACAGCGAGGACATAGATGTACTATGATGCATGTATGCCGTGGTGATGAGTACTGGGAGCCGGCGATTAGTCAGGGTAATTATGTTGTATCCGGAGTCAAGTCGACATTTTCCTCCAATCGCAAGACTTCCGAAATCCGAAATCTGAATTCATAGCGAGTCACATTCGGCGCCCCGCGGGCTCACCTCCAGACAAAGCAAGGCCCTCCGGGCAAAACCGCTGTCTTCAGACCCTCGATCAGCAACCGAATGATAAGGCTAATGTGCGGGGCCCCGGATCCCTTTCAGCATCGCATGTTTAACATTTTACTATTATTGGCATAGCTTTCGTGTCGGGAAGATGGCATCCTTGAATAAGGTACGCGTCCTTCCCATCCGCCATTCACATCTGCATCCCAGCCCCGGAAACGATCACCGATCCACCCTCGTGGAAAGCTTGTCTCACCCTCCTCGTGAGGGCATTGTATGTATGTGGATCCCGAAAGCAACTACTTGGCACTGTGACCTCGCATTCGCCGACCTTGCCGCCTAAAACTCTCATCGGCGAGGGTTGCGCTCGGCGCACGACCACGAGCTCGGACTCCGCGCACAGTTTGCCTTGCCTTTGCCGTGGGGTGGGAAGGGGGGACGTCGGTGGTCCGTGAGGGATGTTATGATTTGCGTTGTCTTTGCTGCGGATGGGCGAGGATGCAGGTGGATGCACGAGTAGCATTGAGTGGCTGCACCGACTGTCCTGAGCAAGTCTCACAGACTGGGGAGACATGAGTTAAGACACGAGCTGAAATAGTAGCTAGATCCATACAGTAGGATTGTATTGGGCGTGCATTCTACCCTATCCTGATCAAATCGTTCCCGATATGGGATCGCTTACGAGAGAAGAAAACCCAAGGTATCGCTTTCGACTGAGGACACATACATCGTCCACCGCCAACCCAGCACCCACCGCAGACCTCCTCAATCGTACCCACAACCACCACCGCGGCAACGTAGGGCCCACGATCTCGACACCGGTCCCCGCAACATCGCTGAGGGAACTTGATAACAAGTGCGCCAAAGCCCGTGCCAGCAAGCCCAGCGCAAACCCCATCGCGGTCGCCGAACACCGCCTGGAAGCCACCGAAACAAAGAAACACGCCAGGCAGCGATGCCGCGGGAAGGACATCAGTGGGGCGGAAAAGGGCCAGGAAGGTGGCTGCGGGAGTGTGGTCGCCGGTGCTTTGTGTATGGCTCTCATGGGTGCAGAGAAAGTGGAGCTGTTGGGTTGACGTGTTTGAGGAAATGTGAAAGTGTAGGATGTTGAGTTGGAATTGGTCAAAAGCATGAGATCGAGTATCCGATAGCTTCCCATTCGCTCCGATCAAGACGGTTGGCGTTGAGAGACGTACTCACGGAAACCCGGGTATGAATCTCACAGTGAAAATTCAAGAGAGGATGAGTCAGTATCCGACCGCAGTGTGCCATTTCAAGACCGTGTGTTTTGGGGACTATGCAACTTTACATTTTTGACATTGACGCTGCAGAATCTCTCCGGCAGACCCAATGGTACCACCATTAAGAAAAAAAACATTCTAAATGCCAAGTCTTGATAGGGATCACCCAGCTAGATCAAGGTGACTCAGAGAGCAAGCCTAATCTTCAGCTTATCCCCGCCCACAATCTCCTCCTCCATCTCGCCGAACTCCAGCATATCCCACGTGCACGAAACATACCTCCCCCTCAACCACTCCCTCCTCTCCGAAACCAGGAAGACGATCGTGTCCGCCGCGAGCGCCGGCTTGTCGATCAACTTGTGGTGGAGGAACGACGGCATCGTGAGGCCGATATCGGTCGGGATGGCTCCAGGGTGGATCCCATACGCCACCACACCTTGAGCGCCGTACTCGATGTTCAGATACTCGGCGTAGCGCAGGAGCGCGAGTTTGCTGATCTGGTAGCCCGAGCCGCCGGGGGCGGGCATGAAAGCCCCGATGCTGGTGAGCATGATGATTTGCTTGTCGCCGCCTTTGAGCATCAGAGGCAACAGCGCCCGTGTGAGCAAATACGTGCCGCGGATGTTGACGGTCCAGGTCTGCCACCACTGCTCGGGGTCGCTGTCGAGGGTGGGTTTGAACTCTTCCATCGCTCCCGCGTTGTTGATCAGGATGTCCAGTTTGCCGAAGGTGTCGGATGTTTCCTGGGCTGCACGCTCTATGCTTTGAGCGTCGAGGATGTCGAGGCGTATTGACTTGATCTGGGGTGATGGTTTGCCTGCCGCCGTGGCAGCTTCATGCATTTCTCGTTCAAGAGACGAGAGGTCTGAGCGTGCTGCGATGGCGATTCCTGCCACGCCAGCCTTGACGAAAGAGATGGCGGCCGCATGTCCTATGCCTTTCGAAGCTCCACTTAAGAAGACGTACTTCCCTCCGAGTTTCAATTTGGTAGGGTCGATGGCTGGGTAGGTGTCGTTTCTCAGGGTGGACGTGAAATTATAGCCTAGAATACTTCTTAGCGCGTGATACCGAGACGGCTAGTAAGTACATAAGTCATGATAGGGGTATTCGCACCCGCTGCTGCTGGGTTTGGAGGCATTGCGTTTTCTATTGAAGATGCATGAATCACAATCCTCTCCAACTTACAAAATATACGCTCATATCTTCAAAGACTTAACAATTCGCAAGGCTGCGGTCTTGGATTGCTCCAGGTTTGATTGTGTGGGACATGTTTACGCATGCTCGGCCCGCGCTGTGCCGAACCCGAGCGCGAAGCCCGAAAATCCCTGCAAAGCAATGACAAAGTCCGACACTGAGAGTTTATTGAAAGCGGTGAACATAGGCTCAGGCCGACAAGATAGCCACTCACCGATGGACTCCACAGCAAGATTGTCCGAGAAGGACGGGTCTTCGATACACAATCTGTACAGGAGAAGAACACAAAACCATCCACCAGTAAGCTGCACTAGTACCTTAGATTTGAGTTCTTGTCTAGATAGTCAGCTCCTTTTGAACAGCTTCGATCTAAGCACATCGAGTAACGTACCAGCAAAATGGGAATCCGACAGTATTCCGAGAATATGGACGACGCCAAGGCGGCCAGCCCTGGAAAGCAGTTCAACATTGCTGTGGTCGGTGGAGGCCTTAGCGGCCTCTCTCTCGCAATAGGCTTGACGCAGCGTGGCATCTCAGCTCAAGTGTTTGAAGGTGCGAGCAGCTGGACAGACGCGGGGGCAGGACTGGTTTTTGCGAAAAATTCAATGGACGCCATGAGGAAGATTAGTCCCGATATCTATGAGGCGTTCGCGAAACGCTCATCGGGACAAGGATGGGAGAGTAAGAAGACGACATACATGGATTATCGAAATGGCTTGACCGATGGAGAGTTGGTCACTTCGGTGATTTGTGCCAACACGGGACAGGAGAGTGTGCACCGGACACTGTTCGCGAAAGACTTGGTTTCTCTCTTGCCTGAAGGAAGTTTTCACATGGGGAAGAGATTGGTCGATCTTACGACAAGAGACAGTGGTAGATATACTTTGACTTTCGCTGATGGGGAGTCTGCGGACGCGGACGCCGTGGTGGGAGGCGACGGGATCAAGTCAAAATGCAGACAGATTCTTCTGGGAGAGGACTCCTCCGAGGCGACCCCCAAATATGCCGGGGAGTTTGCTTATCGAGGAATGGTTCCTATGGAAAGGGCAGTGGCCGTTCTTGGCGAGGAGTTCGCCAGAAACAGCATGGTGAACATGGGACCAGATTGCTTGACCACGACATACCCAGTCGAAAAGGGTACTTTGCTCAACCTGGTGGCTTGTCGATCTTTGGAGAAATGGGAGGAAGACGAGTGGGTGGTTCCCTCGAGTAAAGAGGCAGCGAAGAGCGATTTCGCTGGCTGCGGCCCAGTGATGCAAAAAGTCGTTTCGATGATGGACAAGCCATTAAAGTGGGCCCTCTTTGACCACCCCGAATGCTCCACCTTCTACAAAGGAAAATTCGCGCTCATCGGCGATGCTGCCCACGCTTCGACCCCACACCAAGGGGCTGGTTGTGGGCAGGCTTTCGAAGACGCGCTCGTTATGTGCAACCTCCTTGCAGATGAGACTGTCCAAAAGGCTGAGCATATCCAAGAAGCTTTTGCAGCGTACGACGCGATTAGACGGCCTCGGACGCTGAAGGTCGTAAACACTAGCAGAGAGAATGGTGAGATATGCATGATGCGCGGCGAGAGCACCGGGGAAGACTTTGGCAAGATCAAAGCAACATTAGATGAAAGATTCTATTGGATATGGCATGAGGATTTAGATCAGCAGGTAGAGACCGCAAAAGCAACGTTGCACAAAAGGTTGCAAGGGTCAGAGCACAATTTGTTGGCGTAGTGGTCAATTATGCCCCGTCTCCTGTTGATAGATCGATAGCTTGATAGAATGTTCCTTTAGAGATAGATGACTTTTACGATACTGCTGCTACTCTTGCCATCAATCTAGTTGCAAACTGTATCCATGAGGTTTTTGGCACTTTGTCATACCAGAATTTATTGTCCAACGACGATTTGCTGAGGCCGCAACAGGGAGATTCGTCCTAGCGGCATCCCATCCTTCCACCACCACCAGGTATAGGGACGCGGAGAGGTGGAGCATACGCTCCTCATGAATTTAAGATGACTGCTCTAGGTCAGTGATGTGTGTAGTGCTCGTACCCTCGAATTAATAAGACGGCGAGACAAATCCAGCCCTGTTGGTTAATTTCGGCTGTGATGGAGCCACCTTCCCCGAGTTCAGTTGGCTATATATGGCCTTTGTCTGCTAGAGCTCGCCTCAAGACCATCGCCTGACACTGCGGACCGAGAGGAGCCTTCCTTCGGGGTATCTGTCAGAACCATTCTGTCAGGATTATTTTCGCCTGACCTGGCTTCATTAATATGACACACGTCATATGTACAAAGACCTACTGGTCGGACCAAGGGCGCACCAGTGTCACAACCTGGTCGTTTACAGGTACCTTTCGTGCATTGCGAATCACCGATGAAGGGTCTTGAAATGTCTGAGGCGAGGGTATGCTGGCCGCATAGGCTATGTAGGTCAACGGTGTGATACAATGTCCCTCAGGGCTAGTCAGTGCATGGGTTGTAAGATTCAGCTTATTTCTGTTGTTTCGGTATAAGAAATACTGTACCGGTCTCAGCATCGAACCAAGCATATAATAGTGCAGTGTCTTCTTCCCATTCCCGAACTATTAGCGGGCCCCCTTCGACACTCCAAAGGCTAGCAAACTCATCGCCCGCATCTCAAACCCTTGGACAAGCCCGAACTCCAACTCACGGACCGTACCGTGCCAAACACGTGTGCAACGAGCCGTGTCTCGAGGAATCCGTGCAGCCCTATTACGAAGTGCAGGGTTCGTACGAGTCAAACTGACCTGTTGTCTCGTCGTACACTGGAAAACTTTTCTCAGCATTAAAGAGCCTTCATCTAATTGAGGCTGCACTGGAAGAGGTTTGAAGAAAGCGAGCTTATTGCAGTTGAGTCATCGAAAGCACCTGCTCTGAGATGGAAAGGTTGGCAGTGTCTGAATGTACAATCATTGCCGCAGGGCCAGCAGAGGCGTATTGTTTTTTGGAGCAGCGTCCACGACAGCACCAAGCCTACAGACCCCTCTCACGTCGACTTGCCGACTACATGGCCTTCTTTTTGCTACGAAGGGGGTTGGTATCTCTGCTTCTGTCGCTGCAGCTTGTCCATCGCCTCCCTCAGTCTCATATTCAAGAAGGCAACCATAGTCTCATACGTATGGCTCTCATAGCCCATTTCCGACGACGAGAACTTGCCTTGAAACTTCATCAACAGTGTATTCAACTTTTGCAGCTCCATCAGTATAATCTCTATCCGCAACCGTTCCCCGTCCTCCGCATCCATAGTGTATCTTCCAATCGTGACGCGAGAGGAGGCGGCGGAGATGTCCGCGAGGAATGTCCAGGAGGAAGAGGTGAGGTCGATGTGGGCGGCATATAGCGAGAGATATTTTGCCACCAAGGCCGCGAAGAGCATGACGAGGGTGCTGTCCTCGGTACATGTGCAATTCAGCAATGCCTCGCCCCGAGCGGTCACTTCTTTGCTGCAGCTCAACGTCGCTTCGAGGTTGGGGTTGCTGGGCCGTCGCGATTGATTGTGCATCTTATGCAGGGTCTGGGTTATGGAGTCGAAGCAGTTGCAGGTCTGGAGAAAGTGGCTAAGTGCCCCGTCCGTTGCGTTGAAGGACTGATGGTGGGAAGGTAGTGAAGTCATGCTAATGAAGTCGTCTACAAAATCGTCTGAGGTTTCGAACAGAGGATCATCTTTGTCTGAACTGGGCAGACATCCGGGCCAGGGAGCGACGAAGTTGGAATCAAAGTCATGTAACGTGTTTGCTGGACTAGGCCAATTCGACATTGTCGCGTCCATTGGTAAATGTTGGGGGTCATTGTTTGGTGCGAAAAGGGCTTTCTCGAAGGGTTGTGCCAGAGTCTCTGTTGGCACCATGGTACTGGCCTGGGAAGATGCAGCCGGCTGCCATTCCAAGACTCCTGAGGATGATGGTGCCGGGCTTGTTGGTGTTGTCGTTGTCGTTGTTGAGCCTGAAGATGACGTCTGGGACTTTGGCGCACGACGCTTGCCCGTTCTTTGAGATGGACTATAAGTGCATGTTAAGCCTAGCTTCTTGCAGCGAGGGCATACCGGCCTCTCTTTTGTGCATTTCAGCTTGGCAAGATAGCACCCATCGCAGGAGGCTCGGTATTTGGTGTGGGGCTTCGTTGTGTCCATCCTTCGTTGCGGTGAGCGGTGAGTGTCCTTAACAATGTGGTCCTATGCGGTATTTGGCAACACGGCCGTATTTGGGTGAATGTGGGGCAGATGTTTGTGTAAGTCGACGTCGAAAGGTACAATGTTGTGTTATGGGTGAAGGCGTTGAGATGGTCGTGCCAGCGGACGCTGAAGTCTATGTTTAAGCGTATCATGCTTCCTTTGTTTATGTTTTTGGCTGGGTGAGAAAGTGCTCGGGAATTCCAATCCCGAGAGACCTGTTAAAGTGTGAGGGATTATTATTGCTGCATGTTGAGGTTACTGTGTCCTGACTAAGTTTCATAGAGAAGGGATCCGACTACTTGAGTAGTGAAGGGTGTGCAGGACTGTTTTCAATGCATATTTTAGTAGCTGTATTTTGAAATATTTCTAAAGTAAGGTATTAAAACAGATCCTAGATCTAGCGCGGACACTAACCCGATCTAAGGGGTGTACATGCATGACGGCATAATGGGATAAGATCAGTGTTGAGAAATCCCGTTCCCTCTCCCTCATATTCCCAGACCGCCATCTCGGCCTATTCGGACCCTAAGTAACGTCCGCGATATATCAGTATCATTAATCGTCTTGCATTATGCATTCCGCTTCTTCCACTTCATATCTCACATGTTACGTTTGACTTCTTATATCTTGTATCTTACCTCTTACTTCTTACATTTCAACATGTCATGCAAGCAGACTCGAAATGCTTTCTCGTCCTATTACGTATACCTTTGTTGAAGCCGAGTCATCTAAGGTACTCAAGTAGTTTTCTATTGAAAAGTCAAAACTCGGTGTTATTTTTCATCATGATTAATCAATCAGCATCGCTTCCTGGAGCCAAATTCCCCCTAAAATTTGACGTTTAAGCATGCGGCCTGGGCAGTATATCACAGTCAGTTGTTCGCTATGATGCCCTGCCGGCGCAACATGAAGATCCTTACGCCTTGCCCCTCGAGTCAGTTGGAAGATCCATACTTTCGACCTTATCTTCCAGTCGTATCTCACTGTACCCAGTCTTCATCTCATCCCCTTTCCAACTCAGTCTCATCTATGTCAGACTGTCGGAGCAGCCGTAGCAGGTCGAGTCGTCCAATTTGGCGGTGGCGTCACCGGGATCCAGAAAGGCCAGCGGGTGATGGGGTTGGAACCCCTATCGCAGCATCTACGCCCGCACCATTGCAGTCAACACCACAGCCTCGACCAGACACTGCATAGGCCTCGGTACAAGCGCCTCGAAACAAGGAGGCTTCTAGCTCGACCCCGTCCTCCCAGACATCACGGTCGCGCCCCTTCCTGACTCGCTATCCTTCGCTCAGGCCATTGTGCTTGTACTAGTCAGACTTCCTCGCGCTTCCCTTGCCTTGCAACGGCGTACAGCCCACGGGCCAGGCAATACCATTTTGGGAGGCAGCTCATCTGCAGGCAGTTCTGCGATTCCAATTGCAGTAGCAAGCGGCCTCCAAGTCGTGACAACGGCATCGAAGAAGAATTTCGCGGCCGTCACATCACTGGGCGACGAAAGCTTTTCCGATCATGACAGTGCGACTATCGTCGGATGACGTTGTCAACGCATTGAAATTCTCAACCATCAAGGCACCTGCAGACGTAGTCAAACGCCTAGGCAATGGCAAAGGAACCTCGTGACCACGGTGCCGGCACCGGAAGACCTACCCAAGGATGTAGAGGCCAAAGGAGGTACACGTCCTCTTTCCCTTAATTCTCAATGTCTCCCCCTTTACCCAAATATAACTCATCAAAGACGATCGCTGATATTGTCGACCTATTTCAAAAACATTTGCCCTCTCATTCGCCCTCAAGGGAAATTTCGTCGCCGACTCTGTCTATGTAAATATCATCCTTGATGCTTTGTAGAGAGGAGGCGGTCTAGTGGCCGTTCAGTAGGGATTGAATCATGCTAAGCAAGGAACTCCGGCCGCGAATGTCGTTGTTACTCTCCGACAGGAAACGGATGCCTCTACGAGATATTTCAGACAGAGATTCGGAGAGTCATTATCAAATAACTTACATACTATGATGAGATGAACAAGACCGTCTCCATTATAGGCGGCGGATCATCGGCGGGCGCCGCCTTAGGGGACCGGAGACGGCCAATGGTCAAGCGCGCCAAGCTCTCTTGAGCCTGGGGAAAAGTCTATTGTCTCGATAGTGTAGGGCTGGTGGGGCGGAACGTCAAACTCCACTCATGCACTCTTTCTCCGTGAATCATAGTCATCTCCACGCTTGGTGGTGATATGTATTAAGCTCTACACGTAGTATTGTCACTTCAAGCTAGAGATGACCGCAGTTACTTTCGAGTCTGTTAGAGGAATTTTGCATCTGTTCTCACGCTGTCTGCCTATTGATCCTCAATGCTAATGTCTGTAGAAGCTACCTCGACGTGGTCGGTGTAGTTGCAAAGGTACGTGTCCCATTGCTGCGTTACTTTGAACGCGCGGCTGCGTCCTGCTTGGTCCGGTCGTTGATGACGCTCATCGCAAGAATAGTACCGATGTCCTCGGCCGACAATTGCTTGGGCTTCATGCTCTTCTCCATGGCTTTCATCTCTTCCTCTGTCATCTCGGCCCCGGACTGCTTGCGCTTTTTTTCTGCTTGAAACTTGCCGGCGGCTGGGAAGCCCTTTGGCAGGGGAGCAAAGGTCTGGGTGTCTCCGTAAAGGAAGCCGACTCGGAGTCCATTGTTTGCCATTGCCGCCCTGATATCCTTGAACACCCCATCGTCCCAATCTTCTCCACCTGGCCAGATGTCCATGGGAGCTAGGCCGCCTCTGCTGAAAAGAGTGTGCGTACGTTTGAAGTTGGCTTTGAACGGCTTGATCGTGGTGCCAGACTTGTCCACCCCTCCGCCGAGCAGGATAGTCACATTTTCTTGACTTCTCTTTATGTCCAGGTGGTAGACAGCTTCGATCGGCGCACCAAAGACAAGCCACTTTCCACCCCTCCTTAGCTTTCTTTCCCTGCTATTTTGCTTGAACTTCACTCCGAAAAAGTACCAGTAGCCCTTGCCATACTGCTGGTCTTTTTGCTGTGCGCTCCTCAACGACCTATAAAAGCCTCCATCCCCTTGCTTGAATGTTCCCAGCTTCCCAACGCGCCTCTCGCGTTCGGCAGTCTGAAGTGGACTCTCTGGGATCTTTGCGGTGCCTTGACAAAGACCTTCGACTCCATCCAGGCCGACCTCAAAGTGTTTGAGAAGGACACATCGTTGATCTGTTGGAGATGGTATGGGCGGATCGATGCGCTCGAGAGTCAGCGTAAGGATTGGTTTAGCTTCCAGTGGCATGTGGCTGCAGATCGCTTCCGTCAAGGTATTGGGCATGCTCTGAGGCTGAGGGACGGGTGGGTTACGCTCCTTAGTCTTGGGCTGGCTCTCATCAAGGAATGTGACCGAATGGTTACGAAGGCTCGCTGCAACGTCGAGCTGTTTTCCGCTTGAGCCTTTCATCTTGCCGTGACGCTCTTCACCGTCGTCTATATCGGTGTCGCGGGACCCGGAGATCATCTGCTTGGCTTTGTCCTTCTGTTGAGTCTGAGAAGCGTACGCAGAGTTGTCTCCAACGCTTGAGCCTGTCTCTTGCCGTTTGCCCTTATCTTGAGCCCGAGGACCGGCCAACATCGTCTCATCAACACCAGGGCTTGTCTCTCTGCCCTTACCCTTGTCTTGAGCGTTGAGGACAGCTATGGCCTCGTCGATCACGGATTGTGTCCCTCCTATTTCACTGTCATGGACGGAGAGAGCCCCAAGCTCTCGGCTGGGAGGAGTAAGGTCAGCCGGGACATGTTCGGAATCAGCGCTGGCAGTTCCAGTCACGTATGATGACGTGCGCATCTCTCGGTCGTCATTGCTGGCCGTCGGCGTGTTATGGGGTATCGAGTTCCCCTCAGAGTCATAGCTCGGATTAGGGGTGGCACCAGTGGCGTCTGAGCTATTCGCTGGATCCGGCGTTGGCGGGCCATCATATTCAGGCTCTCCATATGGTCCGATACCAATGAAACGAGGGTCTCTCGTGAGTTCTTCCCACTCCTCGCGCCGTTCGCGCTCTGCGGTATCCACTGAGCTGTCTCCTTGAGAGGCCGAGAGCGATTCCTCGCCTTCACTTGCTGCTGTATTGCTTCCTTGGCTGGTTTGAGGGGCGGTAGGCGCCAGGGAAGAACCAACGCTATGGAACAGGGATTTTGGAGTTGATGGAACCTCTGAAGTTTGGTCAGCAATGCTTGAAGTTGAAAGCCTCGCCAGACTTACCACTCATGCCTTCGTCTTCAAGTTCTTTCAACTCCTCCTGACGACCTTCGTCCATCATACGTGCAATGGCATTAGACTGCTCGGTCTCTCTAGCTTTCTTCTCAGCCTCGAAAGAAGTAAGCTTGATCTCCGGGGCTTGACCGGTTTGCATCACCACGCGCTTCTGACCAGACATCGCGACAACATCAAGAAACTCCATTTTGTCCGACTCACGGTCGATGGTCACGGCAAAGTCCTTGCAATTCTCCAATGCAGCGCGGATCTTTATTGCGTTCATTTCGACCAGGAAGGGATTATGATCGATTGGCGGTGGTGGCAGGGGCCAGGTCTCATCACCGTGGATCCCGAGTTGACCTTGCAGACGACGAGAGGCCGCTTGAACGTGGGGTAGACGGTCCATGAAGACCTTGGCGCGGTCTTCCTCGGCTTGCTGAGGATTTGCCATGTCCGCCATCTCCTGGAGACGAGCCGCACCTTTGAGCAGACGTTGGGACATTCCTCTTCCCTCTTGCTTCGATTTGTTGGACTTCTCAGGTGAAGGCCTGCGTGTTATGTCAGTGAGTGGTGGAGGTCAGGCTTGGTGTGGGTTTACTTGGGAGTTTGCTTGTCCGCCTTCTTCTGCGGGCCTCCGGGCGCTTTGAGGGGAGGTGGAAGCATAGCTCCAGGTTCTACCTTCGGTTTATCGGATTTTGCAGATGACGGCCTGCGGGGTACGTCAGTGAGCGGTGAAGTTCGGGTTCATCATGAGCTTACTTTGGAACTTTGCTGTCAGCCTTCTCCTGTAGACCTTCGGCCGAATTGAGTAAAGCACCTGGCTTTGATTTCGGCTCTGAAGTGGGAGAACTTCCAGATACGGACCTGTGCCATACGTCAGTGGAGCGGTGGATTTCGCAATGTGGAAAACCTCACGTTGGATGTTCGTCGCCCTTCTTCAGAAGGTGATCAATTTCCTCAATGGAAGGTGGAAGCTTAGCTCCGCGTTTTAGCTCGGATGGATCAGGCCTCCCAGATAACACGGACTCTCCGGATGGCAACCTGGGTGGTATGTCAGTGAGTGCTAGGTTTTGGACCGCCATGAGCTTACTTGTATCCTAGCTTGTCCGCCCACTCCTCCAGAGTCGGACGCTCTTCAAAATCACCTCCCTTCAAAGGAGGAACTTCGAAGTCCGGACCTTTGTTACGATACTCCCAGTAGAATGGGCCTTGGGCATCACGGGTGTTGATGTCGCAAGAAATCCTGGGTGGGGGTGTCTTTTCGCGAGGTGTTGGGGGGTCAGGGAATTTGTTTGGAGGAGTCTTGGGAGGCTCCGGTGAAGGATCCATCTTGAATCTTCCTCTTTGGTACAGGTAAGCGGATGTCGGTGAACGGAGGTTATGAGTTCCGCGATTTTTGAACGGTGAGGTTGTGTGATGAGGTTGCCATGGAAGGGTGAGGAAAGCTTTGGATGCTAGCCCAATTGGGTAAGTAGCTTGGGTTGAGATTCACAACAACAAACACATCAAGAAGCATTTCCCCCGGAATTATTGGTGTGATACTCCTATATGTTCCTGTCCACATGCAAAGATATCTCGTATGATGGGAATATATGTTTATTTAGAACGGAAGGGCTCGAACTAAGTCAAAAAGCGCCACGCACCTCACTTGTGTGCTTGTACACCACCCTTGAATTGAGTCGAGCGCGCTTTTGCAATCTTGCAAACAAGCCCAAGTGTCTGAGGGATGGTATTCAACACAGATACCGCCTTTGGGGGACCAGCCCTTCCAAGAGGGAGGCGGAAGAGGTCTCATGTGTTGACAAAAGGGGGTTCTGCACGAATGGCCTGCCCAGCGATCCCAAGTAAAAAGTCACTCAACTAGAACGAAGTGGGTTCCCATTCAGTCTCAAGGGCCGTCAATCGTGATTGCTTCTATTGTATCTTACATTTGATCATCCAATCCTACGTCTGCTGCGTGTTGAGGTGACAAAGCCGGCCTTGTTGGGAGAGCAGTCCCACCTCGATGGACACGACAAGTTCTTCTACTGCTCTCATGACCGACGCTTCTGGAGGTGTTGTCCCCGTCCATGCCTCCCTTTCTGTCGTTGTGAGGCTGTTCGGATCTATGCGTCATGGGAGGGGAGTGTAGAATATGGGAGAGTATGATTCGCTACTTTCCATACCTCACGGTCTAGTCGTTCGAGCATGGGTCTTACTGCATACTTCCGCCTGCTTTTCTACTACAATACTTGTGCACGTCAACGTCTCAATGCGAATAGCCCCATGATGGCGAGGCATGATTTGCGTGCAAGGAATACGAGATGTTCTGAGGGAAGAGAAGAGTCTATTTATTTCGCATCTTTCTTGATCAAGTTGCTCAGGCGTGAGCTTTACTACATATCTCCACCAACCTTTCCTGCTCGTACTGCTTGTCTGTCTCGTGATCCCCAGGCCCAGAGCCACAAGGTCGAGGGAGGTCGTGGAGTTGGTACTGCGGACAAATGACTGACCACAGGCGCTGGCCATGCCAAGCAGCTGCGTTATAGAATCGTTTTGTATCATGGATGCGATCTCAACAGCATTACTCCCAAAGAGGCCTCTTGATTGAGGTGTGTTGTCATGGCCAAGGCATGTCGTTATTTCAAGAATACCCTAACGTATTTAACTCCAAGCGAAACGGAATCCATCGTCCACAAGTCCTGCTTTAATATTAGGACTCAGCACAAGCTTCAACATTATATGACTGTTTCTTGGAGCGTTTCAACTCTGGGGTGTGCACTGTTTCAAGACCATCCAGCGCACGTCCCTACCAGTGATACCCCTGTAACAGGACTGAAGTCGCAAGGGAGCCTTGAAATTGCGCAAGTGCAAACTTATGTACGCCCGTTACATACTCGTTTCAGCATCTTTCACGAGACGTAGAGAGGTCAGAGCTAGATATGTACTAGGTATGCAGGGTTAAGACGCGCGGAGGCTCGGTTGGTGCCGGACCCATGTCGCCACAGATTGAGCCAATGCAAAGCCAAGGCTCCAAGTCCTTGACTGCCTGTGTCCAATCAATCCATGCAAGCACTCCAATAAACCTGTTTTCTCCATGCTCCGAGCGAACGAGAAGTCTCGATGTCGATGAAGGCGATGGTGATTGCTGCAATGAGCGGGAATTCGATGGGCCCGCATGAGCACTTTTTGGTGTATTCCATGCAAGCCTTGGAGTCTGAGGAGGTCTGGCTCCGCTGCATTCCGTGCCCACTGAATACTTTGCTGTGGCTTCTGACCGTACATTGACTTTTTCTCAATGGACCCGCACCTCGCGAACCTAAAGTAGATAGTAGTACTGGATAGTCAGGGAGATACCTAGGATCTATTAATATTGCTGACAGCTCTAATGAGAAAGGGTGCGTCCAATCCGGAGTGCCAATGCAGCGGAGCGGAGACAGCTGCAAGTCATGCCTGACTCCTTGAAAAAAGAAAAAAGGGCAGGGGATCGGGTGGTCCGGCGGGAAAAAAGCCGTTGCTGGAGTGGGATTTAGGGTGCGTTTAGGCACTGAAACGCGTACCTAGCCCCAAGAATAGCGGCGGCTGCCCTTTCCCCTCTGGTGCCCTTTGGTGCCTCACCCAAATTTTCCCTCTGCGAAAGACCGGTCTAGACCCCCGAGCACCCCGAGTACCACCCAAACATCTCCATCGGCTGATTCTTTCTTTCTTCTTTTCTTTCTCTTCTGCCTGCACTACGACCCTACACATACCTACATTCGAATTCTCGCCGTTATGACTGATGACCTATTCACTTGATCATTCTGCCCTCCAATAGACAGTCCCTCTTTTGCCATCCCGGTCTACTTGCTGAGATCCTATCCACATCGCTCTGGCTCCAGAAAACAACAACAGCAACAACAACAACAAACAACAAACGCTTTCTTCCTCTCGGCTACACCACATTGGTAAACCGAATTCGTACTCGTCTGTGATCACCCAACCTCACCAGCTACATTCAATCAGCCCCGATACGGTAGTATGCAACGGATGCAATGACCACAAAGGCATCGGCTCGGCCACAGCCTTTCGTGTCTGACCAGGATGGGGCCAATTCAATCGAGGGAGTCCCTTCCAAGGCCTGCTTGAATTATCGGGGTTATTCGGATTCTGATCTTCCAAGCTGTAGAGCATCCGGAGAAAAGAAGTATCACATCAGTGACTTCGCCGCCCCTGTTCCAAATGATCTCGCCGCCGCTACTATTGAGACCACAAACATGCATTCGCTCCTACCCCTGGTGAAATGTCGGCAGCACCTCCAACTTCCATCCTTTAGATCTTTGGGCATCTCTTCACGCGTACCCGACGCTCTGCTCACTCCACCTGACGAGACTATCATCCAAGATTGCATGATAACTCCACCACTTACTTCCTTTCCATCAGCTTCCAGAAGATCCTCGTACCCAGCACTCAACATGCCGAAGACGCCGTCGCCTGACCGCTCAGACTTTACCTCCACGCTCGGCCAAGTAGCTACTGCTTCTGAAGCTCCGACTACTACTGCCTCGAACCATCAATCCATAGCAGTCTCAGAGGCCCAAGCCGGGAATGCTGAACATGGGACAGACCCTACGAGGTCTGACAGTGAGGACAGCGATGCTGTGCCTGGTCAGTTCGATTGGCTCAAGGAGGCTACTGACGCGCTTGGTGAGCTTCACGAAATCGTTGCAAAGCATTGAATGCTTCTCGCTGACCACCGTAGTTGCCAACATCGATGTCGCTGCTACAAACTATGTCGTGTATACGCTCTGCCATACGCAACCTTGCCCTCTCACGAACATCATGATGAAGCCTAAAGACGAGAATAAGCCGCCTGTTTTCATTGGTGATATCAAGGTGCCAGTGCAAACCACAGAAATGATTGGACCCGTTGCAACTACCTTCCAGGTCATCGAAGCCGCCATCCAAGATAGCGCGGATCCTGGCGGACTTTACATCGATATAACCTACGCAGTGCCCGTAAAATTCAACATGAACCACATTCCCAACAGCCCCGTTACAACACCCAATATCGGAGCGTCGGGAGCCGACTATTTCAGTATGAATGTCTTCCCCAAAGCGGTCGTTGCAATGGATCACCACCACGCCCTCAATACCTCCGTCCCCTCCTCTCCACACCCCGTTGTGGCGCCTTCCAGCATCAGTGTCTCCCTGCTTGAACGCTTCATCCCACCTTCGTCTACCGAGGAATATCTCCACCTTTTCGCTATGGATGCCCCATCAGTCCTCGTCGACCGACTCGTTGAGCTTTCGCCTAGAGGAGGCATGCTCGTCTTCGTCTACCCAACACTCCAAGGAGCCACCACGTTCTCTTCCCGATACCTTGGTGCGCTTCTCGATCCCTTATTACGCAACATGGTCGGCCTCTACAATCTCTCTGCCGACTTTGCGTGTGGCATTGGCAAAGCTGCGGCTGTGCACCAAATGCTCCCCTACGAAAAGATGCTACGTAAACTCTCCGCACTCCTCCGCCAGCTCGAGCGCGGCATTACCGCTCCAAATCGCCCCAAGCCCAGATACAAGATAATGCACTCGAATACGCAGATAGTGCCGCTGGAGCGGAAAGAGTGGACGCAGTGGTGGATACATCAGGAGAGCGAGAGGATTGCAAAGGTGGTCAATACCTACTTCAACAAGGGGCTCATGTTGCCGCATAAAATGAATTTCTCCGGTGATATCGAGGACGTGACGGCCTCGGATTTGGTTCGCGAAGTGTGTGACGGAGTGAAAGAGAGGCCATATGCGGAGTGCGACGCGGTTAGAGAGGGAATCGAGGTCGGGGTGTTCGTTGTGAAGAGGACTGCTTGAGCGGTAACAGCACGTCAGAGATCGATGCAGCATGGGGAAGAAAACACACAGGATTTTGAACTTGAGGGATTTCTTCCCATGATTCGGACAGGTAATTGCTGTCTTTAATACGTCATAGCAAGCGAGGCGTTGGGGGAAAAGGGGGCAAGCTCTTGCATAGCAGTAATGTCGGTAGGCTCTTTATATGATCAGCGAAGGTGTCTTATCTAGGGAAAATTTGCAGAGAGGCATCTCTCCAAGACGCCAACGCTCCGCGGATTTCTACACCCGAAACAAGACACACATCCCCAAGAATCAAATCCAACACCCCATTGCTTCACGTCCACTCCAACCGCACCACGCCGTCCAGCTCCAAAGTCTCTTCCCCCCTCCTCTCCCAGCAACACCACCATCTCCTCGTCCACTACTCCACAATAACCCTTCCAAAACCCCGCACGCAAAGCCTTCCGTCCTACGACTCCAGATCCCAGAAAACCCCCAATCGGTACCCCACTCCCACCCACGACACAAACCTCGCCCCTCCCTTCCCCTCCCCTTCCTTCCGACCGTCCCGCTCGCGGTCCATCTCATCTCATCTCATCTCAGCGCCCACCCGTCCGTCCCCACCGGCCCGACGCCAGTTCTCCAACGGGGAAGCGCGCGTGCTGTGCTGTGCTGTGCAGTCCTGTTGACCTGCTCACTCTACCAATTGGCTAGAGGACGACGAGTAGTGGGGGTCGATGGGGGCACCGAAGCCCGGCCGTGGTAAGATCTTCCGGGGGGGGGGGGTTGGAAAGAAAGGGAGGAAGAAAGGGAGGAAGAAAGAAAGAAATCTTCCTTCTGCGTTGTTTGACGGAATGGCCGATGGGTTGGATCGTTCTCGGTTTGGTCTGGTTTGGTTTGGTTTTGGCGATGCGGCGGGACTCGTTGGCTTTCGGTGGGAACGGATCTTAGCGCAGGGCGGGTCGTAGCTGGTAGGTAGGGAGGGAGGGTTTGAGGGGGGGTATGAGACGAGCGAGGATGATGGGGTAGAGGGGACGACGTTGACGAGTTGGGGAAGTGAGATGGGGAAGGGTCGGTTGGCGGTATTTTGAGGATTGGGCACAAGCTTTCGGGTCTATCTGTATCCTGTAATGAATCACCGTAGGCCGCCATGTCTGAGCGCTAGAAGACCGTGCAGATGCTTTTCATGCTCCGTTGCTACTTCTCGGCTTCAGCCTCCTTCCCTTTCTTCCCACCAACCGTCTTTCCAATCCCCGTCTTCACAGCACTGACCAGCTTCCCCAACCCACCAAACAGATAGCCAAACCCAAAGCCCCAGCCTCTAACTCTGACCGTGTAAACAAAGAAGTACACCAGCGCCCAATTGCTAATGACAAACGCCAGGAAAATCGGCAGGTACTTCCACTTATCGCTCGGGCTCACATTCAGGCTTGCCATATACTCCACTCCACTGGCATATTGGCAGTAACCACAATCGCTCGTTGCGCTCGGATTCGTGATATAGCCAGTGCCAACGCTGTTGACATACGGTTGAGCATACTGTCCACAGCTCATCCCGGGCGGTGGATTGAACATAGCCGCCTCGTCAGGGCCGCATTGGATGGGTATGTCTCGGAGCGTGGCAGCAATGACACCGCCGATCCAGTAGGTGGAAGGGTTGACCCAATACATCCAGTACCGCCAGAAAACTGGAAGTTGAGAGTAAGGACGAACAACGCCGTTGAAGAGGCCGAACATGACGAAGAAGAACGGCAGAACGTTGGAAATGACGGTGAAGGATGGGGCAAAAGCGCAGATCCATTGGCCCCAACTAGCTTGGAAGAGGAAGAAAAGCATCGTCATCCAGAAGACGTAGCCGGCCGTACTGCTATCGGTCGGGAGGCCAGTGGCGTAGTACCAAATGATCCAGTATATGACAGCCGAAACGATGGAGATAGGGATCTCGGTCACGACAGAGGCTGTGCAGAAAGCTACCCAGTTATAGATCCTGCTCGGGTTTTCCCTAGCTTCCCACAGTGCCATATTCATATAGAACTTCGGCACAACGGCGTTGACGACGGTAGGCGGGATCAAGATAATCAGGAAGGCTGTGAACATGCGGTTCTGCATATCTTGGATCGTATTGCCTAGTTGCCAGAAGGTGAAGCCGTTGAAGATGCCGATAATTATTGCAACGAATAGTTTGCCATAGAGGTAGGATGGGTCGCGCCAGTATTGCGTGAACATTCGGTGAGTCAGCATAGTGATTTGGAGCCAGACTGGGGAGGCGTATTCATGTTGTGTGTCTGCGGCTTTGGGCGGGATCTTCTCTCGCTCTTTATTAACGCGATCGATCTCGACAAGAACGCCTTTGTATTCTTGGGAATTCTTCCATTCCTCATTCCAGTTCAGGCGTTTCCCGTCCTTCCTTTTGCCGCCTTTTGCTGCAGTCTCAAGGATGAACTCCGCAATATTCTTTTGTGGTGGGCAATACACTTCACGATCGGCGAAATACTTGTTAACAGCAGAGCCATTGTCGCCAACGGGACCAAAGTAAAAGGTGTTACCTCCAGGATTGAGAGCAAGAATCATGTCGAACTGTTGGATGAGAACCGAAGACGGTTGATGGATCGTACATATAATCCCATGTCCAGCTACGGCAAGCTTCTTGAGGAACCGCACGATCGAGTAAGCAGACTGGCTGTCGAGACCTGATGTGGGCTCGTCGAGGAAGAGAAGGGAAGGTTTTGCAGCCAGCTCGACCGCAATAGTTACACGTTTCCGCTGCTCGACACCCAATGAAAGGATCAAAGCATCGGACAATTCCCGCAACTCAAGCAGGTCTATGATCTCCTTAACGTAGGCAAGTTTCTCTTCTCGAGGCACATGTCGTTCTTGACGCAAGATGGCGGAAAATTCGATGGCTTCTCGAATAGTAGCAGTCCTGTCATGAAGGTCTTGTTGTTCGACAAAGCCAGTGACACGCTGGAATTCAGTGCCAAGATTTCGGCCATCAACAAGCATTTCCCCACTCACGACACCAATCCTCTGGCGCTGGCTTAAGGTGTTCAACAGCGTAGTCTTCCCAGCACCGGAAGCGCCCATTAGGGCTACCATGACTCCAGGTTTAGCGTACCCATTCACTCGGTTGAGCAATTTACGCTGTCCTCCCTCATAAGGCACGCTAAACTCAATATCAGTCCAAGTAAAGACGCTCTCATTTTCCGAGATCTTTGGGATTGGGTTGTCTTCCTGGCTGCTCGTCTGAAGTTGACCACTCGAGGCACTGCTATCTCCAGCATCGCCACCCTTCTCAGCGTCCGCAGTGCTTGAAGTGCCCTGTGCGGGCGTCTTGGAGCCTTTCTTGAAGACCAAAGCACCCCCACCACCCCCCACGAACGAAAATAGCTCTGATCCCATAACGGTGACCAAAATATAAAGCACAGTGAAAGCGATGAGCACACCAAAATTCCGCCACAGATGCGAACGCGTGTATTCGTAGGTAGTGCCAATGTATGCGGAGCCTAAGACGCTCGTGCTGCTCAAAGTGGCTCCGCTAATGGCACATCCTTGATATTGAGATAGGACCCCGGGATCCTGAGGCACAAGCATTTCTGCAGCGCAGGACATAGTTCGGTCGGCGAACTCGTTCGATAGGACACCCTCAAACGCATAGGAGATCGGGTTTATGTAGTAAATCCAGCCAAACCAGATCTTCGAATGTAACAGGGTGGGTTTCGGTATTGCGTAGCCAGTGTAGATGATCAGGAGATTAAGGGCGGTACCAGAGAACCTGACCGCATCGTCGATTGTTGGTGACAATGCCGCAAACATCCGGTAGAGTGCGGTGATGCAGATAGTTGTGGTGTAGACGAATAGCAAGTAGATGAAGAACTTCGACGCGGTAACGTCCAGGCCTGTCAAGAAGTACATGATGATCGTGAACGGTATGACCTGTGTGAGAATGAGAGGGAAGTCGGCCAGAACCCGAGCTAGAACCACGGCACTGGGCCGGTAGAAGGCATATTCACGATGTCGGTCGATGACCACTCTACCAGAGACGGCCTTCATCAGCTCGGAGAGTTGAAGCCAACCAAGAAATAGGATGGAGAAGAAGCCTGTGCCGCCGCGGGTGAAAGCACCTTCGGTGTTCAGAGGTTGGCCATAGAAGAGAGAGCCCACGATGAGTCCATTGGCAATGATGATGAAGAATTTGGTATAAATGGTAGGCTTGTCGCCCCAGACGAGCCAGAACTCCCGCTGAGTACACGCCAGCACCTGTTTCCAAATGCTCACAGTAAAACTCGATTTCGGCGACACATGTTTCGACTGCTGCTCCTTGACGCTTTGTTTGAACTCTCTTGCGTCCCCATGGTCTGTACGATTGAGGTGCTGTTCGTAATCCTCGACGTCTGCCAGGACTTTCTTGTAATTGGCACTATTCTTGAAGGCTCTCTCAAAGTCTTCCGCGGTCTTCGGCGTCTGTGCTTCGTACCCTTCGCGGAACACTCTTTGAGCTGGATCGGTCACAGCGGTCAGGAAGTCTGCAGTCGTTTGTCTCTCTGGGCAATAGAGTCCCAGGTCGAGGAAGTACTGCTTAGCTTCGTTTGCTGGACCTTGGAAGACCATCCGCCCTTCATCGATGACGAGAACCTTGTCCATTAGTTCGTAGATCTGCTCTCCAGCTTGGTAGAGCGTAACAAGTGTCGTGCGGTTACTGACATCCGTCATGATGCGTAGAGAATTGGCATAATCCAGTGCGGTAGAGGCATCCAACCCTCGAGTTGAATTGTCCCAGCATACCACTGTTGATTTCGTAGCCAGTGTTTCTGCAATAGAGACCCGTTTCCTTTCACCTCCCGAAACACCAGGAACCATTTCATTTCCAACCAGCGTCTTAGCAGTATGGCTAATGCCGAACATATTCATCAGCGCGTCAATGATGATGCTCATTTCGCCTCTTTCACGCTTCTTGGTCTTGTTTAGCAGCGAGAACTTCAAGGTTTGCCAGACATTCAGAGTTGGGAAATGCTGGTCGTCTTCTGGGTTGTAGTTGACTTCGCCCCTATAATGTGCATTCTGTTCTTTGGCCGGAATGCCTCCATAGGAGACGTCTCCTGTTACCGAAGCGTATTCATTCCGCTTATTTGCAATAGCTTTCAAAAAAGTAGTGCAACCAGACCCAGGCCGCCCAAGCACCAGCATCATCTCTCCATCTCGGACAATGCCCGTATAGTCATTGATGAGGGTCCTTAATTGCTGATGTTTATTGAAGCTTAGAGCAGGTATGAAACGGCACATGAGCCGATACAGATCCGGTCCGATGGTCCCCAATATCGCATCCGGCAAGGTCTTCGTATAGTTCGTCGTGCTCCCAGCACCTTTGACAGTCAAATTCTTAAACACCACACCCACTTTCTTCGCTGAATCGCCCGTATCGGTATGCTTCTCAAAATGGCCCTCTTTCAGAAACGGTCCCAGCTCGAATTGCATCTCTTTCTCCGCCACACCCTGTGCATCGCCAGCTTCAAGGTCCTCGCCATCGGCGAATGTTCTCCTTCTCTCGGAAGACTGTGTGCGTTGCTGGGAAGGACGCTCTGCTCGCCTGCTTCGACTTGTGAGGGTCCGCATGAGCCCGCCGCCATCGGCTCTCGCACTGGATTTCGATCTTGTGTGGCTCAAATGAGAGAGCTCACGCCGCATGGCCTCGTAGTCCTCCATTGCTATTCTGTGACTAACGGGCCCACCAACGTCTCTTTCGCCCCATGTCCCTTCGGCAGTCGAAGAGGCCTCAGTACTAGGGACAGCTGTGGAGGTGGCACCCGTTTGGGGCGCGGCGTCTTCAACTGCTTCCTCGCCATTGGCGTTGCTCCTTTGCTCTTGATCATGGTCCGGAGGGGCAATGTTGTGGAGGTTTGCGTCTGGTGCTGTGTGCGATACATGATAAACTTTAGCAATGATTCGGGACAGCTTCTTTTTCATTGAGAGGACTCACCACTCGATTGAGCTCGCAGTCGAAAGAGTTCTCCTGGCTGCTGCTGCCCAAACATTTTGATATTCTGGTGTCAATCTGTCGAAAGATGCAGGGAAATTGAAGCAGGATATATGGGCAGCAGAAGGGGTTCAATAATACTTTGACGGATACACCGGAGTGGTGACTACTACCTCCGCTTGTGGGTCTCTGCCCAAAAGAACTGATAGGCTCTGTGTTTGAAGAATTGAGGCATAGATTTGAAATCAAACTTATCCTCCTTTTCACGTCATAATTTTGCTCTCTGGCGCCATTCTAGGTTTTCATATGTCGGCACATGTGCCGGCGATTAAGGTATACGAGTAGGCTTAGATCCGTGTAACCCGGGTGGGGCATGGGGCATTGAGTCATTGACATTATGTCAATGACATAATTGACTACTCAGCCCTATCAAAGTAAGAGAATACTGTATAGCAAAAGTCATGCATAGAGGGAATACCCTTTCACAATGGGTTAGGATCAAGAATACAAAATAAAGGAAATTTCTTGCAGGTAAAACAATGATTTTAAGGGGAAATTTTGGTGATATCGTTTTTGGGGGGCACTGCGTCTAAATTGTTCGACTTCTATAGATTCTCCCTTGCAGGTAAAGTGACGATCCTGAGGAAGAATCTGCGAAAATTGTCACCATCTTCTGTTATTAGTTCTACGTTGTAGGTAAAACGACAATTTTTGAGGAATATTTCCTGAGAATCTTCACTATTGTCTGGCAACTGTCGGACTTCTACAATTTCATCAAGGGTTTTCGCCCTCTACGCAAGACTTCTGCTGCATAACCTTATGAGTCAAGCAGAGAAATCGAGTTTCGTTGACCACTAGGCGTGCTCTCGTGGATGTTATGTATGAAGAGCTTCTTTCTGCAGTCAGCTTATTCATCGTTCCTTCCCGCCCTCCTTCCCCTCCTTCTCCTCCACCGCCTCCGCAAAATCTCCTAAGAACTTCCACATACCCTTCTCCCTCCACCCTTTACTCTTCCAATCATTCGCCAACGTGTTCGGGAATGTGCCCACAACATTGATCATCGTATCATCATGTGCAATCATAGTCAGTATATTCTCATGCGCATCAAAGTCCCCCAATTTCACAACACTGTCTCTGGCAGCTTTGATGTCATGCGCTGCGTCCTCACTGGCCAATAGAAATGGCTCGGTAGAGGAAGACGATGAGGGATGCAGGTGATGGATATCAGCGAAAACAGCGCCTGGGCAGATGCCGGGATGTGTTCTTGGGATGGGAGATGGTGAAAGAGTTTCTGGTAGAGGGAGGTACTGCGTTGGGCGATACTCGCCCCCGTGATGCGCGCAATCGCCGCCAAGGAGTATAAAGGTTGTTTCTGGCGACACAGTGGTGCGTGCAAGACCGCACATATGCCCAATTGCATGTCCTGGAGTGTCGAGAAGGTAGAAGCTGCCATCGCCGAAGAAGTCAACCGCTTTGCATCGGCCTAGGACCAGCTTTGAATCTGCGAAGGATATCTCGCGGAGGTTGCGGCCCTCGTATGCGCTTTTTGAAATCGGCGCCTCAAGATTTTCAGGGAAGCCTGGCACAAACGCGTGTTTGAATCCAGGGCCGACGATGAGATCTGTGGAGGTGGGGAAGGTGAAAGGGTCGCCAGTGTGATCCCAGTGGTAATGACTATTGAGAGATTAGCTGTCAGATGCTCCTTGCTCGGGAAGCGCCGTTCGCGCTTCCTACCTCCAAATAATGGCTTCAACTTCCTTCGGAGCCACCCCGCCTTCTAGCAAAATTTCTGCAACTTCCTTCTTAATTGTCAGCGTCCAGCCCCCATCTTTAATACGCTTTACTATAGTCGCTGGCAGGTTTTCCCAGTCCTTCCGTACCCCCAGGTCGAAGAGAACCTTGCGTCCAGAGGACTGATTTTCTATAAGGAAGCAGAAAGCAGGGCAGTCCAGGTAATCGAGGCCTTTGTAGGGCGGGGTCATGAACGCAGAGAATGGGATGCCCTTGATGCGCGAGGTACTGTCGATTATATGGACATTGACAACGGACTTGGAGTCGGGAATGTTCAATTGTGGGGGAGGCTTAACGGTGGGCGCCATAGTTGGCTGGAGGCAATGGGATGAGATGTATGCGATCGACTGCAGAAACGGCTGAAGACCAAAATTGTGTTCATGAATGAAGCATTCAATATGAATGGATTGAAGTTAAATCATGACGTAGACACATGCAGGGACAAAGTCCAGAGCGGATGAGCGCGGGAGCCGCTTGATCCTGCTAATTCAAAAAGAAACGTGAGATTATGGCCTGCATACTCGCTGAGACAACTTCGAAACGCAGGTGTGTGGATCAGTCATGGGTATGGTAGAGATGAGACCCTTGTGGTGCGCATCAGGTTGGAGCGCACAAATTCCCGAGATAGTTTGCGTTCAAACGCCTTGCTTCTCTTTTTTCCCCTAACAACTGGATACAGATCAATGTGTAGTCGACATTGTCTATGATACCTTAGAAAACGCCGGTGAATGCCCTGGGCACCAATGCGCTGATATCTTCATGGAATAGTTCCCAAGTCCACAATGCAAGAAGCACCCGCTGCGTAATCGTGTCATTAAATGCCACCATGGCTGATCAGAATGAGAACCAAACTTGACGAACAGTAGGAGAAATTATTTGGCAAGCCTTGGCAAGGTATATTAGAGAGTCGTTGATTGTTTGCTTGGTGGACTGAAGGGTTCGGTAGTCGTAGGGAAACGAATACTAGAACACAGCAGCTAATCCACTCTTTGACTGCCTCTTGCTGAAGCGTTTCCGTCCAATGCCATGGAAGGACTCCTCGTTGCTGGAATGGTTTTTCTGAAGGGTGTGACGACCAGATCCGTTCTCCAAGGGTCCTGGAGAATCGAGGTCGAGCCCGCGCGAGGATGTATGTGAGCCTGATTGGAGATCCTTGAGGGCATCGTCGCCGGTGTACGAATTTGACAAGCTTTGGGAGAATGCAATTTCTCGGGCAGTCTCGATGCTGTCAAGCCATTCTTGGGCAGACGCCGAAGTCGCAGACCCATCAGATGATGCAGCTTTAGGATCCTCAAAGCTGAAGTGCTTGTCATGCTGTCACTGTGATTAGACATGCGAATTGTAGACAGTGGTAATCGAAGCTACTCACTGTATCGACGCACCAATACGTGAAGCCTTTTGGATCCTGTAACTTTCTCCAAGAGCAACCCGAAATAAGCAGCGGTATCTCGATCTTTGACTTCTTGTCTTCCCCGCCAGCAGCGACTATAATGATTCGAGCGCTTGATGTTATCATTACCAGTCTTTGACGTTTTTTCGTTGTGTTACTGCCAAAGAATCTCGAGAACTTTTTGGGTGAATCTGTCTCGCCATTCTGACCAACACTTTTACCCGTGGGGCTGTGCGGAGCCGGGGTGGTATTGACAAGGAGGTTACCAAGCTTCAGAATTCGCTCGTTGTTCTTTGTCAACACAGGCGACCATTCAATGTCAAGCTGGCTTGGTGGCGGAAGCTCCGTGATGACTCTTGGACTGGGTCTCGGCACGCTACTGCTGGCTCCTTCAAATCGGGTTGTTGAGGTGCTGTGCGAGGGCGCAATATTTGGCGGATAGTTGTTACCATTCCCATTGTTGTTGGCATGGCCGTTCAGCCTTCTTGGTTCTGCTACCGCTGGAACAAAGCTCTTCAGCCTTGGTGCTTTTTGCCTCCACAGCCCGCGACCCCAATTCACACCGTCAAAGAATTCATGATTCTTGATGTGCTCAATCGACAGGCGACTCGCAGGATCCAAGACAAGCAACCGTTCGACAAGATCCTTAGCTACCTCCGGAAATCCTGTAGGGAATTGGTACTCCAGGGCAACAATTTTTTGAAAGGTCAGATATTCGTTACCAGCTTTGAATGGTGGCCGACCTGCTAGAAGTTGATATATGATGCAGCCAAATGCCCACAGATCACTGGACTTGCAAGCTTTCTTGTCTGTGAGCAGTTCAGGGCTCACATATTCTGCGGTTCCGACAAAAGAGTTTGCTTTGTGGTCCTCAGATCCGTCCAGAGGGTTCCCTGCCCCTATGTCCCCATTTGCGTCCTTCGGCAGCCGCTCAGGGACATCTAAGATCTTCGCCGTACCAAAGTCTGTAATTTTGACATGCATTTGATCATCCAACAAGACATTCTCCGGTTTCAGGTCGCGGTGTATCACTCCTCGCGCATGCATATAATCGACCGTGTCCAATATCTCGGCACCGTAAAACCTTACGCATTCCAAGTCAAAGGTCGTCATTCGCTTGAGAACACCCAAAAGCTCCCCGCTACTCGCGAGATCCAGCACAAAATACAACGATCCTTCATCTTGAAATGTATAATAAAGCCGCACAACTCCAGGATGATCGGTCAAACGGTTCAGGGTATCCTTCTCGATATTCACGTATTTTACCTTCTTTTCCTTGATAATGTGCCGCTTGTTGAGCACCTTGATGGCATACTCTTTGCCTGTCTGCCTGTCTGTGGCCGCCATAACAGTACTGTAGGAGCCTTCGCCTAGCGTCCGCCCAAATGCAAAATCCTTAACTCCTTTTTTCACGTGTCTTGTTACAGGCCTGCCGTTGGCATCTATTTCTTGACGTACTCCCACCACCGCTCCTTTTTCTTGCCATTCCTCGCTGCTTTTGACAGGCCCTCCTTCTATTCCATATGGTGACCCAGCAGCTGGTGATGGTGCAGACACCGCGGAGTTGCCTAGCTGCCCACCTCCCATGCCTCTTGAGCTTTTCCTTAGCGGCAGCCCTCCGTTGCCGTTGTACAGCTGACTTTGTCTGTAGGATCGATCTCTGTGGCTCCCCTCTCTTGTTGGCACCCCCGCCTGCATCGCCGCTGACGCACCTCTCGAGCTGCTCCTTTGGGGCATTCCCAGGATTGACGAATGCGAGAATTCGTCGCGCTGCCGATATGATCCATCGCTTGGTAGCTGATTCCCATTGGGGACCGGAGGTGGTTGAGTATACATGGAAGCTACCGGACGTAAGCTTGAGGTTGGATTTCGTTGACTCAAAGGCATCATCGTCGGGTACTGTGGAAACTGAGCTTGCTGTTGATCTTGGTATGTGAGGGGTATGGACTGGCGGTTGGCGTGCCGCTGCGCGTAAGTCGACGGATCTCTGGGTGTGGAAGCGAGAGGCTGCTCGATTTGACCGGGTAGAGGTTCAGCTGAAATTGTATCTGTAGAGAAAGCTTTTGGATTGAAGCCTAAGGGAGATGTTGACCGGAAGCCATTGTTCGGTAGGGATGGCGGTAGAGCTGGAGGGGAGAGTGGGCTGCTTTCCTCTCCTCCATGTTCTGTAGCATGGTGAGATGCAGACAGCGGTGACATCGAAGAGCCATGCCCTAAACCTTGCGAAGACGGAGAGGGTGAAGCGTCGTCAGGATTAGCGATCCGCAGACCTCCAAGAGACTGAGCAAGACTCAGGTCGCCGTCCATGGTTGTTGATTCTGCTGCACGGCACAGAGGAAAAAGAGTTGTGTCGGTAGTATAGGTCCTGGAACAGGGACATCCAGCCTGTGTACGGAGTATGGGAAGAGTGGAGCGACAGCTGTTCCTGGCAACTGTGAGGCTTTGGTATTGATACGAAAGGCTTGCCTAATTTGATTATTTAGTTAGATCCAAGGGATGGTGGATGGTGGGATCTTCTTTGCGGCGGCGATCATTGTAGATCTGCTCCTTTCCTGGATCTGATGAGTTTGAGAAACTTCGAGTGCTTCAACATGACTGTATAAGGGGATTCACCTCTCAAAAGTGCAAAGGCAAGAGGTCATACATGCAGAAATGAACTTGCGTGGCAGTGTGGCTGCCATACCTTGGCTTCGTAATCCCGCCTTGGCGGTATCGAATAGCGGTGCAGAATCCTCATTGTCCTACCCTCGTACAACAAAGCGTTCTCGAAAGCCCGGCTCATCAGCTACAGCTTGTTAGAGGATTCATCAGTCCGAAGTCATTTGGCAAGAGTACTGCTTGGTCTTTAGGTGAACAAATCCGTGCTTCGATCTTGGCTTGGTATGACGTTTGAGGAACATATCATCCTTCACTGTATCACTCATAGCTATTTGTGGGACCCTCTACGTCTCTATATCCCCAATACCTTTGCCAGCGCATCATCATGATTATGTACACAAGTTGTTCTATCTCGAGTACGAAGTTTCCAGTGATACTTTCTGCGTTCCCTCACGATATTGCCTGAAGTAGGGAGCTCTTGCCTTGCAACAAGCCCGCTTTCATTAATGGCAATTGCAATGGCTATGAGCATGACTTACCCAACTGTGTCTGCTCACGTCTCTATCCTTCGTCTCCTTCTGTCTTTCATGTCTTCAAGTCGTCGAAATGCTGCGTTTGAATCCGACGCAGCTAAGGCTGGATGCCAGAGACCTAACCTGGCACATAGACCGTCACAATGAACGTCAAACCGTGCGTGCCACAGGACCACCGACCAATGTGATTAACAAGTCAAGGAGTCCCAAGAAAAAGCAACACGACGCCCGCACCCACGATTCACCCTACTCTTTTGCCCAACCGGCTACAGCCAGAACAACAGAGGTCACCGGCAAGCACGAAGACTCAATAATCTCTAACGAACCAGTCCCTCACGACTCAAGATCCTTCTGGGATAGAGTACTCGCGGATGCTGGAACCCCTACACGGACGCAGACAACTTCTCTGGGCAATGCGACAATGATAGAGCCCTCCAATGACTTCCTCGAGAACAATCATTCCTCACGAGCCTCAATCGAAGAAAATTATACTGACTGGCATGATGACAACGACGTTGGGGCCCATTACAGTGACGACCTGCGGTCGCCTTTCCGTGATACCGAGGCGGACCTCTCCTCTCAATGGCCACTTCCGTCCTCCTCAGGTTCACTTGATTCAACAAGAGTCGACCCCTGCGTTGATGCAAACAAAGCAGATGAGGGGCAGAAGTTCCCTTTCGAGAAGGTGGTAAAGACTGCGTCAGCAAAGCGTCGATTGTCGTTCAACAACTTCAATTTCTTCCATCGGAAGGTCACGCCAGACTTGGATGGGAGTCTCGAAGTCAATGAACTCCACTCTTTTGCCAACGGAGATTCTGATGGCCGCTACAAGTCTCATTGGAGCCACGATAGAAGCAAATCAGAATCATCCAATAGCAGCGCCGGCGGAGACATTCGTGATGGAATGTATGGTAGCCGTCGGGATAGGCGTACAATTTCCACCAACCTGGAGACCTACGTAAACGGCAGGAGTGATGCAGAGGGCAGCGGGTCTAGGCACTTATCCAATGATACCGTCAGTCGATCTATGCTGCCAACAATGCCTTCACCACCACATTGTGAGGACACTCCACGTCACGCAAGCGGTCTTCCGAGATCTTCTTTGTACATTTCCCAAGCCGCAATGTCAAGCTCTCCACATAAGGGTCCAGAAACTATAGCGGGCTATTCTGAGACACCTGCCTCCGAAGGGCTTCTGGCATTTCCTCCAAGGCGTCGTAAGAGGTACAAGCCTCGCAGCGAGAGCTACCCTTTTGTGTCATCAGAAGATCTAGACATGTCTGCTCTACCACAGCTCGATGGGCCTTCAACATTCAAGAGTAACTTGGTAAATCTACCGTCCCTCACCGTTTCGTACCCCTCGACGCATAACATCGTACCCACTCCACCACCGGGCCTCCCAGCTTGGAACTATCACCCTATTGGTGCATCACCAGCTGGCTCCCCCAACCACGACCCAGACTACACTACTGGTGGATTACACGGTCAAACTCAAACGAATTACGAATGGTCTTCGCCTCATGAATCTTATCAGGATTCCGTCGAGATCCATAGCTACCGGTCTCATAGCAGCATGGGTTCCCACCACACTCGCATTGCCTCCTCCCAGAGTCAGCTGGGCACTGTTCATCCAACTCCATCCCGTCGCAATCTTAGTCCTTTTGCAGAACCTTTCGTCCCAAGAAGCGCTCGTCGTCATCCCTCCCCACAGCTACCTCTTCCGCCGCCTTTCTCCGCTACGCCACGAAACCTGTCCTTAAATTCTGTCTTCC
The DNA here is from genome assembly GCF_014066315.1 of Letharia lupina. NCBI lineage: Eukaryota > Fungi > Ascomycota > Lecanoromycetes > Lecanorales > Parmeliaceae > Letharia > Letharia lupina. Next base: position 1,953,739 of record NW_023502978.1, on the reverse strand, counting down.
CTTCTTCTTCTGTCTCCCCGCACACCCCTCCTTCCCGCCTCCCTTCCTATTCCATCTCTCCTGTGCCCCAGTCACACGCCCACATACCCATTTACAACGACAATCTCTCCCCAACCACTCAACCTCAAACGCCTGCCGAGCTCTCGCGCAACCGACGACCGCCCTTGGCGACTCAGAATCCTTTCAACACCGCACCCGCTCCTTCTCGGGGTTTGACGACGCGAAATGAGAGGTTGGCTACTTGGCAAGCTTTCGCTACGCCGACGAGAAGGCCGTCTGCCCGGACGAGGAACTACAGGGATTATGAGCAGGAAAATGTTGGGGCGGTGGACGCAGAGGAGAGGCGATTGAGAAGAGAAATTGCTACAGGATTGGGGATGGGTAGGGAGGAGATGGAGAGGGATAGGCAGAGGTGAAGGCTTTTGATGCGAGTGCACTCTCTGCGCCTTTTTGGACCAACATTGGGTTGCGTTCTAGTTGGCTATGGGTCTTAAAAGCATCATCCTGGTGTAGCATTTGGTTATCCGGTTTTGAGGAAGGTGGGTTTATGGCATTTATGAATGTGTTTTTGGTGCAGCCATGTTCCGGACTAGCAAGATATGGCGATCAGTAGCAATTCAACTTATGGAACCTAATGAATCGTAAATTACCTCTGGTTTCGTATGCCTTTCGTGATTCGCCAAATTCAGGGTAGGAAAGGCATTGTAGGCAAGAGTGTATAGCGCCATTGTTATATGTTTGTGCAAGCTGAATTTATCATCTATGTGAAGGATCAATCGTCGAGATCTCGAAGCATGAATGCAAGTGCCTACCTCATCTCAACAACAATCTAATGCCACAAGAGATCTCATAATGATCGCTCCTTCTGTACAAGCCATTCAGCTATAGCATGCATGACACAGCTCGATACACACGCTTATTGCCCATTGACCGAGACCCCCTTGCTCGCCTTCCTCGCATGCCCGGACGAAGCCTTGGCCTCACCATTCGTCTCGACCCCATTCGGCTTGAGCGGTTTTCCCTCGTCACGGATGCCTTTCTTGGATTTGAAGAACTGTGCACCGTCAACAAGGCGTCGCTCATGGTTGACCCTCCCGTTGACGAAGTCGGGGTAGTTGAGTGTCAGTTCCGCGGCGCCGTTCACAATGTGATCAGCGGCCTCCACACCCAGCATGAAGCTGTGATCTTGGTTGCCGACCTCGTATCTCCAACTGCCGAAGCGGCCACGGGAATAGATGTCTTTCTCTTGCAGCTTGGGCAGAAGCTGCTTGAGAACGCCTTCGCGCTCAAGGGTTGGGGTAGGATAGCCGTGGTCGAAGCGGCGGTGGTATGTGCTGACGATTTCGTCGTTGGGCTTGAGCATATCGGTGTTGATAAGGCCTTGGATGCAGTCGCGGAGCATATTTGCGTTGTCGACGGGCTTCATGGAGGACTCGGAGACTTCGAGCATAATGGACCAGTAGGGGCCTTCCTGTGGGGAAGTATTCGAGGGCTTCTCGCCGGATGCAAGCTGCATGGTGGAAAGCTTCTTGGATGAAGCGGGTTGATTATTGGGAGAGTAGTTCGAGAATATGGTAGCGCGGTAGAATGGGCTGTCTGGTTCCGGGAAGTATAGCCAGCATTTGTCGCCGATGCGCTCAGGGCGCTCGCCTCGGATGCCGACGCCGATAACGTGGGTGGAGGAATAGAAGAGGTCATTGGAAAGAGATATAAGGGAACTGTCGCCCATCTTCTCAACGAGAGCGTCAACGGCCATTGTACTGATGAGCTTGTCATAGCTGATTGTTTTGCCGTTCTCAAGGGTGACCACTTTAGCATCTGCGTCAATTTTCTTGACAGTGCCATGCGAGCCAAACCTCGTCTTCTCTTTGGGTATAGTATCGGCAACGGCGATCCAGATGGCACCTGTCCCGCCATGTGCTGGGAAGCGGAAGGTGGCATTGGGTCCCCAGTTACCGGCGGTCTTCTGCATAATGACGTTCTTTGTCACAGTCTTGATATCCGGGGCAGCGACACGCTCACCCAGCCATTGGCACTGCATCTAGGACCGGTCAGCCAACTTTTTACACTGCATGTTCGCTCTTGCCCACCTTTGTTGTTGGGACTGCCCAGACTTTGAAGTTATAGGGTCTCATGAAGAGATCGGCAATACCCACACCCATCATTCGCACGATCCATTCGTCAAAGTTCTTCGGCTTCGTGTTGGACACTCTTGCCTCCATTGCTGCATCAATCATACCATCTATGCAATCCACCTGCTCTTTCTTGGGCAGCATGGAGATGTTGTTCTGGAATGGGTAGGGCACCCATTGTTCCTTGCAACGGACGTAGGAGACACGTTGATGTGTATACCAGTCATCTTCTTTGGGCAGTGCCTCGGCAATGCAGTCGTCGAAATACTTGTAGTGCGAGAAGATGACATGCCCGCCAACATCGTAGAGCTAGGAGCGTGTCAGAGTAAGTTCTTAAGAAGCAGCGAGACTAGATTGGCGACGAGACTTACAAAGCCTTCAGGTGTGATATCTGTAGAAGCTAGTCCTCCAGGTGTTTCGCTCGAGTCAATGATCATCCATGATGGGCCGTCCTGCGCTTTGAGTGAGCTTTGCCCCTCTCACTGCGTATCGGTGGGGTCGCACCAACTGATGTAAACGCTTTCCAGCTCCTAAACCAGTCGGGCCAGCGCCAATGACTAGTACATCTACGGAGCTGGGTTCATTAGCCGTATCCCTGAAGGGGCGTTGAGTGGCAACACCTACATGTCTGATTTCGTCATTGTGTTCTTTGTGACGCTGTGTTCTTTTGAGATCTGAGAGTCCGGTGCTCAAGATGGGGAGTATGTCTGATGGAATGATGTATTTACAGAAGCATGGGAGGCATTGAACGAGCGACGGGTTAAAGAAAATGACAGGAGTGAATAAAGTAGGTAAGTGAAAGATATATGAGTAGAGGCTGATGTAACGTTGGTGTTGATCCTCGAGCAAACCCTTAGCGTAAAGTGTCTTTTTTTGGCCGGGATCTGCGTGACCGAAATCCCCCGGACGAGACTTCCAAGCCCCAAATATTCAGCATTGCTGTCGCTCTACGAATACGTCTGATCAGACAAAAGAAGAAGGTGACCTTGACCACAGCTCTGGAAGCCGACCTGACCGAGTAGGCTTCTATCCTGTTTACAGACGACTGCCACGTGCATTGGTGTCAGCTAATTAGAGGCAGCTCGCTTAAAGATCGGGACATTCGTAAGGCAGAATTGTCGAGTCAATGGGTTTATTGCTAAATCTTCAGAACATCGGACACTCAAAGTAGCATCAGAGGCAAGTCCGGGTGAGTCAGAGTACCCGTATGTCAATCACCAAAATTAGCTTCGAGTACACGGTCTCTCCTTCTCCAAGTCTCTTTTTGGCGGCTGTTGAAGGTCTATCAAAATTCTGATTGCATTTGGTGCACCATGGATCCTCAAGCCTCGCCTGTGCAATTGGCAAAAAGAATCGAAGGCAAGCCCCCTATTCGCTTTCTCGATCCCACCACTGCCTATAACCTATGGTCGGAGGTCTACGATACCGATGGCAATTTTCTACAGGCGCTTGACACGATTGAGATGCGGTCTCTAGTTCCCAAAATGGTATCTCGGATATCTTCAAGTCCTCCATGGAAGGTCGTAGATTTGGGATGTGGCACTGGCCGGAATATGACACGGCTGTTGGACCTTCCCTGCTCTATGGTGGTAGGTCTTGACGCAAGCTCAAAGATGCTCGAGAATGCCAAATTGAGGATCAATGAGCACATGTCGCAGATCAGCAGGGCATCTGAAGGAGCTCAAGGAGCCCGATTAGAGCTTTACAATCTGTTGGGCAGCTACCACATACCGTCCTGCGCTTTGAACGCGGATGCGCTCATTTCAACGTTGGTTTTAGAGCATGTTCCCCTCTCCATTTTCTTCGAGAAAGCCTCGGAGTTGTTGAAGCCGAGCGGGCTTGCCCTAGTGACGAACATGCATTCAGACATGGGAGCGATCAGTCAAGCGGGCTTCGTGGACCCAAAGACTGGAGAAAAGGTGCAGACGCAGAGCTTTGCTCATCATTTAAATGACGTGGTTGCCGAAGCTCAGAAGCAAGGGTTTGAAGTTGTTGGCGAGGTCCTGCAACGAGCTGTGGATGAGGAGATGAGCGAGGTGCTGGGGATGAGAGCTAGGAAATGGATTGGTGTAACTGTGTGGTTTGGAGTTTGCTTTCGAAAACAGGCATGAGGAGCTAAGTATGGCATGAGTGTTGGGTCCAATTCTATGACGATTCTTCTCCTTTCCAGATATGTTTCACTCATCACCCTACATTTTTGGATATTGTTTCTACACATTGGGGTTTGGTGTTTGAGTTTCGTTTTGAGTACGGTATGTCAGCGTTGCGCTGACCCAAAAAGGACTCTTCCCTTGTGTATTCAGCGGGGTCTAAAGGGCTTTAGCGAGCCTTACTGATACCTGAGATCTTCAGGTATAGCGTTGCGGATTTGAGGACGAATCCTTTGGGAGAGGAGGCAATTGTTAGCATCAGGTTCCAGAGGGGACGCGAAGCGCAGACACATTGTTAGCAACCCGGAAGCTTAGCCGTTCGGCCAAAAGCTTATGCCTGGGGGTGTCCGCTTCCCGCGTAGATTACCCTTATTTGGGCTTATATTCCGGCCTATGGCCCCCGTGAGGACTTGATCCTAACGATCATTTCCTCCCTTCACGAGGCTCGTCCTCGAGGCCAGAGGAGCCCATCGCTCCGGGGCCACAACTACCCCGAATCAAGTGATTTCTGAAGGCAACCTTCCCAAAACACAGGATTCCTGCTCATCCGAAACATAGAGGTATCGACCACGAAACACAGAGAGGCATCTCGCCTTGTACCTAGGTACCTGTACATGGCCCGCAGGCACTAAGCTGATCAGGCGCTGTAATAGGGTCTACTCCCGGGCGTCTCGCCCGAGCTACAGGGGCTCTGTGCTTGGAAAAGCACCGAGGCGTCTCGCCCGAGTGATAGGGACTCTGTTCTACGGGGTTGCTACCTCGAAAATGTCATCTGTATAGGGTATCGTGCCAGAAAAGCCTAGTTGTAGGGCAAAATGCTTAGTTGTAGGGCAGAATATCTGCGCTTCGGAGAGCGCTTCGGCGTAAACTTTTTCCCGCGTTATAGACTAGAGGTCTCTTCCCTTACGAGGCTAAGTGCCTAAGAGGTTGATGTGTGAAACCTCAATCCTCGTATGCACCCATTCCTCTTTCAAACACGACGAGAAAAGCTCGGGATAAAGGATTCATTTGGCTAAGATCAGCTTTTTTGAGCTTTTATACAAACGATTTCACTACTGTCGGAGGAGGGAGGGAGGGAAGCTTCAGAAGTCCTCATTACATCATCTATTTTGCCCACGATGCCTCCCAAAGTTGCTTTCTTGATGGCCAATTACGGGCACGATCCAACAGGTAAGACTTCCAAAGTCAGTCAAATCCGCGTGTTACTGTCGCTTACATTCAATCTCAGAAACTGCAGTGCCATATGCAGAATTTAAGAAAGCCGGCTTCGAGATCGATTTCGTCACGGAAAAGGGGAACATGCCCGAATGTGATAGTAAGATGCTGGAGGGTATGACACAAAAATTACTCGTAAGTTGCATTATGACTTTCGGATCTGAGACATGTCCTCACGTCCTCTCCTTGTCAATAGGGTGCTACGCAAGAGGCAATTGATTTGTATAAAACCATGAAAGAGGACATGAAGAATATGAGAGCTCTTGCATGGGCTGATGAGGGGTTTACCCTCAACCCTTATGACCTTGTATTCCTGCCAGGCGGACACGAAAAGGGTGTTGTCCAAGTGATCAACTCGCCCGTGACCCATAAACTTATGGTGGACTATTTCCCTCAAACGCGGAAGCCTTCGAAGAAGAATGTTGCAGCGATATGCCACGGCGTGATGGTACTTTCAGAGTCATCTTTCCCGAACGGCAAGAGCGTTCTGCACGATGCCACCACCACGGCGCTACCTGGCTTCATGGAGCAGTCGATCTTCTGGGGGACTAGGCTCTTCCTTGGAGACTGTAAGGCACTTTTCAAAATCATCTATCTATTCAAGACTGCTTTTTGAGTTGGGAGACATGTTGGAGGAATAAATTACCCGTTTACCGTCCTTTATACTCCTCAAAAATGTCTTATTACTCAACTCTTTATCTACGAACGGTAGGACTGACTCGCAAATGTGCTAGACTACAAAACCTATGGAGCTGGGTCAGAAAGTGTACAGGCTAGTGTAAGTCCGACAACCAGTCACATTACTCGCGCTATTGTCTGACCCGACCCGAAATCGTGTAGGTGGAAAAACGGCTCGACGATCCCAAGAAACAGTACTTCAACAGTCTCTCGTCCACTCCGTACGTCTGAACACGTCGAAACGCCGACTGGGCTTTGCTAATGCTCGTAGCTTTGTACGCGAGGACGAGAATTACAATTACATTAGTGGACGCTTTCCACCAGACGCTAAGCTGTTGGCTGAGAAGACGATTGCCCTTGTAAATCAGACTGTTGCTTGAACACATATCATCTGCGTGTCCAGTCATGCTTTTAGCGTATCCATGCGCGATCTCCGTTTTGCTGCTGCGATTCTCTCTGTTTGCAGAGCGCGATTTCAGAAAGATATGCCGATGCCAATGTTGTCATGCATAATTGGACAAACCACAGAACACTGCCATCCTGGTGCTCTACTTTGGCCCCAGGTGCTCGTGATTGTGTAAACCCAACGCTCATCACATCACCGCAACCCCGTATGCTCATCTCTGCCCGCTTTCCGGAATGATCAAAAAAGCATGAACGAATCCCGTCCTGTTTCGTGATCCTTGCTTGGACCAGCAATAAGGCTTCTGGCAAATCCATTGCTCTTCTGCCCCGGCTGCCAGATGCTAGATTCCCACCACTCCAATCTCCAATCAATTCTCCTCTCCGCATTAATGCCAAACTACCAAGGCTGCATGCACCCAGGAGTGCCATAACCAGCATGGAGTCCGAACATTCAAGATGTTTGCCCACAGTCTTCCCTATCCCAGCCAAAATCTTTTGGCCAGCCGCGTGCCAACCCGCCGTAGCATCACGGGTCCCCCATCTGTGCTCGGATGGGGCTTGTGCAAGGCGATGCTTCTCTCGTCAGACTCGGGCTGACCCTGCACGGCGTACATCCCAAAACCCCATTTCGGACAGTTAGGGACACAAAGTTGGGCCGGTCAACTGTCGCTCGATCTCAGCTCCCGCTCGGAAACACTAGGCGGATGGCGTTTAGCGATGGTTTCGTGATGGCATAGCGAGAGCGAGGCTGTGACCCTTCCTGGTCTCGTAGGGTGTGTGCGTGCGTGAAAGTTGGCGCCGGCTGACTGCAAGTGGCCGAGAATTGACGACTGTCCTGGATGCTTCCGGTGTCAAATCTTCGTCCTTTGCTTGCTTATCGTCTTGGCTGCTTGAGTCTTCGAGTTCTCCGGTCGTAGGCTTGTCGTTCAGAGCTCCAGTGTCGTCGGTTGGGTCCCCGACCAAAGGTTTGTGATCCGTCCAACGCTTGCTGTTGGCAGCAGAGATGGTACGCTGCTTTTCGGCGGCTCGACGGGACAGTTGCTCTGTAGTATCGTACAGAATGAGCATTGCTCTGAGCCGCTCGATGTCCGCCTCAAGATGCCCGGCTTATTTCCAGATCTTGGTGGGGTCTTCCCGAAGCTTTCTCCATAAGTTCGCCAGGACTGTTCGGACAGAAGTGGCTTTCAAGAGCCACGGTTCATCCCGTGTCCCCATTGGCATACTTTATCTAGCGGTCGAATGGCCATCGCCCACCATCTTGGCTTGCTGAATAGCTTCGATTTGTCCGGAACTCTGCTGCAAAACAACCAGAGAGGCCGGTCCGAATTTTCCATAAACCAGCGCCTCATTTTGGGGTAGCATCGCCTGCGTGGCTTGAGCGCAGTGTTAATTCGATGCAGTACTGTTAGCACAGAGATGAACCTGTCCATGCCTAAGTTGATTCTCCCTACTTCTGCGCGCGAGTACTTGTGAAGGTAATCGTCGAGGTGCTTTAGGACAAGAGCAATGTCGTGGTCTGTTAGTTCGTCGGGATCTGATGTCACAAGGTAGAGGCACCACATCAGACGGTCGAACATGGAATCTATTACTCTCTGTCATCTCCGCTGTGTATCACTTGGGATGTCCCGGTCCTTGAGCGAAAGCCCAATACTTTTTGGAACGACGGAATTTTTCCAAAGTACTCTTTCAGATCCACACAAGAACCATTCCTGAGGGTGGTAAGAAACGTCGAATCCAGACAAGGCAAGTCTATCCCATACTCTGCCGGTAATGACCCAGTGGTCGGTACTTCAACACTCCATCTATCGTGCTCTCATCTATTCTTGTATATTGCAAAAAGGTAATAGACTCTCAGAGCTCATATCCGAGAAACACACCAAGAAACAAAAAGGACCAGGCCCCGTGTACGCCAAGGACAGACATGGTAAAGCCGCGCGGAAAAGGGAAAAGATCAAGAAACCTATTCATGAGGTTCTTCCACTGGGATCTGTTCGATCGACAACAACCGAAGGAAGTGAGAACGACCCCTAGAAAAGATCAGCTAGGCCCAAGCCCAAAAGTGATAATGTACGGACCGAACCTCGGAAGGTGGAGCGCCCATTAATAGCTAGATCGGGGTACAATAGGCTGGGTGAAGCACGCCTGCCTTATTGGGGAGAGCCGCATTCTATATATATATCAGCAAAAATTCTCCGCCTTCATTGTGTGGCTGGGTGACACACCATCAACTCGGAAATATGACGTCGTTTGCTTTTGACATCTCTGTTGCTTTTTGCCATGATCTTCCTGTAATTGGATGCCGGTCTTGTATCAGACTGTCACCAATTCTGCCTAAAGCCGTTGGCACGCAGGTTGAGCTGCAACAGCTTTGATATTTTGAGAGTCTACGGACTAAAGTACATTGATATCAGTGTATCGACAATTCCAAATTGACGCCATAGCAAATGCTCATGTATGATCGGAGTAGTAAGGCCTCCAATTCCCTGCTTGATTGTTAGAATCCCAATGACGCTAAAATCCGTCCTCTCTCTTGAGTCCGCTGGCCCACTCTAATATACATATTCCATAGGATCTACGAAGGTTTGTCGGCACCTTTGATAGTGGAAGTCAAATAATTCGAGTCGTAGCCGACAGTAGGTGCAAGTCCTCCTAACAGTACGAAAAGGATCGTGAGTATGCCACCGAACACAATGACTTTTCGTAGGACAGGACGGTTGGAGCCGAACTCAGCCCAGAGGCGGCCAGCTTCCGAAAATTGTGCTTTCATGGTGGCGGCTCCAAGCTTATAGTAGACGAGTCCACCAAGGGCAATACTATAACCAAAGTATTGAAGAGGTGAGACTGGGGTGCCCCAGATGGCGATGGAGGCACCAACGAGCAGGATGTCCTTCAGAACGCCGCAGAGGGTCATCACCAGGCCCGATGTTCTGCCAATCTGAGAATGTTAGGCCATGCAAAATCATAGGATTGAGATTGCATACCAGGAACACCACTGAGACGTTCAACGCAAATGCCACCATTGCACTTGCCAAGAGTGTCCACAAACCCACATGGTATAGCTCCTCCATTTGGATTCGTGGTATTTCGAAGACCAAAGCCGTGCAGAAATTCATAATGGCGCAAACTGGGGCGAAGTAGTAGAGCGAGACCAATGGATCCATCTTGTACTCGGCGGAGCTTAATAGCCGTTCCACCATGACCAGTCTAATTGCTTCGAATAGGATGCCTCCAAGCTGAAAGATGACTCCCAGCATGACAAATTTAATCTCGCCGATTGAGGCGATAATAACACCGAGGACGATGAAGGATACGTTGAATAGGACTTTCAGATCGGCTTTGTGGATTCCCATAGCCCATCCGATAAGTAGGACTGCAACGGGTGTAGTAGCCTGTCGGAACTCATCAGAACAGCATTTGCCTCGGCGTGCAGGAACCATTGACAAACCTTCAACATCTGAATGAAAGCCACACTAAGGTACAGGTACGTCAAATTTCCGCAGATCAGTGACAAGCTGAAGAAGGCACCAATTGGTACAATGGCTCGCAGATAGACCCTGCCGGTCATTTTGACTGTCTTACGGCCATCGAGAAGATTTGTAGTGCGTGCCATGACCTGGGTCATCAGGGTAGCAAACGTAAGGTGCCAGCATGTGAGAGTGATGGCTACAGAGAGGAAAGGGCGGATCAGCTGAGCAAGAGGCAGTGTTTGAAGGTGAACATACGATAATCTGTAGGCTTCATGTCAGTGGAGTCAACAGGCAATGGTCTTCCGCAAGGCACTCACGAAATTTGGCATTGTCCAGGATCCATTTGTTGAAGAGGATGACACTGGAGCTCAAGGTGATCCATGTTCTGCGGCGGAACAGTCAGTCTCAAGGGTGTAGATTGTCGATGTGTGCGCGTGTCCTCTGCGCTGCCATTTCAGGAGCACCTACATTACGTAGAAAGCTGGGTGCAAGTTTGACGCTGGGACCTCTCTCTTCTCGACCTCTGGATTGACAGTCGGCAGGACTGGCAGGGTGGGAGTCGCTGGTCCATCTCTAATTATCTCTGCAGACATGCGCTCCTTTTCGGAGAAGGCTTTTTCAGGGTCGCCCATGTTGACTCTGGCTAGTTGGGCGTTGAAGAATGAGTGGATTTCGAACGGCCGCGACCGTTGATTGCTACCGACGCGAAACAGGATGAAGGAGCGACTTTGTTTTATTTATGATCAAGTAGGTGAGAGCATTGAAGGAGATGATGAAGATGATCGGTCACCGGTTATAGTCAGTCGTTAGAGGATGATGAAACACTTGTTATTATTGACATTCACCTACGCCGCCCTCGGCCGAGGGCCTTTAATTTAGGCCGGTTGGTAGAAGGCAAGTTGAAGCGGCAAGGCATGCCCAACGCTGATTCGTAAAATTCCATTCGGCATCTGTTGCTTGATAAAAGGCATATGTATGTAGTGTCTATTTCGTTACTTGCATCTCTACCGGTTATAAGAATAATAAATCATGTCATGTACGATGATGACTGGCATGCGTGGGACCCGCATCGCGAATAACATCCATACTCCATAACTCCATACACTACTGGAAAATGGCTTCGGACTTAGCTTTTAATCTGCCACGCCGCCAAATCATCTGCTTACAAACTGCTTTTCTTCCCACCCGTATCAATGACGTGACATCCTCCTCTGCTCATAAACCACATCTGCTTCGAGTCTAATATCACTTGTAACTGATATCCAATCAAGGTGAACGATCAAAATGCCTACAATCAATGGGAAGCAAGTTGGCCGCACCGGTTATGGATTGATGAGTATCTTCCCCCAACTCAACATCTGTTTCACGAGACTCAGCTGAACGATGGCTCAGATCTCACATGGCGTGAAACTCCTATTCCAGATGAGCAAGCTTTCGCAGCAATGAAGGCAGCCCTGAATTCGGGAGCCAACCTCTGGAACGGGGGCGAGATCTATGGCAAACCGCATGCCAACTCCCTCCAACTCCTCAATCGATACTTTACCAAGTACCCGGAAGACGCGGAAAAGGTGGTAATCAGCATAAAGGGCTCCATTTCACCCACCAGGATGGGACCCGACAACAGTGAGAAGAACATTCGGAGAAGCATTGATGAGTGTCTCAAAGTCCTGGACGGCAAGAAGTTCCTCGATCTCTTCGAACCTGCGCGGCAAGATCCCAATGTACCTTTGGAGGAGACTATGAATGCCATGGCCAAATATGTTGAAGAAGGCAAGCTTGGTGGCATCAGTCTCAGCGAGGTTACCGAAGACCAAATCAGGAACGCTGAGAAACTTCACAAAATTGCGGCAGTCGAAGTAGAAATGAGCCTGCAAAGTCCTGACCTCCTATATAACGGCGTCGCCAAAACGTGCGCTGAACTGGACATCCCATTAATAGCCTATTCTCCCTTGGGGCGTGGCCTATTGACCGCTACATTCTCAAAGCCTGAAGACATCGACAAAACCGACATCAGACATCATCTGCCGCGCTTCCAGCCTGGAAATATGGAGAAAAACGCTGCAATGGGCCAGGAGATAAAAAATGTGGCCAAATCAAAGGGCTGCACACCTGCTCAGGTGGCACTGGCTTGGGTGCGCTCGTACAGTGGAAAGGAAGGATTTGGCACCGTTATCCCAATACCAGGTTCTACAACCGAGGAGAGGGCTATTGAGAATGCAACTGAAGTGACCCTTGGCGACGAGGAGCTGAAGGAGATCGAGCAAATCATGAAAAAGATGGAACTAGCAGGTGGTCGATACTAAATCTGTGTGTTGAGTATGACCGAGTTCATAGGCGGCCATTACTGACGACTTATGTGCTATGAACAACATGAAGGTGTGCTTAATACAGTTAGCGACATCAAAAGCGGTATCACATCTCCTTTTCAATAGTGCATAGTTGACTACCGAGGGCTATGTGGGACCATATGCGTCTCCGCCAATCCTTCCGTGATGACAGCGTCAAATCCTCGCCAACCATCTGTAAGGCTATTGCAGAGGCCTACCATCCATCATCGTATGTTCTCGGCCATTTGTCTATTTCTGAAAATTGTGCCCGGGCAAGCGAGTGTTTCATCCTTAATCGCTGTTGTCGCCAATGCGCCAGTCCTCTCAGCTCATGCGCAGCAATGACTCGTGGTAAGACTCCTTCCGTCAACATGATCTTACCACAATCTTGACGCGCACTATTCCAGCTTTCGTCTGAGCTTATATACAACCGTTTAGCCCCCACTAAGTCTTCATACTCAGAGTGCACGTATTTGTGAAAACCCCCCCCCCAATCCTCTCTCAACCTATATGGTATCAGCATGTTCACTGTCAACCTTCCCTCACTCACAGCCCTCCTCGCCTTATCGACCCATACCCTCGCAAATGGAATCCCTGTCGTCGTCTCTCCTGGTCTCAACGTCTCTTCCAACCCCAACGTGACAGCCCACATCCCCTCGTGCACAAACCTCACCAACAATGCCCCTAGCCCCTACTGCTACACTAAGCTGCAAGAAACAGCCTACCTCACAAACTGGAACCTGACATCCCCAGAAATCTGCGCCCCGGACGAGCTCTGGTCGACATGCTTCCTGCGTTCGATATATGGAAAGCCGGGTCCAAACTGCACCACCCTCACCAACGACACCAAGACCTGCGAGCAATACAACTGCACCTCGTTATCGCTAAGCTCGGCACTGTGCCCCGAGCCGACGGCGTCAAACGCCACGTCAAACGCCACGGCAGAATCCGCCGAGGAATGGTACGGCGCCTGGAACCTCTACGCCCTCCAACACCACATCGCGACCTGGTCCGCCGCCCTCGCAGCCGACACCTCCACCAAAGCCATCCTCGCCGCCGTCCACCCTCGCACCCCCAACACCGCCACCTCCCTCCTCACCACCCTCATCCCCGAATACGGCCTCAACACCAGCACCGTCGCCGACGCCGCGTTGGTCAGACTGCTCGGGCTGCCGACGGGGAGGCCGGAGCCCGCGTACGGGAACGCGAGGGTCCGGGGCGAGAGGAGCTCGCTGTCGGGGCCGCAGTGGCAGGTGGCGCTGCGGACGCGGTTGGGGCAGGTGTTGGATCTGGCGATGGGGCGGTTTGGGGATTTTTTGGGGGCCGTGAAGGGTGGGGGGTATAGCGCGAGGGGGTTGGCGAGTGTGGGGAATTTGACGAGGAGTTTGAGGGATGATTGAGAGGGGGGAGGGTTACGGGATGTATGGAGCTGGCGAAGGGAGGTGGACGTTTGGGGGATAGAGTCGTCAAGGCGTGCAAGAACACCTATGTTAGAATTATGAGAAGACGAATGTATGGTCTGTTCAATCGTGATACATTGGAGAAAGCAAAATAAGAGCGCGAAAGCTAAGGATACCAGTACAGCATGCCACCCACAACCAATTCAATGCATCAGCGCAGTTCAAATACCCCAATGGCAGTAGTATCAGACTCCTCACAGCAGCGCAAGCCCAGCAGCCCCCATCGCCAACGCAGCCCCGACAACCTTCACCCGCGGGCCATTCGTCGGCGCCGGCCCCGCAGCAGTCTGAGTGATAATGCTCGCCTCCGCAGCCCCAATGCTCGAGAAGTAACTAATGTAGCTGGTCGGCACCGCACTGATCCAGCTTGGTTGTGCCCCGGCTCCCAAAACGGAGCTCAAGTAGTCCCCTGGGTCGTTCTCGATCTGGTTGAGTATGGAGGCTGGCATGGCGGATGTGAGCGCTTGGATGGCGGAGCTGAATTCTGGTTGCGTTTCGAGGGAAGAAAGGTAATTTTCGATCGAAGCGATGACCTGGGTGGGGAGGGCGGCGGGTGTGATGGTCGGGTTCGCTGCGTCTGTGGGGGCGGTTTGTGTGTTGGCGAGGAGGGTGAGGGTGGAAATGATGAGGGTACGGGTAAAGAGCATGGTTGTGGTTGGTTTGAGGAGGTTGGTCTGTGGGAGATTGTCGTGGTTTACTGTAGAAATGAGTGGTAGCGATGTTCTCAGTTGGTGGATATAGAGGGTGAAGGCGAGGAGACTGTCAATGGTTTTGAAAAGCTCGGTGTTTTGGGATGGGAGGAAGGTGCGAGCTGGAAGTCTCTTATGTATGATTGGGAGCAAAGCCTCTCAGCCATGTTTAGATGCCGACAAAAGATTCTCAGAGTAAGAATCGCGAGTCACCTAGTATCCTCGTATCGCGACTCAGCCTCATGATGTTGGCTCGTTAGCACAAGAGAAAGCATGGTACTGGTCCATACTGCCAGCGTCTACTCTAGACACGGATGGACCAACGGGAGAAGTATCGAGGGTCGACTGCACTTCGATGCTGTTGCCGTTGGTAGTCATCAGAGGGACCATGCTGCGTCGATGTCGCAGAGGTTCAGGAGCCGAAGGGTCTGGATCTTAGGTGCTAACCGTTACAGGACCAAAATATCCTTGTAAGGCCGGCCTGGTCCTCGTTTCACATTGATCACTACGGCAAGTCTCGCCTTACACAGAGCAATTGGGTAAAGCTTCCTCGGAAAGCACACATAATTTATGGCCTTGTAGGTATCAACCCGGAGATATTTCCTGTTCATGAGTAAACGTGCTGTACAAATGATGATCTAGCAGGGGAAGAAGCATCTTTGTTGTCGCCGATTCATGGATATGGGCCCAAACGCTTGTGCTGTTCATGATTGCAGGGTTTGCAAGCAGAGCGTTGAGGAGGGAAGCTGCGTCTTCAATAATGTCAAATCAACGGGTATCGACCGCAAGAGCATCTGAAGTCCATGAGTAGATGAGCAGCAGAAAGCGCGTTTAAGCGGGAAGAGGCCATTTCACTGTTGCCAATGTGGAGGCATTGCTCCTTATACATCTGCTGTTCATGGGGCAAAATGAGAAATGTGGTGGAACAAGGACAACGTTCGTGTGTGTAGGAGAAATTGATTGAATCTGATGTATGAAAGCTGCAGCAAGATATCCCCTCCGCCAAGTGTAGCTATACTACATGTGGCTAGCTAATGCAAGAAGCACTCTCCAACTAGAATGGTGGGGATAAGAGTTAGCGTCAAATGTTTCGTAGTCGTAAAACAGCAACGTCATGGACATTGGATACTAACCATCCATATTGGAAATCTTTAGCATTTTGCCTCCTTGTGAATTATAGAACCTACAGGGTCTCATTGTTAGGATCCACCAAGGGAGCAAACCTTCAGACAAAAATTCTTCACTGAAATCAGCAATCATGGATCCTACGCCTACAGACGCGCCACCCTCCTACGACGAGGTCGCAGGAACCTCAAGTCCTTCGAACAGACCTGCGAACACAAACACGAACACCTCCACTGCACACAAAGCACGCAATGGCATTCCACCACAGACCCGCCGCAGCATGGAAGACGAAGGCCGGCCTCTGCCTTACGGCTGGATCAGACAGTACGACCCGCAAAACCACCACCAATTTTTCGTCGACACGAACGTCGAGCCACCACGATCAATCTGGTGCCATCCTTATGACGACGAACAATACATGAACAGCCTAGACTCAAAAGAGAGACAAAAGATCAAGGGTTCTCTCAGAGTCCCAAGCCAGGCCGATATTGCAGCAGAAAGCAGCGATGACGACGGCGACCACCATCACCACTCCAAGCAGGCCGGTATCGGCACCGCAGAACTTCCACCCCGTGATCCCAATCCACCTACCGGCGTCACTAAGTTCGGTCGCAAGATGAAGGACAAAATGACGCACACAACCCACGAGCAGCGAGAGCAAGAACGGGCCCAGCGCGCAGAGGAGGAGCGACGAGCTTATCAGCGCCATCAGGAGTTGCGGCAGGCAATGTCAAGGGCTGCACAGACTGGAGAGCCGCAGCATGTTGGCAAGGGGAAGGATGGGAAGGATATCTACATCGAGCCTCCACAGGGCATGGGGCCGCCGCGGGGAGGCTATGGATATAATCCGTACACGCAAGGGCCGTATGCCAACCCCAATGCTACGTTCGTCAGGCCGCAGTACCCATACTCAAGACCATATGGTACAGGTTATGGTGGCGGATATGGTCTGCCGTTAGCTGGTGGACTGATGGGGGGTCTGCTTCTCGGAGACATGATGATGGGCGGAATGGGTGGAGGGATGGGCGGAATGGGTGGAGGAATGTTCTGAATACAGCCCTGTCTGCCTATATGTGCACACGGAGTTGAAGCAGCGATACCCTTTTCTGTGTACAATCATTATCATCATAAAACACGAAGCACGTTGTAGTCTCTTTCTTCCCTTTCATTGCTACAATGTGTTCAAAATGAAGACTCGGACACACTGTTCCACTGCAGTCAACATGGGGAACTAAGGATCTAGAAGCTGACAACCCGTGTTTTCTTCAAAGGTCTCTTTTTTTGCATGGATTTATAGCATTCTCTCTATTCTGCACATGATGTTTAATAGCGCGGTGACACTTGTGTCATATGGCATCTGTCCAAAAGCTTGAAGGGACCACTAGGAGTATTGAACATGCCAAGGCGCTACCCGGCTCCACTTCGGTTGCTTTGGTTGTCCAAAGTGGGCTCACGTCCAGGGTCCGTCGCGGTTGCTCCTCGACATGAGCGTTCTGCTATGTCTACATAAACAATGACACCATGAGGGATCCGGACAGTACAGAAGGTGGACAGGCGCTGCAACCTCCTCCTCGCCTATATGAGCGGCTTTCCCAACTAAGCGGCTACACATGGGATCAATCGATCCAACCATTTCACTCGGTGAGGGATGACAAGGCCTCTTAAAGTCATCTTTGCTGACTTGCTTGGGGCTAGACTTACGACAACTGGCACGTCTTTGGTCTCAAACATTTGAGCCATGAGACCTCAGGCGGCTCTTCTTTCCAAGGCATTGCAAGAACAAACTCCACCGCGAGCTCGCCTCGTCTCGGCCCACGAATTACACTCAGACATCACCGCACTGGAAGCCAAGGCACTCAAGGTACAGCAGGAACCAATGATCTGGGATCGTTACGATTAGATGGAGAGAGAACATATACTCCGGTTGTTGCTCGGATCTCGACCCATATCTTACGCATCGAACGCGAACATCATCTCTGCAAAAGCTTCATACAGACTTCGGACCCAGACATTGTACACACTGTCAAACCATTGGACCTCGTCATGTTGCCAAGCCATCAAGGAGACGAGGCAACACTTATTGTGTCGATATTCGAATCACCAGGAAGAAATTATGTGAAAGATCTGTTGGATCTCGGTCCTGCATTTCTCGCTCCGAGATTCCCTGATGGAAGTGATGTCTTTGGAAAAAGCGATGCTACCGAATCTCAGGGCCGTGTGTCCCTGTCAACGTTCCTTGATTTTGCGATTGGTGCTTGCGAGTGTCTTGAGCTCCTACATTATGGATCGAGAGTCGTCCATGGAGAGCTTAGGGCTGACGCGTTTCACTTCAATCGTGACAACGGGGTTGTCAAACTCATCAATTTTGGCTCCGGACCACGGTCATTCGAGAATGGCTTGACAAGTAGTGGGTGGATGACATTATCACGCGAAATTGGGGTCAATTACAAACTCCAGCATGTCGCCCCTGAGCAGACTGGGCGGATGCCTGCGGAGCCAAACTCGAGAACTGATATATATGGACTCGGGGTGCTGTTTTGGATCATGCTTACTGGAAGGCCTCCATTCCAAGCCGAGATCCCAATCGACATCATACAGGCGGTACTTGGTCGCAGGATCCCTCTAGTCTCGTCCGAGCGCATTGATATTCCTGATGTCATTGCTAAAATCATTCAGAAGATGACCCAGAAGCAAATGGATGACCGATATCATTCAACGAGTGGGTTGAAGTATGATCTTGTCGAGGTGCAAAGGCTGCTTGGAGAAGGCGACAATGACGGACTCGCAGAATTCAGCATTGGGTCTAAAGATGTGTCATCAATTTTTGTGCTTCCGACGTACATTGCTGGGAGAAACGAAGAGCGTGATAGGATAGTCCAAGTGATCGAAAAGGTCGCGAAGTGGCAGGAATCGTCCGAAGACAGAGGTAGACTCGGTGTCTATGCTTTTGGCTCAACCTCGGGTACCTCGGCCATGAGTGAACGTTTTGACGGTCTTGAGACTGGCACTAAGTCCAGTGATACAAGCTCGATAGCCGACAGAAATTCAGAAAGCAGCCCAGCCCTAGGTCCGTATTCCTCAACCCAAGTACTTGTGCATAGCCCCCACGACAACACTGTTGGCTCCAGTGCGGCACCAGTTGAAAAGCCTCCTCTTGAAGCCAATGACAGCAACGAATCCATTCAGACCACGATCACGCTAGAGACGCAGAAAAGTGGCCTCAAGCCAGACAGCTCTGGTATGCAACACCATGGACCAATCCAGACCCCAAGACGTCAGAGTAGCCATAAGTCTTTACGAAGACATCGTTGTGAACTTATATCTATCACTGGCGCAGCTGGCGCAGGGAAGTCAAGTTTGATCCAAAGTACGCAAGCTGATATTCGCACGTTGGGCTATTTTGCTTCCTCGAAATTCGATCCAGCAAGAAAAGCACCGTTTGAACCTCTCCTCCGAGCGATGGGATCCTTGTTCCGACAGATATTCTCCGAGAGCGATGTCAATAGCGAATACCATAATATGGTGCGCAAGCACATCCGTAGCTTGTGGCCTACGACTTGCAGCATGCTGGATATACCAGAGAGTTTGATATCGACAGACGTGCAGTACACTCATAAGCTTACAAGCTTCTCCTCGCAGCAGGGGCTCAACGGATCCCGGAGAGGCGAAATCGGCGACAACAGCAGCGCACGTAGCGCCCTCAGTGGTAATAAGAGCGCTGGAAATCAAACAGGCTCTGACTTCCTTCGCGAAGGGGCAAATCCCCGATCACTAAAATTCATGACTATCTTTGTGGAAGTTCTGCGCATCCTCTCTACCAACAAGTTGATTTGCCTGTGTCTCGATGATATCCAATTTGCGGATGAAGAAAGCTTGGATTTGATCTCCCACGTCATATTCAAGAAGCTAGGGATAGTAATCATAACGACGTGCCGAGACGAGGAAACGCTCTCAAGGCCTGTCGAATCCGTGCTGAGGAACAAAGCCGCCAACCTAACAATGATCAAGTTGTCACCCCTGAGCGAACAAGACGTTGTTAATTATGTATCTGCAACAATCTTTCGACCACCGGAGTATTGCCTACCCTTGGCAGCGGTCTGCTTAGAAAAGTCGAGTGGAAATCCCTTCTACCTGAGACAAATGCTGGAAGTCTGTCATCGAAAAAGCTGTATCTGGTACTCGTGGAAGGAATCCATGTGGGAGTATGACCTTGACAGGGTTTTTGCCGAATTTGTGTCCGATTCTTATGGTGAACAACTAAATACGGATTTCATCACAAAGCGGTTGCTAGACCTACCGCAAGCTGCGCGTTCCATTCTTGCTTGGGCCTCTCTCTTGGGGACCACTTTTTCTTTCAAATTAACACAGAGACTCTTAAGTGGCGAATTCGATTATCTCGATAGCGATGGGATGAACAAGGAAGACGACTGTCCAAAGGTCGCGGAGCTTTTCACCCCACAACCAACAAAGAACGTAGTGGAGGGCCTACAGGCAACCCTTCAGGCATACGTTCTTATGCCTGGCAGCAACGAGGACGAGTTCAGTTTCTCACACGATCGATATGTTCGAGCGTCGGCGTCTCTGAGAGAATGTCACGACGTAGAGAAGATGCATTTCATCATAGTCCAAACAATGATGAAATATTTGGACTTAGATAGTGGTTCTTTGTACGATCGTGCTCGACACATCTGTCAATCTGCCAGCGTCATCAGGGATCGTGTGGCATACCGTCACCGCTTCCGGGCCCTATTAGCCGAAGCTGCTGAGAGGGCAATCAAGTCTGGCGCTCGACCAACAGCTTTACAGTATTACGAGTCATGTCTTGCTTTGATGCAGCCGGAACCTTGGAAAGAGGGAGCACATGACGCGTACTATGACGAGACACTCAGTCTGTATACCAAAGCTGCTGAGCTTTGTTGGCTTCAGGATCAAGTTATCGAGGCTCAAAATTTGCTCGACTCTATTTTTGCGGGTGCGCGTACAGCCAGCGACAAGGCTCCTGCTTGGATCTTGCAGTCCAAGTTGTTTGCACAAGCGGGGAACATGGCGGGGAGCTTCAGCTCGCTGAAAACGTCTTTGCTTGAATTAGGTGTTGACCTATCTGACAGTCCAACTTGGGCGTCCTGTGATAAAGAGTGTCACGACTTGCGCGTACTGGTACAAGAAGCGAAGTTCGCGGATCTCAATAGCAAGGCGCTGGACGCAGATTGCAACATGGTGGCTCTAGGTGCAGTGTTAATGGAGGCAACGAGCGCAGCTTTTTGGAGCAATACCATATTGGTGTGTTGATTTCTATAATCCCATTAATTTTGACCCCATCACTGATCACCCTCAAAGTTCTATCAGCTGGTACTCAAGATGGTTGAGACTCATATGACCCATCCGAGCACGTTCTCCCAAGTCGGCCTTGGTTTCTCATATTTTGCCCTTGTGTGCATCAGTCGAAGTGACGATTTCCCTTTTGGCCTCCAGATGCATGATTTATCGAAACAGCTTTTGAGCCAACATGGAGATCCGTACACGCTTGGCCGAGGATTGGCAGTCTCTGCGCTCTTCATCGCGCATCTGTTCACGCCCATACGAGATCACCTTGATTCCTTGGAGGAAGCAATTGATCAGTCCCTTGTGTCCGGAGACAAGCATGTGTATCTTCTCTCCGTGGGAAGTATCGCCCTTCGGCGCCTTTACATCGGTGACAATTTAGCGAACATCGAGTTGTTCTGCTCGGTAGGAGCGGAGGACTTTGGTGATTGGGCTTCAGGTAGGTTAATCTACATTCGGCGATATGTACACAACAATGGCTGACATAGAGTATGTAGACATGAGAGGTGGTGTATTCCTGACTGCAACACGTCAAGTTGCCCGTTCGCTCCAAGGAAAGACTTATACAGAATCTCCGGAAATGGTAATGTCCGATGAGGAGCATAGTACAGCGAACTATATGGAGTTGATTGACTCACGTTCCTCCAACGTTGAAAGACCTCGAAATATCTACAACAGCCTGCAAATGATTCCGCTTTACCTTTACGGACACTACCAAAAGGCGATTCAACTCAGTAACGAGATTGCAACCAGCATTCACCAACTGTGGAGTTTGCGGATCTCTCGGCTTACCCTCTTCTACGCTTCACTATGCTATGTCGCACAACTTCGCGAGGGCAACAGTGATCAAGATCGCGACACAACCCTCACCAAGGTCAGACAGTACAAAGCACACATAGCTCAATGGCAAATTCAGTGCAATGCTAATTATCTCATGTGGGAGCTTTTGATTGAAGCTGAATTGGCTGATATAGAGGGCCATTATGGCGAGGCAATCCAGTCGTACGAGGCCGCGATTGACCATACACAACTCTACGACTTCCTACTCGAACACGCTCTAGCCTTGGAATTGCAAGGCGAATTCTATGTTCGGCGAGGAGCCAGGCGAGCTGCGCGTGCTATTTTGAAAGAATCATTAACAATGTATTCGCGCATCGGTGCAACTGGGAAAGTGGACCAATTGGCCGTAAAGCACGAATGGGTACTTCGAACATCAACAACGACACAGACGAGGGACGTTGCTATACAGACGGCAGATGCTATCGGCGACATTGGCAATACACAGTTCCGCATCGAGGAGAATGAGCGTCAAGAAACAAGGAATCTGGGCAAAGAAACCGCTGGTGATAGAACCCAAGCTTGGGTCTCCCCAACAGCTACTGATGGCCGTGCGAAGATCGCCGATCAGGACGTCTCTGATTTGGGGCTTGATGTTCTCGACCTGCAGAGTATCTTGGAGTTCAACCAGGCGATATCCTCTGAACTACAGATAGATCGCCTCTTAGCTAAAATGACGGAGATCATCCTGGAATCTGCAGGTGCCCAAGCAGACTTTGCCGCAGTC
This sequence comes from Letharia lupina, assembly GCF_014066315.1. Taxonomy (NCBI): domain Eukaryota; kingdom Fungi; phylum Ascomycota; class Lecanoromycetes; order Lecanorales; family Parmeliaceae; genus Letharia; species Letharia lupina. The sequence continues at coordinate 1,931,205 of NW_023502978.1, read as the reverse complement.
ATCATCGAAGGTGATAATGGTTGGTGCATCGCTGCAAGTGGGACATCAGAAGGCATATCTGCTGAGGCCCAGCCAATAACTGAGATTCGGAATGAAGCCCAAAAACAGGTACTCCTCTACACAATGCGATTCAAAGAGGCTGTCTTCGTCCATAACTTGGCCCACGACGAGCGTTTCCTTACCAATGCGTCGGCCAAGTCCGTGATCTCGCTACCCATTGTTAGAGGGAAAGATCTGCTCGGGATTTTGTATCTCGAAGGCCAATCCAATTCTTTTACCGACCGCAATCTAGGTGTACTCCGACTTTTCTGCAACCAGGTCGGCATCTCTATCGCCAACGCCTTGCTTTTCAAGCGCATTGCCAAAGTATCGGCCTCAAACACGAGCATGATAGAGAGTCAAAAGCGTGCACTTGCGAAGGCTAGAGAGGCAGAAATCAAAGCCAAAAACGCAGAAGCCGAGGCCAGGGAGAACGTCAGGTTGAAAGAGGAAGCTGCTAAAGCTAAGAGCATCTTCCTTGCTAATGTATCGCACGAACTTCGCACCCCGCTCAACGGCGTCATTGGTATGTCCGAACTGTTGAAAGAAACGCCCCTCAACGACGACCAAAAGGAGTTCGCAGATTCCATTCGGGTTTGCGCCGATACACTCTTGATCGTCATCAATGATATACTTGACTATTCGAAGCTAGAGGCTGGGAAATTGAAACTTTACTATTCCCCTTTGAACCTCAAAGAGACCATACTGGAGGTTGTCCGGGCCTTGATCTATACGAACCATGAGCGAGGACTCGAGACCAAGATGGACCTAGATCTAGACCCCGAATTACTGGTTTTGGGCGATCCCGTGAGGCTACACCAGTTGTTCATGAACACCATGAGCAACAGCTACAAGTTCACAAGGAAGGGATCAGTCCATGTTAGAGCAAAGCGGGAATACGAGGATAGCGAAAGTCTTACGGTCACTTGCTCGGTTGCCGACACTGGCATCGGAATTACTCAAGACCAAGTATCTCGACTGTTCACGCCATTTGCCCAAGCCGATAGCAGCACTCAACGTGAATTTGGTGGTAGTGGACTTGGTCTTTCCATCTGCAAAGCGCTCATCGAGGTCATGAATGGAAAAATATCTCTGGAGAGTCAAGTGGGTGTCGGTACGACCGTTTATTTTACCATCACATTTCCAAAAGCAGCGAAAACGGCTACGAAGGGCCGTGCTCCAATAGCCGCTCAAGCACCAGACGCAAAGGCCATCTGGTCTTCTGAGGGGGGAAAATCGTCAAAGTCGTCCATTTTCAACCCCTCACAGATCCCGCGGAAAGAACTTCGAATATGCATAGCGGAGGACAACCCCATCAATCAAAGAATTGCAGTCTCCTTCGTTTCCAAGCTCGGCTTCAAATCGGAAGCATACAATGACGGTTTACAAGCAGTCGAAGCGCTTCGCCAGCGTTCATCTGAGAAGAACCCTTTCCATCTCGTTTTGATGGATGTGCAGATGCCCGTGCTAGACGGTTACGACGCGACCAGACTCATACGCATGGACGAGGACCCCGTGGTACGAGGGGTGTTGATCATTGCCATGACAGCTAGCGCCATTCAAGGCGACAAAGAGAAGTGTCTAGAAGCCGGGATGAACAACTACTTGGCCAAGCCTGTGAGGGCCGCTGTGCTCAAATCCATGCTGGAAGGCTACCTAAACCAACCTGATGAATCGATGCCTGACCTGCAGGGCACCGCCCACGACCTAGCCTCGAAAGTCATCGAGAGAGCCCAGAACGAGAACAAAAAGTCTTCACATCCCACAAGACCCAGCTTCCAAAAGCGCATGAGTTCGCGGAATGCTATACCATATCACGGCAAAGACCCGGAAGCTCTATATTCTCCCAACGATGACGCCGCATTAACGCCGCGACCTACGCTTCTCCATCGATCTTCCGGGAACTCAATAACCCACATGACGACCCAGGATGGACTCGCCAGTACTCTTGAGGAGGACGGGAAGGTCCCGCCGCTGTCTTTGACAGATGGAGCAGCTGGAAACCCCTCTCGGCAATGAGCGTTCATCGTATACCTGTTAACCATCATTAAATATCAGCATTAGCGAAGGTGTTTGCCGGTCAGACGGATAGGATCCAAGCATTAGCACGGGCGAATGGCGCTTCTGTTCTTAATCTGTATACCGTTCTCTACAATTGTACTGGTAGTTTGATACCCCACCCGCGTCTTGACAAGATGTTTTCGGCTTCTCACCGGATGACTGAGCCGCCGGTGCATCCAATGACTCCACACTGTACACACTAACCGCCAAAGATGAACCCTTGACCCGAAACCCACTCCCATCCACCAAATGCGCTCTACGCATCAGCCCCCTTCCCTACCCATCGGCTCATGGTGGTACGACTCCGCTGCCACGGAGGGTCCGTCGTCCACGACTCCTCCTCCTCCTCCTCCTCCCAAAGCTGACCCCTTCCCCCCTCCATCCCTCCATCCATCCATCCATCCATCCATCTCCGCCCCACCCACACCCCCGGCACCGAAGACGTGAGGAAAGTGGTGGAACGCGGATTCGGTCAAGTTCCCGGTAAATAGCACAATGCCCGTTTCCGTATCCCTATACCGCTCGCGTCGATATGAGTAACCCGGGGTACAGTTGCGCGCCTTGTGACGTGGGTAGGAGTCAATGCGGGAGGAATGGGGGGGGGGTTACGGGTAAGGGAGGGTGAATGAACGGTCCGTCGATCCGGAGGAAAGATGTCGCATTCATGAAATCGACAGCCGTGCGGACGGAATCAATACCGTTGACAATGGACGGATCCATCGAAGTTCCCCCCCCCTCAAATCCGTGTTGTGGACGGATGCTCGCTCCATACCCCTTCCCCAACTCCAGCCCCTCCCTCCCCTCCCTCCCCTCCATTCAGCGGTGACGACAAAGCCCCAAACCGCGCCTTCAGCCGTCCCCCTCCGTCCCTATCCTGGACTCCGACTCGTGCCCTGAAAAGCCCCCTCAGACCAGCTAGACCGCAAGAGGCATATCCGGCCTCTCATGTTTTCTTCATGGCGCATTGCGAATGTGAGGTCCTGGCGGGTGTTTTGTGAAAGGGGAGGAGAGGAAAGAAAAGGAAAAGGTGGGGCGAGGTGATGATGGCGCTGTGTTGTTATATTTTGGGGGGCGGAGGGGGGGGGGAGCGTGAATTTAGCTACGGTTGATTCTTAGGCATAGATGAGGTAGGCGGGATAAGCGTTGGAGCCCGATCCAGATGAAGTCCAAAGGATGCGATTGATCGGGATCGTTGAAGGGATCGTTGCAGGCAAGGGGGCGAAACGGGTGGTCGGGCCAAGTTCTCCGAGCAGGCGCCTCCGTCCGTGGCGGATCAGTCGGGGTAAGCTTTTACGATTCACTCATCGGAGATAGGTAGCTTGATACCCACCCAGCCGACGAGGGGCACCCAGCGTGCCGCCTTTTGGCAACGGACGGAACGGGCACCGGTTACGGATGCGAGGATTTGGTTGAGGGGATTAGGATTGTTGGGGAGGGAGGCAAGCAGAAAACGGGCAGGAGTGTTGCACGTCGAGGGAAGCGGAAGCGGGGGGAAGACGGGTAGGGGTTCCGTTTGAGGCGGCGTACTGCCAGGGGGAATCTCGATCCAGAAGCAAGCCGCTCCGATGGTGTTGAATGGAGGGTGAGCGACTCGCCTGTAAGGATAGAGACGCGAGGCCGTGTGCGAGAGGCGATCGTTGCACGTGGCGGTGATGTGGACTCTATGCGCTTCCCGTGCGAGCCGCCATCCAGGGGGCTTCGATGCGATTGACAGGGCGCGTATCTGGAGAGGGACAGGTTCGGCTCGTGCCTCGTGGCTACCCCTTTGATAATCGAGTCGGGGCGCCATCTTGTCTTCGGTCCCGAACCGAACGTGCAAAGCGTAGCTGTTGTGGTGGATACGCAGGGAACGCGCTGTTTGATACTTGGCCTGAAGAGAAAGGTCAGACTTGGATGGTTTGGAACACTTGGCTTACCCCTGGTGGCTCTTCCGCAGAAAGCTCCTGGTCGATACGGTGGGTGACCCTAGATTTACAGGAATCCCGATCGATTGGATAAGTATGGATTCGTACCCTCGTACACTATACAGATCCATGTTGAACATGCGGAAAAGTGAAAGCATATGTTTCAAGACCTTGTAGCTTGCGGAAGAACGGTCTGGAAGATACACACTTTAAGCGAAGGCTGGCTCCACGCGAGTACGACTTCGAGGGAGAGTCTGGGGCACCCGAATCCGTGTGCAAGAGCGGAAATGACTGTCGCGACGGCAACGCCGGAAGTTGCGAAGACTTCAGACATTGGGAAGGGTCAATCTCGGCTCAGACCGTGGAGATGAGGATGGTTTGGTAGAAAGCTGAGAAACACACACAAGGCTGCGTATGTTTGGGAAAAAAAGAGAGAGAGAGAATGAGAGAGAGAGCGGAAAGAAGTAACCATACTTAAAGAGCTGCAAATCACAATCGATGCCAACAATCTCCTCTCAACCGGACCCTCCCTGCTCCTTTCTAGCAACAGACACCCCGACATGTCTAACCATCCCATCCGATACCATGAACAGCAACAGCCACCCACACCCAAGTGTCAGACAGCCGTCCCGCGCCCACCGCTCCACCCGTAAGGTACCGAGTTGAATCCTCCAGGGCACAGACCGTCAGACTCCCACTCGAACGGAAACATTTCCGTCCCAGAATCCGGCTCAGCTTTGGTACCGCACCCGTTCCCTCGGTGATGGACAGATCCTGCAGGAGCGGCCACGATCGCCGGGTCTATGACGGCCGTGATGACTCGACGATGTCGATGGCGCCTGACCGATGGAAGCCTGCCTCCGCACACGAGCACCGAGGATGGCACTGTTGCACCGTGGACAAAGGCCGAGCGATGAAGGACGCCCTGCCAAGGATTTTCCTCGGCGGCAAGTTTCGTCGGTGGACCAGGCGGGGTGGATCAAGTATGACCGATGCACAGGTAGAGTGGTGACGAGCATCGAGGATGCAAGTATTTTCTTCAGCGTGCATTGGAAGCTCAAAGTGACTGGTAGGAAAAATGATCGGCGGCAAGCGCAACGGGAGCTAAAACAACGCAAAAGACTTAAGGGCCAAGGGTGGATTAGACTCATGCGCAACATAACGGCTATCTCAGCTTTTGCTGCACAGCTGCACAGCTAAAGATTAAGACTGTCAGAGCGAGGATGAAGGGCAAGCACTACTTGGACCAAGACGGGTCGCGGCAGTGATGATCGGAAGTGAGTATCATTTGTCAATGGTGTCAAATGGGTCTGTCTCATTTTTCCAATTTTCACAACGTTGCATGCGTCAAAGCGCATCTATGCCCGACTTTTCTAAACTCGGTTTTGCTGGATGGGGAGAGGGCGGTATGCAGGCCAAGGCCAAGCGAAATGACAAGTAATTTCCACCCAACAAAATGGTGGCGAGAACGATAATGCATGCATGCAGCAGCGGTCCCAATGGCCGTTGCGTCTGCCTTGAATTTCCTACGATCCGGAGATCAAAATGTCCCTAGGTCAAAAGTATGGTACAAGAATGCAAAATCTCGGGGAATAGACTGGAATCTGTCAATCGTGCCCGTGCCCCCAGGGCGTATAAATACCGGGCACTGATAGTAGAGAACAAAAATGCAAGCAACACATGCATACCGCCAAATGCAATGTAAGATGCGCGAGAAGGGTATAAGTAGCCAGTCAGAATGCCAGATCCAAACATATAACACCACGCAACTGACAGGTCGCCATGGCACCCTGCATGAAATGAAAGGAAATGAAATCATCCTCGACGTTTCGACTTGTCCAATGGTAGAGACTAGAGCCTGGTCATGACTCCCGTTTGGGACTGCTTCGCTCGCTTAAATCCCGTGATGCATGCCTCATCTCCCTCATTTCCCTGTTATCCGACCCGGCCGCATGATGAGCTGGAAGGTGGCGTGTTTCAGCATGCGCCGAACTTCTGCTACTTTCGGCCTCGCCCTCTAGACTCTGTCGTCCACTCTCATGCGCTGCACGGGAAGAGCCGTCGCTGGCCCTGGAGTTTTGTCGGCGGCGTCGGCCAGAAGTGGAACCCGATGAGCCTTGGTGGTTGAAGGATGGTGATGTGTGAGAGGAGGGTGTTGGCGCGGGCTGGTGGGACCCTGTCGCTTTGCGCTTTTTGGGCGAAGTGGTGTACTCCGAGCGCAGGTGAGATCCTGGGGGTTGCGTGTTTGGAGATGTGTGCGCACTCCTGCCTGATGGTGTTCCTTGCTCTTTGTCTTTAGACTTGCCTTGCTCCCCGGGTGGTTGCCAATGATGAAAGTACAGAGGTGAAGAGGGTTGCTCTTGCTGTTGGCTTGTCTGCGTTTGCTGTAGAGGATGCTGGCCTGTCAATTGTAGAGCGGCGGAAGTTCCCGGAGTGGGCACATGTAGATCACCACCGGTGTTGAGACGAGACAAAGAGGACTGTGAAGTTGTAGGCCGTGGGTTCGATGTCGGTGGCGCTGCTTGTAGAGGTTGCTGTGACCTGACGCGCTCGCTGGGGAGAGCAGAGTTCGTGTATGAGGATGTGAAGCTTGCATTGGCTTGAGGCTGCTGCACTGGTTGTATCGGTGTAGTCTGTGCCGGCGGCTGCATTTGCTGCGCCCCGTAAGGATTCGGATTTGGACCGGTCAGGAGACGGGTGTCTCGGCGTTGTTCCGGTGAAGTTTGGAGTTGGGAATGTGCTGGCGGCTGCTGGATCTGGGCTTGGGCCTGAGTTTGGGCTTGCTGCTGCTGTTGTTGCTGCTGCTGCTGCTGTTGCTGTTGTTGCTGCTGCTGTTGTTGCTGTTGTTGTTGCTGCTGCTGCTGCTGGATTTGGGCCTGCTGCTGGATAGTGAGCTGTTGCATGTAATGTTGGGCCCATTCCAGACTCAATTGCGCAACCTGGCCTCCCCCAAGGCTGGCAAAGATCATCGGAACCATTGGTGGAGGGATCCCGCCCCGTAGAGATTCTTGTAGCATGTTTTGTTCGAGCTTTCGCTGCTCCAACCTCAAGCCCTCTTGTCGAGTCTTTTCTTCTTCCTGTTTGCGTCGATCCTCCTCGGATTTGGCGTGTAACCAGGTTCGCATTGACTCGTCTTGACCGCCTTGCCATTGTGAAGGCGCGGCAGGCAGCGAAGCCAATGACAGGCCGGTTGTTTGTGGCGCTCGTTCGGGCAATGGCAGACTTCGTTCCATGGCTGAGGGAGGCGGCAGGCCTCGGTGTGGTGTGCTCATTCTCCGGGGTTTGTTATCCGGTAGAGGAGGAAGAGAAGCGGACTTTGGGGGTGAGGAATAGTATGAGGAGGGAGAGCGTTGTTGAGCAGATGAAGCTGCATAGGGATTTGCAAACCCGTGCTGTTGTAAAGGTTTGAGTGTAAGCAACATTGGTGCGGAGGTGGAGGCTCAAGATGTCGGTGAGATAAAGTAAGAGTGGATTGAGCGAGAATGTGGGATGATTTAAAGTAAGTAGGTACAACCTTTTTTGAGAGGAGTCGGCGGAGAATATAACAATCCGGAAGAAGAAGGTGCGGTGACCTTTTTTGTTTTTGTTTTTGTTTTTTTATTATTCACTTTTCAACGAAAGGTAAGGAGGAGTGAAAGGTTAATAGTACAATTGTAGCAAATTCTGGCAGTCCAATGAGAGGTGAGCAAGAGGCGTCTGAGAATGGGGTGAGGGAACGGGTATATCTACCAAGTCAGGCAATCAAGACGCCGGTCAATGATCCGAAAGTAGTGTTGTTTTTGGTGGGAGGGAATTTGTCGAATGAAAGTGGAAAGAGGCTATGCCAGCACCAGCCGATCTTTACGCGCGTGGCTTTCAAGGTAGAGTAGGTAGAGTAAAGTACGGTAGGGGAGTCTACTTTAGATTGAAAAGGTTGGAATTAAAAGGGTAAAAGGGTAAAAAGGTAAGTGTGAACGAGAGGCAAGAAAAAGATCGTCGAATGCGTAAGTATTGACGGTACATGGGATCGGCCAATTTTGGGGGGGGGGAGTGAGGTAGGGAGAGAGGGTGGGCTTGTGAGTTGTGACGCTTGTCCTAGGCAGGAACTATGTACGACCATGGGGTTTTGGCTTTTGCAGCTTTTGGCCCAATCACTACATATCTACTTCCTTCAGGGCCTGCCAGTGCTTATTCTGCTTATCCTTCTTTTTCCCTACCCTACCCGGGAAGGTGGTGAAGACAGGCCCGGATTGGGCGCAATGTTTTTTTTTCATGTTTCGCGATGCGCCAGGCGGTCACAGGCAGGCAAGACGGTTTTACAATTTGGATAGGTAGATAAAGTATGCTTGGCTACTCTACATCAAGGTGGTTTCCAGGACTCATGCTCATGCTCATGCTCATGCTCCATCATTGGAATTTGGGTTGATTTTTGATTAATTAAGTTACCTATGGATCTTTCAGCTGTCCATTGGCCGACAAATGTTGCCTTGGGATTCTTCCAAGAATTCTAAACTTCTCGGCAGCTTTCCGAACAGCCGGTCAAGCTTTGGATCTGCATGCCTAAAAGCCAACTTGAGCTGCGCATTCGGCTGTAATAATAGTAAGGTAGTGAAAAATGCTGAGAATAGTGAAAAAAAATCAAAAGTGACACCTCAGTGATACATCAAGTGAAAGAGTAGGTCCTACCGATCCAACTACCTACCACTATGTATCTAACTACAGTAATACATCTCGCCTACCTCACCTTATGCATCCCATCTCACCCTGCAGTTGCACCCAACAAGCTACTTCGGCCCCCAATTCTGCCGGAATTGGTCCGCCCTTCTCTGGTACAAGAATTCATCTCACCTCAAGCATAATCCAAGCGACACTACTACCACACTCTTGGTCACCCGAACAAGAGTCCTGCACGTTGGGTGGACGCATATCGATTCTGAGTGAGATGGGTTACTGGGTTTCAGGAATGGGCACACAGTGGACGAGCAGATCGGTGGCTGTCGCGTCCCGATGGCTCAAGCCAGCCCGCACATTCATAACCTGGTCCACCATTTCTGACCGCGCCTGATGACAGAAAATGTCTCCTTGGGTCCGAAAAAGCCAACCGCCTGCAGCTGAGTGCATTACATTCTGCGAATCCTACTCTTAGTCTCTACGACTGCATCGCTGCAGATGAGGAAGCGCAACGGATCTTGTTAGCTGGAGCGCCAACCAATGACACACCGGACCTGCAGATCTCATCATTCTCCTCCTTCTACAGCATGATAACAGCCAGTGTCTGGCATGAAACCCACGGACAAGTTGATTCCTTTTCCTCTTACTAGAAGCATCCCCAGCGGTACCCATGTTCCACTGTTGGTTCACTCGCTCACATGGCTATGGCGACCGGAGTTCTGTCGATCCAGCTATCTTCTTCCTCATGTAGCACATCAAGCCGTATCGACCTACCCTTGGACCCAGGATGTCTTTTCGCTTTCGAGGGAAGAGGAGACGCAGAAAGTGGAAAAAAGGGGTAAAGATCGCCGTTAGCCTTGGCATGTCGTGGCGTCCTTGTGTCCTTGCGTCCTTTCTCCGCCGCCACCGCTTTTTATTGGCTTGCGCTAATGACAAGCCACACGGGAACTTTTCCATATCTGGTAGAATATGTCGCAAACCAACATGGCCTCTTTTCGGCACAGCCGTCGGTGACGACTAGTTACTTTTTCTCACCCTTGTTCCGGTGGCTGCCTTATCGGATGGCTTCGGTCTTTTCCTTTCTAGCTTGGTCCTTCCTTTTCTGGCTTTCTTCTTTACGCATTCTACAACCTCCCAACCTCCCAACCCCCTCGTGTTCCTCGTGTTCCTCGTGTTGGCGACTAATGGCAAATTTGTGAAACGAGATCGACACAGTTCAAGCCAGAAAGAACAACCCGTGGAAATGTTAAAGAAGCCTTTGTGTCCGCACTCCGCATGTACCAGACCATGATTTCATCCTATGTATGATTAGGTGAGCAAGTGACATGAGATACGACCGCTAGACATGTGAGGGTTGCACAAAGACGAGGTCGAACTTCTCTCAAATCCTTACTAATAATAGCGAATGGGAAAGTAAGACCTATCTAGGGTAGGAGAATGGAACAACAGATCATCAATCTGACATGCTCGCATTTCACATTCCGCCTACAATTTGCTCATTCTGAAGATGGGAGGGGAAGGCTGTACGACGCTCGTATCGTCAAGGCGCACAGATTTTTGGAGATTTTTGGAGATTTTTTCTTAAACAAGAATTCTGGCATCAACCTTTTTGGTTTGTTGCATAGGCGAGTTTCTATCCTGTGTTACCTCTCTTTCTTCCAGTCTTTTTGATTGGGGAAAGCGATAGCCGCTCGCTGCAGGTCTGCAGGCTATACAGTCCAGAAGATAAGAAAATCCCTCACTTTTGGGAGCAAAGATATCATTGTTCAGAAATCTCTGCGCGGTGGTGGCGAGCAGGCTCGTGGATTCGCATCGGCCCTTTCCGAACTCTGTCGACGCCTCTCTTTGCGGTCCAAACCCTCTCGCCCTCTGCATGAATGTAATAAGCATTCGACTGGAAACCAAATTCTTCCACACCTTTCGTCCGGCACTGTGCCAACTTCTTTTAGTTCGTGATACTCAGCTCATGCCCCGAGTCACTAAGCCGGCGTTCCAACGGGTTAAATCATCTTGGTAACTTCGAGCCGTCAGAAGTATACCTCAGTGCGATCGATAGCACGACCATTCGCCGTTCACTTGTCCAGCCGCGACAGTTTTGGAAGCACTCTGCGCTTCTCAGCCATGATGCCAATTCACTACATCCCGCCACTGCAACTCAATTTCACCACCTCTGCCGACCCTTCAAGTCCATCGCGCGGGCCAAAGTACATACGCAAGTACCAAAATGGCCAGAACGACCGGACCGTCCAGCGAAAGCCTCGGGCGATCGGCCGCCCCGGCAAGAACACCAGAGCGACCAACACGTTCGCCACCGCGGGAATCTCCCAACCCCCGAACAAACTTCTCACCTTCCGGCCAGAGTCCCCGTGCACCACAACCGCTCGTCCCGCACCGTACTCCCCCCTCGCCAGGTCCGGCGTGCACGCCGCAGCGACCACCGCAACCCCTCCTGACGTGAAAACGCACAACCACCCGGCGGAAGTTACCTTGGAGCAGCTCCGGCAGGGGAGACGGGAAGGCGGGACCAGGGACGGGGATTCCGCGCTCTGAGGTCCACAGTCGCTGCCACGGATACGATGGCTGGCTGCGGACTGCGGATGGGGGAATCATGTGCCGGGATACGCGATGGGCGCGGCGGAGGATGGCGAGGGGGGGTTGGTCGTCTTCAAGGATGTGGACAGGAAGCGGGCGGGAAGGGAGTTCGGGCGGGAGGTCTAGGAGGGGAGAGGGTGGGGTCAGTGGGAGAGAAACCCATGTTCTTTGAACGGTCCGGAGGGGGAATGAAGTGTCTTTGAGACTGCGAGATAGTTCTTGGGCAGAGCTAGTCGTAGCTAGCAAACTTAGCGACATATGGATGGTCTTGATACATACGTCGTGTTCAGTGCTGCGAAATGTTACGACAATCGTTCTTAGTGCATGAGAGAAAAAATCACACGCTGAGCCGGCCGTACAAATGATTTCCAACTGGGCTCAAGGAGTGTGCAAAGCAATCATGGTAACCCACGATCACGGAGCCGGACCCGAAGTGTGACAGGGAAGGAGCCTCGAGCCTCCTTCGACCGGCGGTAAAGAGGCGACTTGAAAACTAGCGACAGCATGGTAGTGGACGAGTAGGGTTGGAACCATCGCGATATCCGGCCACCCTTCCCACATAAAAGCATTCGATTGAACAAAGTCCGAGTCATAGAAACGATCCTTCCATCGCACCCATCCCATATCCAGCCCCCCTTCCCAAACAAAAGCATTCGAATGAACAGAATCCGAGTCGTAGAAACGATCCCCGGTAGCTCGCGCGTACAAACCCCATCCACGATCCAATTCGACGCACCCTTAACATAGTCCTCCGCCTCGGATCCAGGATGAGTGTTCCAGCCGCAAGGGCCGCAGCGCGAGGCGATGTGCCCGCGAGTGGTCGTTCGGGGTATCAGGTTGGATATCGAACATTTGAGGCTTTCCTCGCCGGAAGAATCGATCGGGTCCGGGTGCAGCGGCTCACGGACCGATTGTGCCTTCTCCGCCGAGACTTTCGTCCAAAGAGCGATGCGAATCGACAAGCTCCGGAACGTAGACGGGGGTCGCGCGACTCGGAAGCCGGGAGGACGGCGCCGTTGACGCTGTGGTTTCCCGCGGGGGGTGTATCGGTATGCCATGCGTCCGAGGGAGCGGAGATTGTACGGGTTGTCATACCCATTACGATCACGAGATGGGTCATCCCTCCTATCTCGCAGCGGCAGCTGAGCTCCTTCTGTAAACGGTGCAGAGAGGAGGAAGGGTTTGAGAAGGAAGCTTCGCTTCGCTTAGCGACTCTGCACCGTGTATTGGTTCTTGCCGTAGCAGGCGGCTGCAAATCCTTTGGTCAAGCGGGGGAGGAATGGGGAAGGAGGGGTATCTTGTGTACTCTACGTGGTCTTTTGTAATCGAGCACAGGTTTCGAGTTGGACATTGTGTCCGTACGGTAGTTAGTTAATCGATTCAACCTGGAGTCTGAGTATGATGGCACGCCTATTCTAGTAGCATCGCCCAGAATGAGCACTCACTCCGTCGAGACTAGCAAGTGAAAGACTCGCAAACGCACCACGGTGGAAACATGTGTAGCTACTGCCCAAATCATGCCTCCCTTCTCGCAGTGACAGTGTTAGTATAGTCGGAATCGTAGCCATGGAACCTCGAAGAGCCAAGTAGTCAGTAGTAGGGGCGATCCTTGCTGCCGCTTTTCATTCAGGTTAGGTTACTCCTTTGATAGACTTAGAGCGTAGCGTGCGCACTGTCAGTAGGATCGCCTATGATGCGTTGGGTGTTCCATTCTGGAAGGAGCTTTGACGTGCTCCTCCTGAAAACCACCCAAACGCAGGCAGCTGCCTTCCGGGACTTTGAGTTTGGAAAGCATCAAGACAATGGGAAGGAGGGTCTGTAGACTTGCCTGTGTGAGTACAAGAAAGCATCTCCCACTTTTGTACTTTCTCTTTCTTCCACACCACTTGCTCACCAAATCTCTCCCTGTTGACCACCCTTCCGTTCTTCCAGTCATCCATCAGACTCCTCTAAACACTCCTCTATTGTGCAGCATCTTCATGGCATCCTACCAGTGCAGTGCATGCTTCAAAGCTTCTCGCTGTCGTCCATTGGCCGGTTTCCTGAGCCCATCTCTCTCGACACCAGAGCAGAAGCTGCTGCAACGGTGGTAAGTCTTACACCATAGTACTTGTACCTTCATGCAACAGAGGCTAACGGTTTCCTCTCCATCATACATCCTCTCCGCTATCATCACCTTCTACCCGGGACTCAGAGCGTATCGACGGCTTCCAAGACACAATCACCGCCGAGCACGGACAGAGAAAGGAGCAAGGACCTGGAGTAGGTATGCCGTCCTGGCTTGTCGTCATTGTCCAGATACTCCTCCATTGCGGGTATCATCCCTCGAATAGTGGCTAATAGCTTGTCACAGAAGCAGAACACGACGACGATCTTCGCTCTGCTGCCATCGGTTGTGATTCCGTCGTACTCGTGACAGACAATCAAAGGCCAGTGGATTTTCCTCGTGTACCCCGTTCGTGTGCTCCTATAGAAAGACTCACACTCTTTGATAGTTTTTTGATTTCCTTGTGATGAGAACGTAATGCAGGTAGGTGGATGGGATGGAGTGCTGGCCGGCCTTTGGCTGACAAAAGACTCTCTCCTTCAGATTCGACTCCGCTTGGAGGTGCGCCAACTTGAGTCGGACAACCAGAATTCCGGACTCGCGGAAGGGTTGCTGCCAGGGACTCAGAGCATGCCGACGGGCACGATCCCCGTAAGGATGGACGGTCAAAGGTGCAAGCACCTAGGACAGGTGTGCCGTCATGGCCTGTCATCATTGTCCACTAAAAAGCCAGTCGGCCCTTTCCCCCATCTGCAGCTGCAGGAATCGACTCGAAGGAACTCTGACTATGGATGATGAGACCCCGATTGCTTTCGGGGTGACCGGGAGAGCTGCTGGCCGGCCTTCAACATATTCCTGAAAGGCCAGTACTTTCTCCTTGAATGCCCCCGTGACGGACACATGCTTAATCTGAATTTTTGATGATGATAAATTCATGTAACCTGAGGGGTCAGGAGAAATGCTGGCCGGCCTTTGGCTGATAAAGAAAGTTTTCTCCCTCATAGATTCGACTTCGCTTGGCGGTGCGCCAGTTTGAGTCCGACACCCAGACACTACCGTTTCCTCTCGAACCAACAGACTTCCACAACCCAGAACAGTACCCCTCCATCTCAAGCCAAGGGACCTCCACAATTCCCGGTACTTGCCCGACCGATGCCACAACTTGTGGTATCCGCCCAGACGACTTCAGCAGCTCACAGTATTCGCTCACTCAAATGATGTCGACGCTCCGGACTGCCCAATCAATCAACTGCTTCGTTGCAGCACTGCGGGGTGTTCGGTCGACTACTTTGTCAATGGAGGAGGCCAACAGAAGAGCTGCGAGGCTCCTACAAAGGTATCCATCCTTCTCTGAGTATGATGTACTTTACTGACTTAAGACAAAGGCTTCGACATTATACACAACCAACACCAGGCTCGTGCCAATCCCTTCACTGTACGACATCCATTCCTATCGTGCAGCCCACACCATTGTTCTCGGGCGCCTGTCCTCTGTCAGCTTACCGTTCACCATTGTCGGGTCCTGAGAGCTTGGAAGAGGGCATTTGAGAGAGTTTTGGTAGGACTTCACGATCCTTCCATGGCTACCTGGAAAACAGCATGGGTAAAATTTTCCGCTTTCCGCTTTCTCCTCTTCCGGCGAGGTGAGCTGATAACAAGGCGTTCAGGAACGACTTACTCGTGGGACTGAGGCTACCTCGGGGTTGAGGCTACCTAGTGGAAGACGAGATCGGAGTCGAAGCCAACCTGCAATTGGGTGAGGATGGAGGGTGGCGGGTCACAGGGATTTGAGGGTGATGCGGATTTCGAGACGTGGCTGATGGCATGTTGCGAAGGCACGATATGGGGAAGGAAGATAGTACGCAGTAACAGTATCATATTTAGAGCAATCACAACACTACATCAACCTCTAGAATTGAAGTCTGTCAAGCAGGAAGCTCGTCACCGTCAATGAAAAAGTGATGCCATGAATCTCCTAGCTAAAAGTCAACATCAGCGCTCGAGCCCACAGATAGCGGAGCAAAGACAACCGTACTTATCTCACAGGAAATGCAGGCGAGCCCAGAGCATCTTGCTCTGAGAAGCAGCTGAATAGCAGGCATTGATTGTGTTCTGCATTAGGCCGGCTATCATCGCTCTCGATTCCGCCGTCTTGGAATCTGGTCCGCACCCACCACTTTAGATAAAAAACGTGAGTCGGGGTGCTTGTGTAAGCCGCGAAGAATGTTACACTGTTTGGAAACATGGGCAATGTCCCTGCGCGGTGCCTCAGTCGTCATCGTGAATGATGACCCCAACATCTTCAGCAGTCGTAGCAGGTAGTGCATCCCCTGACTCTACATCCTGCTTCGGTCCGGGAAGAGTAACACGATCAAGCTTTGACATCCCATTCATGTTTCCTCCTTGGTTGTCATGGTCGGCCTCTTCGTTCCCATCCTTGCCCTTGTTCTTCTTCTTCTTCTCCCTCCTCTTCCTATTCTTCCCCGTTTTCTCCTCATCCTTCTTCCTCGTCTCCTCCTTCTTCCTCTCAAATTCCTCATCCGCCTTCTCCCTCGCCACCTCCTCATCCATCATCTTCACCCTCTCATATTCCCTCCTCCGACTCGCTTTGTACACATGGAACTCCCCGCTGCCCGCTCCGGCGCTGGACCCTTGGACGTTGGCGACAATTTCGGGAGGGGCGGAGAGGGCAGATTTCTTGGCGAGGGCGGTGGAGGAGGGGATGGGGATGTCGCGGTCGGGTTTGGCGAAGAGGGCGTCGACTTGCGAGGCTTGCTGTGTGACGGGGGTGAGGGCGCGGCGTTTGAGGGGGCGTTTGGAGCGGGGATCGGAGGAGGTGGGGATGGATTCTGGGATGGGTTCTGACATTTTCGTGAGGTGGTAATTAGTATTGACAGACACAGTAGTCAGAATCCTCGATAGGAACTAGGGTTGCGAATTGAGAAAATACTTCTGCGGAGGACTTCGGTCTTATGAAACCGAGGATATCCCGTCCCACTGTCAACACATAACCCAGATTCACCACTGGTATGTGCTTTTATAACTCCGGTCTTTGAGTTGAAGCGACTATTCATAAGAATGGCAGATCCACTGTACGAGCTACTGGTGCCCTACTTCGACACATCTGCCTCTCCACGCCCGGTCCCCAGCGTATCAGACCAGGTCACTGCAAAGTACCTGAACCGTCTTTCCACGCTACCCTTAGCCTCTCTGACATCCACGGAACCTCAATCGCTGGCACAATCATCACATACGACTCTCTTATCACTGCAGTCGCTCTCAGCCAGATCGAATCCCGCTATAGTAGCATCATCAGACCACCTTTCGAGTCTACGTACAAGCTTACCACAGCTAGCGGCAGAAGCAGAGAGTCTGCGAAATGAGATACCAAGACTTGACGAGCAAGTGGTGGCTTTCTCGGAAAAATACAGCCGGAGTGCTGAGAATGAGGTGCTGGACCGACGGAAGAAAGCCTTATTGATGGCCAGGAATGTGGACCGGCTGTCAGATATACTGGATCTGCCTACGCTACTTGCATCTGCTATATCAACCTCTACGGCTCAGGGTGCTTCAAATGCGGCCAACTATGCCTCAGCATTGGACCTACATTCGCACATCAAGCGACTGCACCTGCTTTACCAGGACTCAGAGCTCGTGAGCTCAATCTACCAGCAGACAGAAGAGGCTATGCAAGAGATGACTTCGAATTTGATCGCAAGTCTACGCTCCCAGAACATCAAGTTAGCAGCGGGTATGCGAACAGTCGGATGGCTTCGAAGAGTAGCACCAGATTTGGACGGTAGTGGCGGTAACCGGGATGGTACGTTGGGTGCTCTATTCCTAGTCTGCCGTCTCGCAACTCTCGTTTCTATGCTCTCGGCACTCGACCCCCTCCGAGACCTTGCAGAACAGGAGACTGCGATACGCCTTCGAGAGAGCAACTCCACTACCAAAAAGACTACCAGCGACGCCTGGTCCGGCGGCCAACAAACGGAGCGCTACCTAAAGCGCTACATTGAGATCTTCCGCGAACAATCTTTCGCCATCATTTCAATGTACAAAAGCATCTTCCCCTCCGGTCCAGACTCCACCTCTGTCTCGGAAGACCTGGGCCTAAAGTTCAAAACCTTTGGCTTGAGAAGTGTGTCTGCACCTCAATCTACTCCTCCAAGTCAGCAGCAGCAAGATCCTCTGTCGCCCCTACCATCTGCTCTTTCAACATTCCCATTGCATCTGGTTGGCTTGCTCACGGAAACACTAAAACATTATTTGCCCAACGTGAGGGATAAATCATCCCGCGAGAGCTTGTTGACACAGGTGCTGTACTGTGCTGGAAGTCTGGGGAGGTTGGGTGGGGATTTTAGCTTGCTGTTAGCCGATCTTGGACAGGATGATGAGGATGCAAATGAGGACGAGGAAGATGGAGAGTGGGTGGAGGTGATGACGAAGCATCGGGTTCTGGCTGGGAAACTGGAAAATCTAGCCAGTGGTGGGGGGAGTGTCCGCGGTGGGAAGGCTTTTGGGTTGGGAGATGGGATGAAGTCGCCGAAGTTGAATGCTTAGATTCGACCATCAGACGAAAGCCTGGCTCTAATAGCAACGCTTTGCTGGCTCACTCCTCCTCGCTCTCCTCTGAGCTTTCTTCCACCACTCTATTGGTATACGTGCCGTTCACGCCATTCACGCCATTCGCACCATTCACCCTCCGGTTACCAGCGTCCTGATCAGCCTGCCGTTCTAGCTCCTGCTCCAGCTCTTGCTCCAACAGGTCTACTTCATCCTCATCATCCCACCCGTTTCCTGGCGTCTCTACCTCTTGCTCCGCAGCACCATGGCTCTCGAATTCCAAAGTTCCTTCCCCAAGATCTATCTCTTCGACATCTGCGTTGCTCTTTCTATCTCCATTCTCCTCGTCAGAGGTGTCGCCTTGAATGGATGGACTCATAGAGCTAGCCACAGATCTCAGACTTCTCGGTTCGCTGCCGCCGCGGAATCCTTCGTTCAGGCCGGCAAGGAAACGCCGCGATGGCCTTTCGTTCTTCGGTTTCGAATCATCGATGATTTCCAATGGATCATCGTTTTCGCTGTCTTCATTGTCGGCATCCGCTTCTTCCCGAGGGTTAGGCGAGAGATGTCGAGATCTCGGAGGTTTAGACCGGTGCTTAGGCTTCGAAGGGCGCGGGGAATGGCCGGTGAGGATTGGGGAGGAGTTGGAGTTGTGATTAGGCATGGGAGACGGCTCAGGCGTTGGCGAGAGACGCTGTTGAGCAGGTTTGAGGAAATGACGGTAGTCGTAGGGATTATGCGGATCAGCCTCGCGAGTCAGATCTTCATGGTCATTCGCGGAGCCTTCGTCAAAGAGGTCATCTTCGACATTTTCCGGGGCGGGGAGACCGGTTTCAAGCTGTGGGTATTGGCTGGCTAAGCTGGCGACGTCTTTGTTTGAGGGGGTGCTGCGAAGATTGAAGCGGAACGAAGTGTCTATTTTGTCGAGGGTGAAGGTTTGAGTATTCGGGTCGTAGATCAAGGCGACTGCTTCTGAGGGTTGCTGGGCGCCGTTATAGAGATAGATGTTTCCATTTCTTTCGTCAGTGAGAGAGAGATTGTAGCCATTGTCGCGGCCTTGCGAGGATGGAGTGATGATGGATTTGGTGGACGAAGTGGAGAGCTTTGGCCTGTGGTTGACTATGAACATATCAATCAGTCCCGTCAGACACAGATTTGAGAGCACGGCGCACGCTGTATATTGACCTTCCGCCGTTTGCGTGGTCCATCTTCTCGCAACAACTGTTCGCTGATAGTGATAGGGTATTTGGCAGGTTTCGATGGGTCAATCTGAGAGGAGTTGGCCATTGCAGCCATGACTGGGTCTATGATAGTTGAAAATGTGATCGTAATATATAGACATATATATTGGGACAGCTGACCGCTGACCGCTGGCAGATGGCCGGTTGCAGAAGAGAAGTGAAGGCAGGTTGAACGGAATCAAACAATAGGACTGGGTGGGGTGTCATAGCGGGAACATGCGCCTCTAGGCGTATCTCCGGGGTCCACCCCTGGGCTTCTTTCTATAGCCATTCGCTTACAACGTTCATTCCTCCCTACAAGCCTACCTTCCTTCAAAAATGTTAGTAACTGTAATGTTTCCTGGTGCTCCTGATAAATCGATAATCTTCACGAGGACTCCTAGCTACGTTGAAAAGGAGCTGCCCATAGCCAATGGAATGGTCTCAGGGCGACCCCGGCGCTGATCATGGCCTTGGCCTGGCGGTCCAGCCCGGCTTAACGTAGACAGCGTCTGAGGCGATTGTCTAGCAGGATTGCAAAGCTTGCTGCTTCGGGTTTGGGGGCGGCGAGGGCACCCTGGCGGCTGAAGATAGCCCCGGTAAAGACCTGGCAAGGCTGCAGATGGCAGATCTTATCCCTCCCCAGGTTTTCTGCTGGCTGCCATTTTCCTGCTTCCTTCATCAGTCCTGAGTTGCTGTTCTCCTTCTGTATGTTGCGACGGTATCTTAATGCATTTAACCCGATCGTCTGCTTCGTCGACGCAATAATGCTGAGTACTTAGACATCCTTTATCTGTTTTGTGGTCATGGCCTTCGTCTTCTCGTCGCTGTCAAAGCCCAAAGACGGTGGAGTCAAGGTCGAGTACGTTGGGAAATTTGGCCTTCTATGAGAGCAAACGCTGACCTGTCGCAGTATTGTATGCGTACCGGCCATTGGCGCTGATCCAAGAAAGACATGGGAACGCCAGACCGACAGCGCTGGCTTCGAACGCCGCCGGCTCGACTATGTATTGCATGACAGACTATACCCCGCCGCCCAAGTCCATCTCTATGATCACCTTACGCGTCCGGAAAGGGAATTGGAGGTGAAACCGCCCCAAGGGCCGAACGATCATGCGCATAAGAAATCAGCCGAAGAATTCGCTGCTGGGGAGGCGTTGGTCGCGGATTACGGAGTCGCGGATTGGGCAGATCGTTTTTTGGAAATTGTTTGCGAGCATCGCAGAGCGCAAAGGACAGACCGGCGGCCTATACTCTTCATATGTCACAGTACGGGAGGTATCGTTGTCAAGCAAGCACTCAGCAAGAAGGACGCCGAAGGCCAGAACAGCATCGCAGCATGGTGTCTTGGGGTTACATTCTTCTCCACACCGCACCACGGCTCAAGCGTGCTCTCCGAGCCTGAGTATGTCCAAACTGTGCAAGATCATTTGGGGTTGAAATGGGAAATGTCTGAAAACCTTCGGCACGACTTCTTGTTACGTAATACGGACCTGGAAGTAAGTATTTTCGGAGACCAGATGTTCTCATTCAAACCTGATCTTAAGCCTTGAGACTTGTCCAAGGAGTGTTTGCTTTTCACATATGCCTCATGGCTCGAAGACTCTTATTGAACAGGTAATGCTGACTCCAAAATCTTTTATCCAGACTCTCAATCATGTATTTGCTGTCAGTGTTTTCGGGGTGAAAATATACAGCTACGTTGAGAGTGAAGACACGAACTTGGTTGTACTATCTACGAACGACCTGGGTGGGGAAACTTTGACCACCATCCGGCTATGCATTGTGGACAGCCGTTCTGGAAAGCTGAGCAGCCCTGAGGCACCTTTCGAAGATGAAGAGGTTATACAGCTCAATACCACCCACGTTGGCGGTCCGCAATTCACGGATGAGGATGCTCTGTACAGCTTTTATGTCGACGAAATTACGGCCTTTGTGAAAGAATTTAGTGCCGATGAGCGCAGCCTTCATCACGCTCTGAATCATGATATAATGTCGAACACTGAAGTAGATGTCCATCAGTTCTATGTTGTGGGCACGCAAGGAGAGCCTGGATCGATAAAGATCATGACTGCTCACCCTTCGCTCCAGACCTTTCTCGAAAGTGGACCATCAAAATGTATGGAAGCGAGGGTCCGTGGAACTGATCAAGCGGACGAGGGTAGCAGGAATGGATCGGTCAGGCCAGCCATAGAATTCAGGCCCGCTTCGGAGCCAGCAGCTCCAACCTTGATGGTCACCTCGGCGGAAAGCGATGAGACCTCTAGTGATGCTTCCAGAGCAGATTCATATCCAAAGCTTTCTGCTCCAACTGTTCCGATCCCCAAGAACATACATACTAGGCGGCCCTCCTTGACTATAGAGGTATTGGATCCGGGATCTCCAGGCCATCTAGCACCCAAAGCAAGTAAGAAAGTTGCATTCACGACCAATGCGGCGAACAAGGACACAGATCAAGGGAGACGGCCTCAACGTGCGCACCTTTTTCAGCTGCCCAGTTCATCTTCGGAGCGGTTTAAATGGATTCACGTTCCTTTCACCCATGCTGGGTGGGTGCCTCTCGTCCTCACAACAATCTCTCAAGACAAGGATAATCTGAATCTCCACACCAAGCTCCTGATGGACAAGATGTGGTTCTCGCAGCATAACCAGTCACGACACGCCTCACCCCACGCCCGTTTCGTGAGACCTAGCGTTAAGTGTTTGCTGCCAAAGAGCTCAGAGAAGCACGTAGACATGGCAACACCGTTGAGTGCCATTGAAGACGTCCAGTTCGTGGCATACTTGCCCTACCTCCACTGGGACTCATTCAGGAATCTGCAAAAACGAGCGGAGATCATCAAATTGCGGAGGGAGCAACCCCACGCTCGCCCGATTGCAAAACACGTCGCTAGCGGAAAATCAATGGAACACAAGCTCATCTGGCAACACCTTACGTCAGATAGACCAGTCCATTGCCGGCGGACCCTCGACCAATATGGATATCCGAGCCTGCGGAATACCTCTGTTCGAGATGCTGACCAGATATTATACAAGCGCACGAAACCTGATGCAGATATGCAACCACCCAAAGAGCTGTCGATGAAGCACAAGCTTCAGTCCAGTCGCGCAGCAGCGGCCTCAATGCCAAATGCCGACGATGGTGCTGCAAAGGTCCTAATGGTGGACCAACTTTGGCTCTGGATCGTGGACAACAAGACTGTGATCACATTCTTCGCTCCCAAAGAAAAGGAAGACAACGATGGCGGCCTTTGGAAAGAAGGAGATGTGCGGAGTGAGATCTATCAGGACATCAACGGCGATTATGCGAACCAATGCACGGATCCTTTCGACTTTGCTGCACTTGCCGTTTTCCACGCAGTGAAGGCCCTGCTTGACCGGACCACTGACCGGAATCTCCAGGTCTTTCGAGTATTCGAAGAGTACATATCAATTTTGACTGAACAGCAAACCCTCAGCTTCAAAGAGTTCCGCAACAATCACCAATATAAGAAGGCTAAGGATATCAATGCACAACAGCATATAGACAACCGTAAAGACCTTGACGCTCTCCTCGAGTTGCGTGATATCGAAGACGAATTGAGTACAATTGAAAAGTTAATCAAAGAGCAGCAAAGTTGTGTTTCGGAAATGATTAAACAATATCGTGATCTGAATACCCGCCATGGAAAGGGCTTCAACGGTATCAACTTCTTATACGACGTCGACCAGTTCCTAACCGAACACAAAGAGCAGTTAGACGGCATGCTCAAGGGCGCTCAAGCCGCTCAAAAGGCTTTCAAGGAGCTTCTCGACATGAAGCAGAAGCAGGCTAATATTGTAGAAGCACACCTAGCCCGCGAGCAAACCGAGGTTGCTGCCGATCAATCACGATCTGTTATGATTTTTACGATATTCACGATCATTTTTTTACCTTTGTCTTTCTTCGCGTCTGTATTCGGTAACTTCGCATCTTCCAACCACGGTTGAAATCGTTTAGCAGCAGGACTGACTGGGGCGTAGGTATCAACGCACGCGAATGGAGCGGTAATCCAGGCAATGAGAATTCAGCGCTACCGACACTACACGAAATATTCACCTACATGGGCGCTATATCTCTCGCAGTTATAGTAGTCGCACTCATGGTAGCCTTCAATAGACACGCGCGACGCCTCTCTTACAGAATCTGGAAGATTTTCGCGAAACCCTACTTCAATCTTCTGGGACGACTGGGCATCAATCCTCGGGGTCCTCCAGACCAGCCTTCGCGGGCCTCGACTCTCAGTAGTATGGAGATTGACTTGGAAAAGCAAGCTGCTATTGATGCGGAAAAGGCGCGTGCGAAACGGTTATCTACGCTCTCTAGGACACATTCGAAGATGAACTGGGAGGAGGAGCTGCGGGTACATAGGAACAGCGTGGTTGGGAAATAGTACGGAATGGGGATAGTAATTGAGGAATAAATCCTTTAGTTATCAATGATACCCAGAAGGCTCAGTGTTCGAGGCATGTATGATGGATAATGATATATATAATCAAGATATACCCAAGTTACACTCTTGTGCTGTCTGATTGATGTGTTTCTCGGTCGCTAATAAGCGAGGGAGCTCATTTCTGTAACACACAAGTAGGGACCAGGGAGCAAGAAGGGTTGACGAAGAAAGTCACGTAGGGCCTCTTCTTCATTCCATGACTGCGACAAAGCATACGACTCTGCGAAGAGGCCTGCACTTTTATCAACGTCAGCAGTCGGCCATTCAGGAGCAGAAATTTTCACACAGGCAGCAATGCTGCATTGAAAGAGGCAGAGAATGGCATCGATACCACGCGAACAATGCGCCAAGTGAGCGACTGGTGTGTGCGCTGGCAAGGTACTATTAGCAAGGGTCGATTGGCATTGTGTCTTGCGTAGGCTCTATGCAAACCCCGAACTTCAACGAAGCCTGTTGGTAGGGTTTCCGCTAAAGGAGCGTAGCACGGGGGCTAAGAACCACAACTCGAGGATCAAATCCTCTCAAGTTATCGCTAACTGCAATCGGGTATGGTCTGGCCGTAATCCTACGGCCTTTCCAGGCTCAAACGAGGAGTAATTCGACTCTTAAGTACGTCGTCCTTCTCTTACCCCGCTCGTGGACATTCTACCACTCCAGAGCGTATACAAGAGTAACTTCTCAGTCTTTGACAAAGTCATGGCCGACGTTCCAGCAACAGCGCAAAACATCGAAGCAGACCCAGATGTAAGCACGAACACCAGGTGAAGGCTTCCTACTGACGTCACTGACGCTTGTCCTAGCTCTACGACGCATCCGACTCCAGTATTGGAGATGATGTGTATGTGCCTTTGCGGTGCAAGTGTATGTTTAGCGCCCGGGGAGCTAATCACTTGTCGGTAGGTCAACTTATACCGCATCAATAACCAGCAGCATCGAGAGGTACCCTATCGAGAATGGCCGTCGATACCACGCTTTCAAGGATGGAAGCTACATCATGCCGAACGACGAGAGCGAACAAGATCGTCTCGACCTAAGCCATCAGATGTTCAAGCTCACTATGGGTAATAAGCTTTATCTGGCACCTATAGATATACCAGCTAGAATCTTGGACATTGGAACCGGGACGGGCATCTGGGCCATCGAAATGAGCGATGAGTTCCCAGACACGGAGATCCTTGGTACTGATCTAAGCCCAACGCAGCCAACATGGTAAGGAATTCAAATACCCATTACCCAATAGAGCCTATTACTCAAAGCCGATAGGGTGCCAGTCAACGTCAAGTTCGAGGTCGACGATCTGGAAGACGATTGGACGTTCCAACACCAATTTGACTTTGTCCATTGTCGCTACCTAGCTGCAGCAATTTCCGACTGGGAAAAATTGGTACGCCAATGTTTCGAAGCCACAAAGCCTGGCGGATACACCGAATTCCAGGATTACAACCTCCGTATCTACTCCGAAGATGAGTCAGTCACATCTGAGCACGCAGTTCGAAAATGGAACGATCTCGGATGTGGTGCCTGTAGGTCCTTCGGCAAGGATCCAGAGCCAGGCCCAAAGATTCAAGGATGGATGAAGGATGCGGGCTTTGTAGATGTGTACCATGAACGATTCCGTCTACCCATTGGACCGTGGCCGAAAGACAAACATTTGGTAAGGTCCTGAATTCCACTGCGAGAACCCAGTCAGCGCGCTAATGCTTGTCCAGAAAACAGTCGGTGCATGGAACTTGGTGACACTGGAAGACGGATTAGAGGGGATGACCCTTCGCCTTTTGACGCAAGTACTCGGTTGGAGGCTAGAAGAGGTGCACGTTCTCATTGCGAAGGTTCGCAAGGATTTCAGAGACCCCAAGATTCATGCTCAGCTCGACTTGTGAGTCTGTTCATCCTTTTATGTTTTGCTGGGGCGGAGAATGCCGGATGCTAATAAGTTGTAACATTAGCCATGTCGCCTACGGCCGAAAGCCTACAGCATGAGATATTAGGTACCAATAGCTTAATATCGTATTCGAGGCATGAGCGGTGGAATCCAAATCATGCCTGAAGTCGGCCCACTCGAGAATGGAGGTACGTAATAAATTCCACTTATCGATCAACGCAAACTCTTACCATTCTCATAAGACATCGGTGGAGGATGCCAGTGTGTGACTGGTCACATGAATGTGCTAGCTGAGGTAGCCGATTTTTGTGAATTTAGGAATCTAAAAGCACAACCATTAGGCCAAAACTCCGAAGGAGTTTGTGCTTGAAAGCGGTAAACACATTATTATGCGTTACCTACCATTAATTGCTAACAGTGGCCGATCTAAAACCAGATCAGTCTTAATAGCTTCATTAGAGCTTTATCTCCTACAGAAAGACTAGGAAGTATAGCTATATATCAAAAAAGGAAGTGTCAACTTGTAGTTCCAGTAAATAATCATTCGACTTTTCTTTCCCTACAACAGTAGATGCTCGTCAAAGGCTTTCAATCAACATGTCCCTCAGACCACGCTGTTGTCCTTACCACGCTCGACATGACTCTGATCTCCCAACAATTGCTATGGAATAGGGAAAGTCTGTAGTGCTCGATCTGCATGCCTGCTTCAGCCGCTCTTGGGAAAGCAGAGCTCATTGAGGCCCTGCGGAATCCATTCTGCAGAGAAAACACTCTCCAAACGGGATCTGGCACTGAGCATTACATCGAAGCTGAAAATCTCATCGAATGATTCCATCACAGCAGACAGTGGCCGTCACAACCGTCATCGTGATTCATGCATAGGACACAAGAGCACAAGTGACGAGTGATGGGAACTCCTCCGAGCTCACGATGTTCAACGACAAGGTCGTCGAAGTCATCCTGGTCGTACTCCTTGCTGTCATCCTGGTCGTACTCCTTGCTGAACTTCTCGCAACTTCTGCCTTGAAGCAGGGACTGCATTCCATTATCAATGCCCTTGATCTAGGAAGCTTGCCACCCCGGATTGTCTTTCGAGGAATGCATCTGCAGAAGCCTGCACTGCGAGGCGGTGCAGATCCTAGAAGGCTCATTGAAGATAAGACAGAAGGAAGGCCCAGGCAAGATGCGTTTCTCGTTGAGTGACGCTCGACGTGGTGTTTCGTCGACATGGTATCCAGGCGCGGCCGCGTACGACTGTGGTGTCGATTCTGCCAAAAACGTCTGATTTTAGAGAGTGGTCTTCACAACATTGACCAGAATTCCGGGGTTCCTCTGAAACATAGCTGGCGTGATGCCCTCATCCCTCAAAAGCCTACCTAGCTCCATCCATGTCTGACGACCTTCTGGGGAAGAGGATTCTAGACTGTGAGACATGATCGGGCTTTTCGACCTCTGCTACTTTGTGCTTCAGTACGAGTTTGTGATGTTTCCAGACGGTCTGAGAAGGAATCAAGAAGGAGCACATGATCGGCCGAAGACTCTACCAGGAGGTCGTGAGACTCTTCGATGGCGCTCTCTTATGCGCTCCTGAGAGGCTTGAATTCCACTATGGTAAGACCTGAGATGCGGAGCGATCAGCCGCCAAGTACGGAAAGACTCGATTCAATGAACACGTACTGAATGATGAGGACAATGAACGCCGTCATTTTCTCAATTTGTGCCGATGTCCACGTTAGAGCTTCGGAATCTGTAAGGCAAATCCTCTTTCACGGAAATGCTGACGCAAACCTCTGACGAGTGTAATTTGGTCGTACCTAGGGTCGTACTCCGTTCGTGAACCATGCTCAATAAGACAACCATGAAACGCAACGAATTCTATCTTCTCGACGCTTTCTGGCACCATGAGCGCATCGAATGTCTGCACAAAAAGAAGCTCTTTGCAACTGTCAAGCCAAGCCCCAAGAGCAGCTTCGTCGGATTGACTGAGATGGCTGCTCTCGCATTCGATAGTCGATTTAGTCTTCAAAAGCACTCAATTGAAAAGCAGCAGTTCCCGTGATGCTTCCTGACAAGCCCCCAGCGCTTGCTTGAACTCATTGTAAAGCATATACGCCAAACACGCGCATCCATAGATGTCTGACACGCTGAAGCCGAAACTCATCGCAAAGCCTCTCTCAATGATATCTTTCCTCTGCTAAATACAGTCACATGCCAACCATATTTGCCACAAGCACACGAGCTACGACATAGCAAGCAAGAGGATTGGAAAAGGAGGCAGCCTTCGCTAATCCAAAGTGAACGAGGCTGTATGGGAAGCGAAGCTCGGCCACCATGCGTGACGCCGTCTTCCAAGCGCTTGGTGCAGTACACTTCCGCATTAGTTCTTGGATGCCCTTCATCGCGGTGTTTGGAGGCCATGATCTTGTCGCGAAGCATTTACTGCAGGATGGAACGGTTGTCGATCATAAGTTTTTGGCGTTGGGTTTGTTGTCCAATTGCAGTGAGGACCTGCTGAGTATCGACTCGAAGTTAGGGCTTCTCTACGGGTTGAAAGCCTCTGTATTTGTGTGCTCTCCTCTTTTGCGCCGTTCGCCGCCAGTCACCCTCTACTGCTCTTCAGATCTTGGGACTCATCGTTGCTGACGGGTTTGTCCCTTGGGTAGTCACCTTTTCTGACTTAGCCAAGCTTTGCTTGGACCTCTGTGACACTGACATCGATAAGTAGAGCACTAGAACAACAGGAGGCTAAGGGAACGGAGCCGCCAACATTCCACAAGCAGCATCGGTGGCGAGGAAAGATACCTTGACACCCAAGCACTATTAAATAGCTGGCAAGTTGGAACATAAAAAATATTTTCTACCTGATCAGACCTGTGTTTATCGTTATCGTAGCCGCCGCCGAAGACCAGACTAGTGCTACCCACTGCAGAGAGTATGCTGTGTGTCCAGTTGATCACCTTTTATTGATGTGGTTGCGGCTGTAAGGCATAGGATCTCAGAGGCTCCGTGGTGCCAATCCTCCAATTTGTAACATAGAGGCTAAAGTTCAAGACAAATATAGCTGCTGCTGATGCAATTTCTTTGTAAT
Source organism: Letharia lupina (assembly GCF_014066315.1). Classification (NCBI taxonomy): domain Eukaryota; kingdom Fungi; phylum Ascomycota; class Lecanoromycetes; order Lecanorales; family Parmeliaceae; genus Letharia; species Letharia lupina. The sequence continues at coordinate 1,902,684 of NW_023502978.1, read as the reverse complement.
ATCAAGCGAAATTGAAAGGGGCTGTTTTTTCCTGAACGCACTTTTGAGCAACGAGAGGAAAAAGGACCCGGCCGCAAAGGTGTTTTTTTGATACAATCAACCGAATGCCTTCATCGTTAAAATGCGTCAAAACCACAGTTCAATCACCCCTGCGATGTGACATTCAGCAACCTCGTGCCATTCAAGGCAAAGCCTGCCTCCTCCGAGTACCCACTCATGGGCGTAGGCTTAATCGACAGCTTCAACACCCTTCTCGGTCCCACAGGTACAAACCCCGCCGCCAACGCTCTCGGGTTCGGTCTTACGCATTTTGTAAACAGTCGCCTGAAGTCGTCCGCAATCTGCACCAGCGCAAATTGGTCCTCGGCATCAGGATCGTCCAGCACATCCAATTGTATCATACAACCTCTCGGCGCCACACTGTAAGGTAGAAAGTTGTAGCCTGGTTGAGGAGGCTGCTCTGGCGAGACTCTTTTCCAGTGCCATGCCATTCGGGATATCATCCCCATGTTGAAGAAGTAGTTTGCGGCGGCTATGCAATCACTGGAGAAGGTACCGAGGTCGTTGAAGGAAGTCGAGAGGGCACTGAGCTCGGTGCAGGTGGGTTCGGCAGGTTCGCGAAGGTCGTTTAGAGAAACATCGGTCGGCAGTACAGATCGGGCTACGGCTTCGGCAGCGAAGAGGGGATTTGCGAAACACACGCTGCTACAGGTGACGAGCATTTGGGCGATGAGAAGAGCGAGGTAGGAGACGTGCATTTTGACAAAAGATGGGAGCAATGAAACATCAACAAGCTTTAGCGGTCGCGAAAGCCAAGAGTATGCTCACAGTACTTAGTGTAAATTGACTGAAGCAGGTATCTCACTTCTTAAATACCTCGAACACGAAATCTGATAAAGGGTGGAAAGACATTTGCACCTTTGACTTAGCGACATATATCCGCCTGAATTTACTGGCGCATTGCTTGTAGCTGTGCATTCGATTTCTCTTCCTGGACCCTCCGAAACTTCCATAGCCGCCGCTCTGCAATCGTGCACGTACGGCTACATTCGCTACAGCACAGCCCCAAAAATCGGAGTCTCACTCTGAAGCAACCACATCCGCGATCTTCGTCCTAAGATGGGTTTGGATCCCGGTGTAGTCTTGCGTTCGTCTTAATGAAGGGCCGGATAATAATACTCCGCCCTAGCGCTTGTCAGTGCAATTCAATAATTACTCGCGACGCAACGCTTCATTTCTTGAACAGTAGTTTCGTTTCGACTATTTTTAGTGAGAGGGTAACACAAGTGGTATCCGCGAGCTTTCCAGACAAGAATTCAGCCATGGTCCCCTGAGGCATTACGCTCTTCTGCCTAACAGCACGGAGACACTCCTCTAATACTAGACAAGTGCGCGGCTCAGAATAATCCCGCAAAAGACAGTACTTCGAGAAAGATCCCCAAGGTAGTTACCAGGTCTCCATAAGGCTGCCTTTAAGGATTTACGACTTTAGACATCATTTAGGGGGACTGGCGAAATAAAATCACAAGTACTTCAGTCAAATCAACAAGACTCTTTCTCGAGGGCGCCCATATGCAGGGTTAGGAGTCAAAGTCAGACCAAGTTTGCAAGCAAACGCACCTGGATGAGTACCTAGAGGTGGACGTTCAAGCCTATTATGAAAAGTGTTTTCAGAAGGTGAGTGATCGACGACGCTATTTGTTACCATGTAAACGGTCAGCCGAGTGCAAGGCTCTGCACTTGTCGCATAAATGTTGTCTAGGATTCAAGGAAACCACTCTAGTGACGGCTTACGCGCTCATTTGTGTTGTATGCGCAAGACTATGGATCCAATCTTTGCCGCCGCCTCCATAGTTGGCCTGGTCGGGGCTGCGGCTAAGGTCACCGAATCCCACCTCAGGTTCATCTGAAGTGTGAAAGATGCTCCCGAGCTAGCTTCGAATGTTCTGCAAGAAGTCTCCGATATCAGCGCTTGCTTGAGTCAGCTGCAATGTTCCTTGATAGGCCCCAAAGCAGCATTTAGATCCAAAGGGAACCTCCTGATGGTAGAACAAACCGTGGTTGCCTTGTCTAATTGTGTTTTCATTCTTCGGAGCTGGAGGAGATAATTGAATCACTGAAACCGTCGGATGCAATGCAACTTGGCAGACTGTGACAGTGGGTTCTCAAGGAGCATACCGCGAAGCCTTTGTTCAAGCTCTTGCACAGTTCCAAAGTATCACTCAATCTCATGATGACAACATTGACCTGGTAAGTTGGGCTGGAGTCTCAATGTATAAGGACAGTACCTGATGTCTGCTGGTATTAGCGCTTCCGTAGGTGAAGTCTCAGCGTCAGTGAGCGAGCCTGCCACCCTTGTCACTCAAGTTCTTGCGAGCAATCAAGAGATATCCCGACAGATGACAGGGTTAGAGCAGCGTACATTTGGACGCCCACCAAGCACCATTTCATCAATCACTGGCCGAGACGCGGTCCCGAATCCATCACTGGTCGGAATGAGCACAACAGAGGACGACATGAGTGTCGTGACTATCAAAGGACGTATTTCGGACTCGCAGTATAGCACAAAGAGCGAGCCGATACGCACCTTTGGATTTTCATTCGATCAAGATCTGAACACTCACCGTCCATACACACGAACTATGAAAAGACACTCAGTATGGTCTACAGCATCATTTGAGATCCATACCATGGGATGGTCATGCCGATCGGGTATAAGTCTCGCGGATGTGCCTCAGATATCTGTCATAAATCTACCAGTTTCCCCCAAGGATTTTAGAATGGGCAACGCTATTCGGCATCAAGTGTTGAGGATTTCCGTGTCGGCTTGGTTTTTTCGAAACCGGAAAGGGAGCCCTCGAGTTCGCTGGCAATACAATCAGCACCAACATCCAGCAGACGCCTGAAGACCAGAAATCCCGTCCCGCGGGCCAGAGGAGTGGAAGCTTGAACAACATTGAAGAACAGGCGTGCGTACGGGCGGCCACCAGGAACATATCACTATCGGATATGATTCTTAGCACTGAGCTCGGAAGAAGTATTTGGTAATTGTCCGGTAATGAACTACTGCGATTCGATAGGTGCACCTCGCTCTGGCAAGACGACTATATGTAACCATTTGGAAATACTCTGTGGATATATTTGCAAAAGCGTGGTTTATTTGGTCCGATCAATATGGTCAAGAGAATGACCAAAGGACTCGCAACACCATAGCGATTTACTTTCTTTGCCATCCTAACCCACTAGCTTGCAGCTATTTTGCGAAAAAGGTTTTGAAGCTCGATGAGCAGCTAAACGTTTTCGTTACGGATATACCGGACCAGCGCGGTTGACTGGGACTCGTTCAAGGCAACTATGGACAGCATTGCACAATGGATGTCACGGCGTCGATCTGAACGATCAGCAGAATCTCAGCGCCGATCATGTCGTCGACGCCGGTTCCTGGCTGTCCTCAAAACTCTCAGTATTCTGAATCCACCCTATGACCCTGTGGCGTGGATTCAAGATACTGCCAAGGATTCGGTCAGCCCTATGATCTGATAAGATAAGGGCCTTGGCGTCGAGAGGTCTACGAGCACGCGTAGTCGTTGTCTTTAGATACTTCTTCGCTGCATTTCCTTGAGCGAGATCACACATGGCCGCCGCTACTCAAGCGTCACCACTGCTCGCTCTCCCTTTCGAGCTACGTACGAAGGTCTATGAGCAACTCCTCAGACCTGATCCCGACCGCGTCCACACACTTTACCATGACAGACATGGCAGAGAAGCCTCCTTCGACTTCGACCCCACCATCCTCCGGGTGAACAAGCAAATCTACTCCGAAGCCGTCTCAATCCTCTACGACACCACTAATGTTCGAATCCATCTCGCCACGCCAGTAATAATGCAATGCACCGGCGGCAACTATCCTGACCACATCGTTGACCCGCCTGATCTCTTCCGCAAAGATGCTAAGGGGGCTGTTGAGCCAGCGAACAGGTTGGACTGGCGTACTACACCGTCGATAGTCAAAGAATTGGAAATCGAAGGGCGGCTTGAGTCTACAGCGCACGGCTTTATCTACCCACACTGCTTCCAACGCCTGCACAAGATACAGCTTGTTACCTCGCGCCATGCGATATGGGGCGATGGCGAGTGCCGCAGTTACTTTTCGCATACCGGAAAAACAGTGTTGCGGATCCTTAAGCTTCTGGCCGAAGAGCAAGCCACGAAGCCATCCATGACGAAGCGCCTCAGATTTACCATTCAGCCAGACTGGCGGACCGTCGAATCTGAACTACTGATGAGAAATGGTAAGATGGACAACAAGACGAAAGTGATTGTTGGGTTGCTGAAAGCGCTTGAGAGGAAGACAGACGCCGAGATTGAGGTTGAAGAAGGGGGTTTTAAAAAGACACTGAGGGAATTGAAGATGGAAGAGGTTGATGTTGATGAGTGGGAGAAGGTGCTGCTTGCTGACGCTGATATTGACTTATGAAATCTGCACACGCCACTCACAAATGCAGATTTTGTTCTTGTGACGAGTGCGGAGGTCGTGAGTTTGCATGGCGGGGAAAGCTCATAGGAGTAGCGGGGCTGGTGGACCCAGGCTCCTTTCAGATTCGCAAATGAAGCGACAATACGTCCTCAACATGAACTTACCGCAAACTCCAGACCGCTCACGAAAATCACGAAATATGGCTTCAGCAATTGAGGCTTAATGTTATGAAAGAGTTTTCCAGTGGCTAGAATAATGACGTCTACGAAAGATCATACTCCCTCGAATCTCTCCCACACCTTGGTCTGAACATATCCATTCCTCTCCACCATTCATCGGAGGGTTCCCAGCATAACGTCACATTCTGTCTATGGCTGCTCCTAATCCCGAAGCCGCCTACCCCACCTTCTCCGCTCTCTACGCGCACATCCTCGCCCTCCCTCCGCCCCTCGCCCCTCCAGCCAAAACCACCTCGACCAAGCTCACCGCCCAGATTTCCAATCTATCTCTACACCCCACCCTTGAAGTCGCCCTTCACATCCTCAACAATGACCTGCCCTCAGCGCATTTCCTAGTCCGCCACATGCAAGCACCGCCCGCCTACGAGGGGATGTTTTTGCATGGCATATTGCATAGGATCGAAGGGGACTACGATAATGCCAGAGCGTGGTACAGGAACGTTGCAGAGAGTGAGGTGTTTAAGGAGGTGTGGGAGGGTGGGGAGGAAGAGGCGACACGGTTTATTGGGAAGGTGGAGGGATTGGTGAAGAAAAGAGAGGGCAATGAGGAGGGATTGGAGAGGGAGAGTTTGAGGGAGATCAAAGCTGTTGTGGAATACTGCAGGAAGAAGTTCGGGGAGAAAGAGATGCTAGATGCGACGCAGGCGTGGGTGAAGCCCGGAGAGGACCATAGGAAAATGGGGGAGGAGATGGTGTCTGGAGGGAAAGGGTTCAGAAAGTTCTGAGATTTGGACTGCATCTGCTTGGGTTCCCATAGAATGGCAGTGGTCGAGCTGGGCTTAGCAGGCTCTCCTAATGCGTTGCTGGCTTCCCCTAGCTTCCATACACGTTCAGATTGGCCCACATGGACAATGTGCATGCGCCTTTTGCCTGATTGGCTATTTGCTTGACATTGTCATCCCATGACTTTTGGCTAATGCCCGTTTGTCACTTTATCATCATCCAGCGGCTGAATGTCCGGCACCGGCCCTTTCGGTACCACAAGTTTCGCGTCCGGCTCAGCTCTGCCCTTGGATCTCAAGTATCCATACTTGTACTGCAAGCACCAATTAGCACCGAACCTCAATCCATGTCTCCCCCAAGAAACACTCACGGTCCAAAAGTTCACCGTATCCTTGAAAGCGTGCCCGTTGAGCGTCTTTCCTCCATCCCAATAAAGATTCCTCAACCACCGACTCAATCTGGGGTAGTCGTGCCTGATCATTTTCAAATTGCACATGAAGATGTTGTAGTAGGCAACATCGAACCTGATCATTGTCGTATACAGCCTGATATCCGCTTCGGTGATATACTCGCCGAACAGGTATGGATGATGCCCCGGTTCTCCGAGGTGCTTTTCCAATCGATCCAGTGATTCGAACAGCGGATATAGATTCGCTTCGTAAGCGTCCTGTGTCGATGCAAACCCGGTCTTATAGACACCATTGTTGACAGTATTGTAGACCCAGTCGTTCATCGCATCGATCTCCTTTTGCAACTTCTCAGGATAGAACCCACCCCCCGGCTTCCCGTCTTCGCGCAGATGCTCGGGTAGCAGCTCGTCGAATGCCGAGTAGAACATCCTTATAATCTCACTGCTTTCGTTATTCACAATCGTCTCCGCCTTCTTATCCCACAAAGCGGGCACCGTAAACCTCCCCTCGTACTCCGGATCGGCCTTCTTGTACAGGTCTTGCATTCGGGTAAAGCCATACAGTGGATCTTTCTCGTCCGAGCCATCGCGGCCGGTGAAGAGCCATCCCTCTTTCGTGAGCTCGAAGTCGCAGACGATGAGTTGGATGATGGATTCTAGGCCTTTGAGAGAGCGGACGAGGTTCGCGCGGTGTGCCCAAGGGCAACCCTGATTGATGTAGAGGGCATAGCGGTCTTTTTCTGGAGGGAATTCGGAGTCGGGCGATGAGGAGATGGAGTCGCGGAATTGGCTGGGCTTGCGGCGGAATTGGCCATCAGCATCAGCGTGCTTGTGGATTGAGGCCTGGGCAGGAGGTTAGCTGTGGTATCACATGGGGTTTGGATGCTTCAGACTTTTTCAGGCATGTTGAGGAAGATGTCTGACGAGAAGAATCCCACCCTGACTTGATTGAAACCCGAGAAAGATATAGATATTTATCTCTTTCAGAAGAGTGATTGCGGCATCAACTTTGGTGGGAAGAAGAAAGCGGTCTATTAAAGAGACCGAAGCATTCCAAAGCAAAGATCCGCAGATTACAAATGCAGCTCGGATGTGGGGTATGTCAACGACCGCAGGGGGTTAGGGTCACCGCTCGTAACGGCCCGCCAGTGGTGGTGGTGGCGTTCCTTCCCTACCTCAGGTGTACACAAGTCAGAGCCACTACAGTACTAGAATACATGATCAGCCATGAGTTGCGTTGGCATTTTCAGAGCCAAGCAGGATATCAAGACAAGCAGACCTGATCGAAATTTGGACAGCTTATATTCCTTGTCCGGCATGTTCCTCGACTCCACCTTCGCAGAGTGCTCGGACGGCTGTGAAGTCGAATGATACTCTGGTCTCCTTCAACCTCATCCTGTGAGCGTTCAATCTCGACAGGCCTTCAGCTGATAAGTTCTCATGGCACAACAGACATTTTTGATCCAAGTGCACGAGATTCATGTACTCTGAAGCCAAGATATCCGCGTGAAAAGGCTTTCTTTGCACCTGCTCCACTTCAGGCTTCAATTGGTCAAAACCGATTGGGCTGTTCGTCTCTGCGTCGCCAACAGGGGCAAACTTTCTAGCAATGTCCGTAGAAAGACATCAGGGTGTATGGCAGCTCCAGTCTGAGAGAATGAAGGACGTTCCTGCGCTTTACTCCCTAAAAAAGGAGAATATCCAGCTATGAAGCGGCTTCGCAACTCTTAAGTTGGTCGATTTACTCCATGGGATGGCTCGACACATCAAGCTTTTGTCAAGATTCCGTAAAATAAAGTCAGGAGAATTTGAAAGTCCCTTCAAGAAATTGCCTCGAATTTTTCCCCTTCTCATCCCACGAGCGCCGAGAGTTCCTTTCCTTTAGAGCCGCAAATCATGTCTGCAAAAGATGCATTCCTCGTTCACACGCGACTCCATCCCTCGCAAGTCTTATAACGATCCAACCCAAAAGAACACCCTGGATTAACGCTCGAAATTGGAACTGAAAGCAATGAACTGGACCACGCTGACAAACGGCTTGACTCTCTCAGGGTTGGTGATAGCTCGGGAGGAGACCATCTGTCTGGCAACCTATGGTGGCGCCCCAACCAGGTGTTTTCTAGATTTCGATTCATCGACCTCCACTAACACGTAGTCAAGCGTTCCAGCACCAGGTCGAGACATCCTGATTCAAGTGGTTCCGGATTCAGGGCTGCTTGCACCCCGCAGCTCTTCTGACCACGTTTACCTCGATTTCGCAGGCCAAATTCGGAGAGCCTGCCAACGAAACTCAGTTTTTCGTCTTGTCATTGGATTCTTATTCTTCGTTGGAAATCAGATATTGGTGTCCAGGTATGTATCAGAGCAGCGATTAAGCAGCTCGGCACATATTGCAGCAATAGGCAGTATTTTCGCAATCGCTGCGGATGGAACATTATTTGGAACTATGATGCATTTGAGCGCGGAACTACCAGATTTGGGACTGATTCTGAGAGGCTCTATGGAGTTTTTCATGGGATTATGCCCAGCCAATTGACCGCGGTATCACTGAGGGCCATTGATCGTAGGTCTCCCAGAGTTTAGTTGCTCTTCCTGCTATAATTTGGCAACGAGGTGCTGACAAAAATTTTCCTGCACCAACAGCCGCTGAATGCCCGAAGTGGACCCAATCTCTGTCCAGCATAGCAATACTCGCTTCGTCCTCGGTTTTCCCGGTCCTCTCAACTTCTTATATAAATAGTACTAGGTCATGACTTTCGACTTCGCGTGCCAATTCTACTGGATCAGTGATCTCCACCCCGCGTTCCAATTCTTCGGCTCCGGCGTCATGGACTCCAAGTCGATATTCCTCTGGTCCTTCACCTTTCAGCGCTTCTTCAGTATTTCTGTAATAACTGCACTGATGGCGAAGGCGATGATGCAAATGGTGTTTAAAGAAAATAACCCAAGCAACCGCACTCGCCGGCAAGCCATCGAGATGAAAAAGTCGCCTGGATCCGATGGAACACTCTGCCCCGAGGGTAGCATCTTCCCAGGTTTGGAGCTTACAATAGATACTCTAGAGGACTCTCTGATCGCTAGCAACTTCGACAGTTGTTCAAATCCGCCTACACTGTAAGTCGACCTTGGATTATCGTCATATTCGCTAGTTTCCCCCTAATCAGCACCAACTCAGACTATGCGCCCCTGATGATATTATCGATCAGGGGACGGATGGAAAGGGGATAAATGGCATCAGTGCCGTTGGCGCCAGCAGCAATTACGTGGAACTATTGGTAGCAAATGCATTAGACTGTTGTGCCGCACGTCTTAACAGCAAGGGCTGCGGGGAGGATGCATTTGGTGGTGCTCCTGGTTTTCAAAGCTGTACCCTCTTCCTGGCCAATTCGGGCTCTACATGCTTGAACGCATTTGAAATCGGGACATATCAAAGCGACAGTGGTGTCGCACCTGGAGTGTACACAAATATCTCAAATGGCCCTTGTGGACTATGGAATTATGTGGGGAAAGACTGATCCTAAACCTGTGGTATAACGAAATTATCCTCCAATCATTTTCACTCACCGCCACCTATATCTAGCCGCGTTGCCGGACGTCGACGGGCAAGCTGTTCTCCTGGCAGACCAAAACATGGTCATTCCATCAGTGGCTGGATTTGTGGACACTACGAATGTCATCAAGGGCCAGCTTCTGCACCCGCGCCTTATGCCTGCAGATCAGTTTGGATCAATCCGCAGAGCTGGAAGAAGGTGGATATTGGGATCACATGGCGGGAAGATTGAAAGTGGAGCATCCCGAATATGGGAATTAGACGTTTAACACTTCTCCTTCTACTGAGCTCGGTTGCTACTGCAATGGGTCACTGTTCACTTGCTTCCTTCGTCCTTCGTGACGGTCCCACTGCTCTATGAAATTTTAAGATTGACCGCGCAGACCAGGACTTTTCCCTTTGCTAGCCTGAAATAACCGTTAGCTCGATCCCAACATTCCGACACGTCTTTTCCAAGGTCTTAATCAAGTCCTTGCCCCCCTGCTCAGTTCCCATCTCGGGCTCCGAAGTCAGCTTGAGCACTCTCAAATTGGGAAGAAGCTGCGACTTTGCTTTTTTAAAGGTCTCGATCAGTGGTGATACGCTGTCACAACACCGATGATCCCCAGTATGCAGGTAAATTTCTTCGATTGAAGCTGGGAGCAGGTCTGCCAACTCATCAAATGGGGCCCGAGGGCTGAGGAAGTGGACATTAGTCTCTAGCTTTCGCAGATTTGGAAAGCCACGAAAAGATCCTAGGAGTCCGAATTCTTCGGTCTGACTGGAAGTTATTCTTAGAGACTCAAGGGACTGCTTTGCGTGGGCTAGCAGAGCGGCTCGCATCCAGAATGGCTCGAATTTTTTGAATTCCTGAATCGGCTCCACGTAAGTGAATTCCTTCAACCCTTTGATACTTTGGAGAAGCTGAAACAGCGTTTTCGCGCCCACTCCACTTTTGACGAACGTCACTTCCGTGATGCAAGAACTGCCTGACATGAGACGTTGCCCCTCGTTGACTAGATCATCATGATCCTGTGTGACAATCAAGTCTTTGACGTGTATAGGTTGTACCAGTGGTAGACTAGTGAATATCTTCAGCCACAACCAGTCCAGGAAATAATCGTCGATTGGGAACTCAATAAAGAGATTCACCCTCGTAAGGTGCGTAAGAAAAGTTCGATCCTCTGCCCGGGCAATGCGCTGGATAGTCTCCGGGAACTTATTCGAGATGTCCGCGATGCTCGTCAGTGTTATTGTGGCGAGCTCAGGAAGAAGCAAGGACAGAAGTGCCAAGATTGGATCCTCACCCCCTGCCCTGACCTTTTTGATCCAGCGCCTAATATCATTCTGCGGTACGAAGCTGGCTATCTTAATCGCTTCGATGAACAGCGCTATATCATCATTCGGATAAGGGGTATGACGAGTTTTTGGCCACTCTTCTGAGTATGATATATGATCATCACCATCTCCATCTGAGTCCTGCCATTCGTCCTGAAGCGGCCGATAGAGAGGTGGGTGACGTAAAGAGCAAAGCGTGGCCGGAGAAGGACATCCTTGAGCAGGAACGCTGGGGCACTTGCACGGGTGCCCGGTCCTGTTTCGAAGATTGAATATTCTCTCTTCAGCTTGTTGTGCTCCTCCACGAACGGTCTGCCTATAGCGTAGATATCTTTCGACACTATGGCAAAATTCTCGACGTCTCTAGGCTCTTGGAAGTATCCCCAGAATTCCGAGATCATCTCGTTGGGTAGTTGAGGGAAGTGCGTCATTTTGCGAAGAGAATGAAACTTGAGCTTGCTTCGTTTGACGGTCGTTTTGCCGTTTGATTGAGGTGATGGTGAAATGGATGTGACAATTTCAAATAGTCTCACATAGAGGTTCCCAGTGTTAGTTCAATTCGAATTGCGGAACTCTCATCTGGGATGAGTATGATATTACCTGTCTGACAGATGTAAATGCAGAAGCATGTGACTCCTGCAATGATAGAACCCTGCGTACAAGTGTTTTAAACTCAGATTGAGTGAAAAAGTATGGGCGCAGCTGGGAGCGTTGGGCGCGGGGAGTGAATGAAGCTGGGGTTGCCGAGGACGGAAGGTAAATCAAAGCCGATTGTAGCCCATCAACTTTAGACCCGGTTTGCCTCATGCAATAAATCTGATCAGATACTGTAGATATAGGCATAATGGCTTGTGTGGAGGAAGATGCCCAAACGTTTGGTCGGGCTTGGTAATTTCAATACTGGTAATGAGACCAGATATTGATGGACTTCATTTAGCCATGAGAGTTACGAGTCGAGAACCCTCGGCAGGATGATAAGAGGCCAAACATGCGGTTGGGTTGAAAGGATGTCAAAATGTAAGGCTGGACAGTTGTTTGCATTAGTCCAAGAGCAATACAGAGGAAAACGCTACTTTTCAATCGGACGCGCTACGCTATTGTGAGGCATGTCACGTGACCCAGACTTTCAATTACAACGGGGCGTCCGTGGCCAAGTTTTCTACAAAGGGTAGTCCAATTGATTGGAATTAGAGCAGGCCTCTAGCCCATTGAATCGATATCTACATAATCTTCACCCCCCCCCCCCCAACGGCAATTCTCAGCAAGGCGCCCGATGGCCCGGCCCCAAATTCTGGACAGACGTCCCCGAACGGTCCAGGTTGGACCGTCCAAAGCCTTTAGACGGACGGTTTGGATCATTGGGCGCCTTGGCAATACTCTGCACCACAATCCCTTCATGACTTTCCCTCAACTTTCACCACTGGCCCCTCATAGTACCTCCAAGCATGCACGATATACTCCAAAAACGCTATCCCCATAACCCCCCAAAACAGAACCACAGCCCAATTGAAAGTCTGCGCGCTCGGCTCATTGCCAATCGGCCAGAAGCTCCAAAAGCAAGCCAAAACGATGTAGATCATCGCTACTGTATTAACGTAGATACCCGCTTTGCCCAAGGTCCGACGAGCGGGATGGAAAGGTTCGCCACGGATGCATTTCATAAGGATGCAGCCGATCGAGATACCGTAGGTGGCCATGAGGGCGCCCACGCGAAGGGAGAGCACTGCCGAAGGCGACGGTTGAGCCGATATTGATGAAGGACATGGCGATGGTGAAGTTGCAGGTCACGAGGATGGAATTGCCGGGTACTTGGCATTTTGGGCGCACCTGTTGTGATTAGCTACATACTTCTCTGTCTGTACAGAGATCAAGTGCGGAGTAAGTACACGAGCCAGCCAGTTCGAAATCGGCATCCCATCATCTCTAGCGAAAGCAGAGAGTTGTCAGGAAGTCGAAGCGTAGGTGCTTGTCGTGATGAACATCAGCAGTAAGAGTACGGCAGCGGTTAGACCTGTGGCGCCTGCCACTGAACCCGACGCGTCCAGCCCGTTATGCACATCAGCCGGTGAGTCTTGCAACTTTCAATTGGTCTGAAATGAGTGACCTTCTAGCCCGTGATGCATAGCGGGATGGATCAAGACGTCTTCTTTCTGATTTCTAATTTTTCGGGGTCATAGCCTCACAGATAAGAGTAGATTAGCATGTCGTCAAGCAAAGAGATTCTAGACCTTGACATAACCATTCAAGTGATTAAATCCGAGTCAGAAATCCAGATGTGAGCAACATAAGAAGAATAAACGAAACAAAGGTCGTGCGACATGTATTCATAAAGCAGGTCGAGGTCTAGAACCCCGCTATGCACCAATACATGCAAGGCTTTAGCCTTAGCCTTATCATGCACATAAGACAGGACTTCTTCCAGCGGTAAGATCTCATGCACGGCAGGATCATTGCTTTTTGTGAACATTAAGACCGCAGATTTGAAGACAGAAGCGACCGAGCATCTTATCCAACGAGCACTTCATGCGCTACTGCTGGCTTGGTTATCCCTGTGTCACATGATCTGAATATACAACAGTATAGCAACAAATCCCGTCATTCAATAAGACCCCCCTAAGAAGCTCACGCAGTCGGTGATCAGAATTGCGCCGCAACTTCCTTGAATCATCTCGTGTTTCGCCCCTTGACCATAAGGCTCATAGCATCCAGAGAGTCGACAGCGCTCACGCTAGACTCGCGTGTGCCAAAGATGATCCCACGTGTGACTGTCCCGCAGAGTTTTTAGATCCCTTTTCTCGAACCTCCATGCCTGACTGTAATGGCACGGGATTGTCTACACCCGAAGTTACACCCACTGAACCATTTGTATCACTAATGAAGAAAGGATTGCTAAACGCAGTATTGTTGCTCGAAGCATTCTTAGATGCATCCCATTCCTACACAACATAGATCGATCCAGATTCTCCTCCGTCATGTATAAGGTTCATAGCATAAACAAAGCAGACGATACTCCCGTAAGATTTTCGCACGTTATTGCACCTAACATCTAGCATACAATCATGTTCCCTGATGTTCATCGCTGCTGATTAGCGAGCGCATTATTGCGCACAAAGAAATACGTTTTGAAGCTTTGAGTACGACGATCGAATTTGTGTCCGGGAGTTCGGTCATTGAAACTGGGTCCAAGAGTTCATCTTCTGTGCTCATTCTAAGCTTTCTACCAGGCAAATGAACGTTTGGTCTGGCAATGCAGCCACCGTGAAAGACGTGGATGACGAGAAGACGAAGGGTAGGCAAACATGCGCTGACGATCCCCAGGTTCAGCTCGACGACAGACCAGATGACTCCATCGATGTCGGACCACGAGGGATCGACTAGTGATATGTGGGCGATATAGGGGACTCGAATGACACTTGCGACGCAGACACTAAGCACTTTCAGTAGTCCATCGCCAGAGACGGAGGGAAAACGAACAGTCCACCAAGAAAGAATATGCCTATCAACTGGCATTTCCGCCTTGTCGGCATACTCACTTTTCACAGTTGGGGCACCGGCAAGCACAGAATCAAGACGTCGGTTCCAATGTTGAGAGATGAGAGGACAATGAGCACGTCGTCGAAATTGATGCACTTCCCTTCGATAATGGGATCCCATAGTGCCTCAACGGGGGTGCAGCGAAACACGGTCAGAACGGCCTGGCAAACGCTGTAGGAGAGGACGAAGGCACCGGTGCACCAGAGACTCGTCTTGAAGGAGGAATTGAAATATCGTTCTGTGAAAGTACGACGATAAAGGAGTAGGATTGACGTCTTGATCGCGACAATGGCTGGATTGTATAACACTTCGTTTGCGATGATGACCTACAGTCAAAGACACATAGTCAGTGGCTTGCAAATGTGATAATAGGGGAAAGGAAGAGGTAGAGAAAAAGCAAGTGAGACGGATAAGGAAGAGAAAAGGGAAAAGGCGGACAGCACTTTCGCGAAGGTGACAGGGTGTTCGACGTGGCGACCAAGGCCCAAGTGAGTAACAACAGTCCCGCAGGCGACGAATCCGCTCGCGAACAAGTGTTTGTACGACGGTATCAGGTTAGTCCAATATCCAAGGCAGGGGAGCTTTGAAAGCAGGCGACGACTGACCAGGCCAACAACAAGCCACCAGTCGTCAGCCTCCAATGGCACCTTACCAATCCGTCTCGAGACGAATGGTAGGACGACTGCTATGTAGGCTGCAGGCAGGCACACGGCCAGCGAGACAACAACTGCTTGGACTCGAGAGTCGTAGATATCGAGGAGCTGATCGGCTGACGCTATTGTAGGAGTAAGGGTCGACATTTCCTTATGGAGTGATAATGTTCCTATCGACACCGAGTACGTGGTATCAAGGCCAAGGCTGGCAGGTCCCAGGAGCCAAGGAAATACTGATTTCTTCCGTTGATTGTTAGACTGAGGGTTTTCGACCCTGAATAATTTCGCAGGAAATAGGCAAAAGGGGAGTGGTCTGTCGAGGGGCGAAGGTTGCTTGCATCACTATATATCGTTGCGTCTCGAATGCCATCATAGTTCACATTGAGAGTCCACAGAGGCTAGGAGGCTACGTCTCACGGGATTCTCCTCCATTTGCTCACGTACGCAGTAAGCTACTGTATGAGTAATTACAGCCATGCAGAAATTCGGCTGGGATGTGGGTGTCAACACGAGCAAAGATGTTCGCCGGTCAAATGAAATTGAAGCTGCAACTCGGAAGCGTTCTCCTTGCCGCCCTTGTACTCCTTCGAAGGTCAAACAAACTTTTCCGGCCTCTCAGATGTAAAGGATTCTCAGCAACCATTCTCGGGATCACTAAGTGTGTGCCACGATTCGCAGGTCGCAACAAAAATGATTTGAGCCTTGCGTTTAGAGAGGCTTTGCCACTCGGGCGCACTTTGGAGACAGGCCTCTACTACTCTGACCTCTTTGTGCGCCACGAATTTGGGGGTGATGGGGGTTCAGGTCCAACTCAGGTTTCAGAGCAAACCCCGAACTTCGCACGTTCATATTTTTATCACTAAACAATATCACCGGACTCAAAAACTTCGGGTCAATATACTTATGATCGTTTCGTGAAAGCGAAAACTTCGGATGTCGGCACATAGAGTACGCCTTTCAAAACGACGAGACGAGTTTTGATATACATTCCTCAACAAAACAGGTGATGAGTGAGCTTGATTCGCAGTCTTGTGTAAAGTGTTCAGACCAAGTCGTCTGAGTGATGGTTGTGAAATTTTTGTGGTGACGGGCTTTGCTGCAAAACAGGGGGCGCGGATTGAACTCCGAGAATGTCAAACACCGAGGGCATTGATTGATTGCTTATTCAGATCAGACGGGATTTGGTTTTGAGTAAAAAAGCTCTACCATGAGCCCACGACGATATAGAAAGCACTCGAGTGTGACAAGGATGGTATTATCGCATCACACATGTCATGGCGAAAAGCAATGCAAAGGCCTAGTCTCAGTTTTCAGACTCGCTTAGCGGGGTACGAGTATCCTATGGCCAGCCCTACACTCGTTCCTCGCTTCGGGGCCAATCATATCGCAAGCTCATTACGGCATCCCCCCTTCTAGACGTGGGGCTACTGAGACTAGCAAAGGCCATGCCGCCATGACCTGAGAGACTAAGACATCAAATAATATTGCCAAGACAGAGGAAATTTTTGCTGGCATTGGACCAGCTGAATCATCCGGCAGCTTGCGTAGGTGCTTGATGTCTCGGGCTTTCAATAAAGCAGCACTGATGCTGGCTACGAGTATGTCTTGGCGTGTTGAGGTCGGGCTAGATCACGTGATTATCTGTATATCTTGGCAAGCACTTTTGACGAAGGTATTCTGAAGTACACTGCCAGTACTCGCACAACGTACCATTTCAAGTGAATGAGTGTGTGAAAATCTATTAAAGAAAAGATACTGACCCAAAGCATGGGTTACTCGGCTTGAGTGTTGCCTCTTACTCCCATGCATAACACTTCCTCATTCCGTCAACTAAGAGCCTCGCTCACCTCAACTCTCCACACTGACACAAGCCATCTTTTCGAGTTTCCTCCTCACGCAGCACTCAGCACCCTTCCAAAGTACCCACCCTCAAAAACCAAACAGCCTCATCACCACCAACGCCTTGCAAGCGCCCACCACCTTCAAACCCGTCACCAGACAACATACCACCCCACCACCATGCCCACCAACCCCAGCACCACCCCCACCCTCGTCCGCTTCTACGACCCCGCCATCCAAGCCCCCGACCCCTCCGGCCGCACCGTGTCCTCGATCCTCGCCCTCCCGGACACCGACCTCGAACACCGCCACGACTACATCCAACTGCTCTTCCCGCTCCCCGAACCCTCCCCCTACCACCCCACCGCCCCCGTCATCGACCGCGCCACCTTCGCCGCCTTCCGCTCCCGCCCGGACCTCCGCTCCCGACTCCTGACCTCCCTGACCCGCATGCTGCACTTCTACGGCCTCGACCTGCCCGCCCGGTCGCAACGACCACCGGCCCGGGACGACGACGACGACGACGACGATCCGCGCCCCGAGATCGTGCGCGGCGCCAACTTCGCCCGCGCGTCCCGGAACTGGGTCCGGCGCTTCGACCACAACCACCTGCGCATCACGCGCATCGTCCGCTGCCTGCGCGTGCTCGGGCTCGAAGGGCACGCGGCGGCCCTGTTCCGCGCGCTGGGCTCCGTCTACGACGGGGGCAGGGCCGGCATCGGCGCCAAGTCGATGATGTTCTGGACCCGGGCCGCCGAGCGGCCGCTCTATCTGGCGCCGGAGGACGAGAGGGACGAGGGGCGGGGGAAGGATTTCCTGTACGAGTATGAGGCGAGTAGACAGGCGGGAGCTAACGGTGATGGTGATGGTGGTGATGGCGCTCGGGAGGGGAACGGGCAGGGAGGGGAAGGGGCTGGGGGGAAGGATGGAGCAGCTTGACGCAGGCTGGGACACAGCTCTCGGTATGGCTAGGCATCATCCCTCATCAAGTGTAGCGCCTATGGCCGTGGTGCCCCTTCGGACTGCGAGGTTCTTGCACTCGCCGTCCCGCTGGCTGGCATCTTCTGGCTTTCTAGAGGCATTGAGGATCGTCTTCACGGCAAAGGAGCATCCGAGAAGCTAAGAGGTCGCTCTGCTATGCGTGCATCAGTAATGGCGATGGATTCATCTAGACATCTAGCCATCACAGCACAGAAAGTTCACGAGTATACCTGCCTGCCTCAATCCGTGCCATCTGTATCAGGAAATCACATACATTCGAGGGAAGTAGGACGGTGAGAATTCAGGTCGAAAATGTTAGAAATCATGAAGCCTTACTCCTAATGCTATATGTGTATGCACTAAGTACCAATCTTCTCACAATCGAAGCCACATGCGAAACCCTCGACACCCTTCTCCATTTCCAGCTCCTCCCTCAGCGTCTTGATCACCTTCTTTATCTCCCTCCAAAGCAAATACTTCTCCAAGTGCTTCTCATCCTCCACCTTGCTCCTCACCATCATTTCGAAATCCGACTTCTTGCAAACACACCGCTTGTACTCGTGTTCCTTCCCAAACGGCCCTTCTCCCTTTATCTCTTCGCCGGCATCTCCATTAGCAATAACCAACAACGCCGCCACAAAGGCCTCCTGAATATAAGCAAAACTGAAGCCCTTCGTAATGCCCGCGATCGCCTCGCAGAGAGCCTTCGGAAACTCCACGTCCTCATTGCTGTCCAGTTTCTTTCTCCAAAATTCACAGTACTTCACCCTCTCTTCCATATTGGGGTCCGGAAACAGATACTTCCTATCGAATCTGCTCGGCCTCTTGCTAATACCCGGATCCAGCCTCTCGAGGTGATTGGTACTCCCGACCATCATGATGCCGTCGTTATTCTGCAGCCCATCCACTTCATTCAAGAAATAGGAGCGGACGGCATCAGAGACAATACTGTCCAGATCCTCGAAGACCAGGAGGCACGACGCCATTTGCCTCGCCTTACTGAAAATCAAACTGATCGCATGCTCCGGCCCCCCATAGCTTGCCAGACTCCTCACGTACAGCGTGGGAATTGGGTCATCCCTATCGTAGAGCGAATGCATCATGGCCTTGATGGAAATCGTCTTACCGTTCCCTGGCGGGCCATGAAAAATGACGCCCCTCTTCCACGGCACACGGAGCTTCTTGTACCGGTCTTTCGAGTTGAAGAATTTGGTAACTTCGCCAATAATGTTCTTTTTCATCTCCGCGTCTAGGATGACGTCTTCCCAATTCGCTTTCTGGATGCTTTGCCAGAGCTCAGAACTGTATTGCCAGTAGCCACCGTCGAAGACGAGGACGGACTTGCGGATGGAGTTTTGCCATCTGCATGCCGCGAGCATGAGCTCGTCATTCACCATGGGCGTGGAGCCAAGGAGGTAGTTCATAGGGCTATTGTAGGGACCGTCGGATCCGGCGATATAGTAGAGAATGTACTCTTTCGACTCCCACTTATACATCCATTTCCCGAATTGCACCGAGTCATAGAGGAATCCCGAACCGCCATCCATTCTCTTGGCCGGTGCCATATATTGTCTGTGTTTCAAGTTCTCCGTTGAGGCATTCTCTGCATCGATGGGGGTTGCGCTGGCATGCCCGGTTGCGGCGTACACAAGGAAATTGCATTGGTAGCTAGGAACGACGGTGACGTGAAGTGAGGGGTATTGCTTGCGAAGTGCTTCGACGAGGACTACGTCGCTTTTGATGCGAGGAGCGGTGCTATTTTGGTAGAACTCTTTGTAGACTCCGTCACGGCTTGAGTTAGAAGTGACGGCAGAGGTTGAGGTCGAGGGCCGTAGGGGCACAGTGCTCGGCCTGGTGTGCATGGTGGAGCAGAAATAGCGAAGACTGGCGGGCAGCTTGAGACTTTCACGGCAGGAAGTAGAAGAGAGGGATTAAGAGTTGAGAAGTAGGTGTAAGAGACGAATAACTGTGAAGCTGTAAGGAGAGGAATCTACCTCCGTTGAGGACGGGCTGAGGCGCAGGCGGCATCTTCACAGCCCCTCGCCAATACGAGTCATCATGCTGTTTCATATCTCCAGGCAGACATTCGACCATCCCAGTGGCCCGCATATACCTTGATTCAGCAATCAAAGTTGGATCTATTGCCTGTGGGCGTTGCGGATTATCAAAGAAGATGTTGATCTAGCGTCGTCTTCTAATGGTGCTGGTGTGGGTCAGAGGTACCTCACGGAGTACCTGCGACACCACCCCACCCCAATAGACTTCATACGTGAACAGCTTGACCTGAAGCATCATCAACCAAGGGAATAAGCTTGATTTTTGCATTCAGGACGCAGGTTTGGAAACGAATAGGTAATTTAGCAGAATGTTTTGGCGCGGCCTTTTCTTTCTTTTCGTGGCCTTCAATGCTACCCATTCCACTGGGCACAAGACGCTTCTGAAAGATGTTTGCATTGAGAAGACGAACCACTGCCTATGCTGAAGAAAAACCGAGACGACTCTATTCCCGATATCATCATGATCCCCTCCCAGACAATTCATGCCTTCCCTTTTCCGCTTTCCTTTGATCGCATGGCCTCGTATCCCGTAATGCATTACCTCATAGCTCCTTAATGCACTACTAGTCATTACTCCGTGAGTTAAACACACCCAACGCTTTGAACACCGAGCAGTGTCGCACGATTGTCCTCAAGTCTGATCATTATCTCTGCCTGAAGCCGGAGATTCCACCCATTACTCCCCCATGTGACGATTTGAAGTCCTCGGGTACTTCCCACTGTCTCCGAGTTAGATTGAATGCCACTTTGTATTTGGGATATGTACTTACGCCGTGTGTATGACAGGCCCTAACGAACGCCTCCACAGCTTCTCCTACCTGATAGTCCCTAACAACTCCTGGCTCTAGACGTGCTGGCTTTGGATCCGTGGACGACATTGCGAGTCGGACCTGCAAGAGAACTGATTCGATATTCGAGACAGCGCTCCAGCCAGAGTTGGTAAGGAGCTCCATGCACAGTGCCCCACCAGCGGTAACGTGACCGCCTCCACCTGACATGAAGCTCAAGAAACGAGGACGAAGGACACGGACGAAGGGTGGGCTCATAGGATAATTCTTGCCGAATCGAATCTCCATGACCACACTCTTGATGCCTTTAGACTTCATGTCTTCGGCTAGGGGAAGGTGCGATTCGAAAGAGTGTAATTCCACGATCCATTGATAGACATTGTTGATGAGTTCCCGGTCGATGTACCATCCCAATTCATGAGCTGGGTGTGTGTCCTGGACTTTCAGCGTGGCGGTCAATTCCCGTTGTAGCGCTTTGGTGGCCATTGAGGTCGCGTAGGAAGGTGGCTCGAGTAGATGGAGCGTTTTGTGATTGAGACTGCCGGGCACAAAGTCTGTCTTCGATGCATCAGGTCTAGCTGAGTATGGGAGCTTCGGAAGAGCTTTGCCCTTTCCTTTGTTCGACTGTGACGGAGGAGCTTCTGTCTTCTCTTCTGTGTCCGAAAACAATACCTCAAGATCTTCATAGTCCGTGTTATCACTTATCATGGCAATTTCTTCCAGCTCTTGTACATTTGCAACTTTAACTTTCTTATTTCCAGTCTTAACGGTGACAGCCTTTGACACAGGTCTCCGGGATTTGCTGACCGCAGTGACGGGCATAATAATCTGTGAGCTCTTCTCCCCAACAGGCGTATACGAAGGATCTTGTTCGTACACTTGGGTCGGTGGACTATCCTGAAGCTGCATTCCCTGGATGTTGCACCTGACGAACAAATAACGCGACTGAATCCAGTCGAGCTGGGCCACGACAAGGTGCGGATTCTTGCTAACAAACTGCGAAGGGGCATTCACAATCTCATTCAGGGCGATTGCCTGCGATATCCTCAGCTGACTGTGAGGCCACATCCCGGGAGCTAATCCAATATCTTCACCGCTGTAGCCGCGATACGAGACTCCCATATTGCTGTACCCGACGCTAGTGTGGGCGTGCAAGGAATGATAGACACCATTGCCGAAAGCTCTGCCATGATCAGTCTTCTCGAAATGCAGACCCTCTCTGACGATGCCGTGCCAGTTGTGCAAGGGACTACCATGCCACGCAAAGATGGTAGGATGTTTCGCATTCGGTGTTGTATCACGTATCGATGTCACGAATCTCTGTTCTTTGTCTGGGGCACCTTGAGCGAAGCGGAATTGCATCCAGCCAGGCATCCCGGAAACTCTCTCTTCAGACTTACGGTCGCTTCCCTCGAGGCTGTCGACTTGGATGATGCAGGAGCGATTTGAAGCAATAATCCAACGAAGGACACCAAGCGCTGCTGGTGAGATTCGCTCAGCCCATTGGCGTAAGGAAGTGTCCTGGCCGCCCTTGCTCCGAAGATAATCGCCCATCTGTTGCACACTGGGCAGGGTCTCTAGCAGCATACAGATTGAGTCCTGCTTTTCATGGTTGTCGAGATCGTCGAAATTCTGATCATAGACAATGAATTGGACCTCCGGGTGCTGATTCGTTGAGGTTTCCGCGAAGATGGTTGGTGGGGGGGTTGTAGCTGGGGTCAAAGTGCTTGGTATGTTGGCTCTGTTCGTACTCGAAAGGTGTCGCTGGGAGACACCCATAGCAGCCGGCTGGTCAGCTTTTCCAGTCTTCCTCACAGCCCGAACCACTGGTGCAGCTAGTTTGACCGCTGGATACAATACCTCGATCACTCTGCAATGATAACGTTCCTCTTGTAGCGTGGGAAGAACAAAAGATACCCAATTGCCAGGATACAGCACTTGCGCGGCGCCGGGGGGAAACAGAAGCTCCATTTTCTGGCGATCAAATTTTGCTTTGTAGGTTGAGATTTCTTGCACGAATCCTTGTCTCTTAGGAGTCTGATAAGAGTTGACTCCATCAGTCATAGGGTAGGGTAAGGGAGGGTATGACATTTCATAGCTGATATTAGAGGCTTGGCGGTCCGTCATGAGTTTTGGTGCTGGAACCATAAGAGCCATACCAGTAGGAAGGTATCGAAGCTTGCGATAAGTGGCACTCGTGTAACAGAAGCTGACTAGAAGATCGACGACATGAGGCTGCGTTATGATTTCGTGTTCGATGCTCGGTCCGAAACCCAAGCTCATATACTGGTATAAGCATAATGGTCTCGAGCAGACATAGGGTTTCAGAGCTTCGAAATCGGCCTCCACTTTGCAGTTGCAAACCAAGCAGAATTCTGTGCATCGGACAAGGTGACGCAGTGCGAATTGCATGGCCGCCAGAGGAAATGAGCGCTCCTTCTGGTTACCGGTCATATGATCCTGGGTCACGAGCTTTGGTAATGTCTCCAGATGGTTGGAAGGACTCTCGGCCCAGTATTTGGGGTCTATAGCATTTTCTTCATCGAGATTCCGGCCTTGATTATCATTGAAGAACTCTTCGGCGCCACTCCAGTCAAAGCCCATTGCTTTGCGGTACCTGAGCAGGGGTATGAGTCGGTCGTTCAAGACATCGTCAAGTGGTTTGCCGATGAAGATACGACCTAAGACTCCTTTCTTAGACGTACTAGGTGCTTGAGTAGTAATGAGCTTCCGAGACTTGCTCTTGTCTTCCAAGACTGCGAAGGCAGCGATGGCCTCATCTATTGCAATCTTATACTTGGAGCTCAAGCCCACACGCATTTGCACTCCACTACTACCATAAGACATGCTCTGGCCGATAAGGCGGTCTAAATCCTTGTAGCCGGCGGTGTATCGTATGAGCAGCATGAAGTACTGGTTTTGTTCCAGATGCCATGCTTGTAAAGCTTCGTCCGAGATACCAAGCTTAGCAACACGGCATGCAATAGTCACAAATCCGTCTTGGCCATTGTTGAGCAAGTTACCGAGGTAGGAAATTCGAAAGCCAGCGTCTTTTGCCAAACGAAGATCCTTGCGGATTCTTGCATTCGAGGCCCGGATAGTGGTGCGATCACCCAGACCCAGCTGCGGAGCACTGTTCGATGAGTGATGCTTTGGCGATTTTGGGGACCAGACCCCGGCGTCGCTGTCATATTCATCTGGGTCGTCAGATTCTTCGGGCTCGAGATCGGAGTCAATCTGCATAGGATCACCATCGTCAATGTCCACGGGATTGTGTCTGGAGCCCGCGGTTGCCCTGTCAAGTGTCTTAACAATTTTGGCCATCATGTCCGAGACTTTCATGCCAGGGCAGTTGCTCATGTCGTCTAACGCTGAGTGGATGGATTGGGGCACATTTTCAGAATTCGTGTAAAACATGTACATATGTGATTCGGGATATTCTCCAAGATCTGTAACCAAAATCAGTGATCTCCGTCAGATGAGCTCCTCGTGGTATCCTTTTTTCTGATTGTCGGTTGCTCATACCACCATGCCTTAGACAGCTAGGGGGTTCACTCACCCGGAACCATGATTGTAATTTCTGTAGCATCTCCGTCACTTATGTGATAGTGGAAGTTGATCATGCCATCTTCCTCCCCTGCTTTTAGACGTGACACATTAATTCGGTCAAAGACCTTGGTGGCCTCCTGCAGGTCAGCAACAAACGCCTTGCGAGGCATGGTGGCAGTGGGAGAGTGTATTGGTTGTGTAACCTTCCACAGAGGCTAAGATGTGGGAAAAAAGAGAGAGAGATAGTGTTCGGAAAGAATAACGACTGGGGAGTTCTATTAAGAGTGGGAGTGTTGCTATTAAAATGAAGTCTAAGTGTTGTGGGAAGTGGTGTGTCAAGGGGAAGTGAGTCTTCCAATTGAGTCTGTGCTTGGCTTCTTGCCGTAGACGTGCTTGCCGTTCCAGAAATATTTGGGTTGTGAGAATGATTCTACTTCAGTATGCGATGACCTAAACATCTAAGAACTCCAAGTATCAAACAAAAAAAGAAGACCCATTACCTCATATCCTGAGCGTATTAGGTGAGCTGTTCTCAGGCAACAATCCCACATTGTTTTGGACAAGGCTGTGATCCCATCGCGAGCCTCCAAGGATTCAACCCCAGATCCTTGCCAGGTTATCGTTATCTTAGCTCCGGCAGCTATAATAGCTCAGGAACGTCAGCCAGCTCTATCAAAAATGTGGGGAGTGGGACAAGAGACGGGAATCTTCAAGCAGCACCACTACACTAAAACAACACCTTACTTTCAAAGGGATTTAAAGTGAAGAGACCCTCGGATCTCTACCACATTGACGACAGCTCAAATCCGAGCCTCGCAATGGAACTGTCCCGACCTCCGAACCCTCACATCGCCGAACCCCTCCTCCACCCCTTCCTCTCACCCACCTTCTCCCCAACCGCCTACCTCAACGACACCCTCCCCACCACCACCTCGAAGCCCACCCCGACCCTCTCATCCATAGCCACCCAAACCCAAACCCAAATCTCCGCCCTCGCCGCCCAGACGACCCGCCTTTCCACAACCCTCACGAGCCTCACGGACGACATCCTGCGCACCAGCTCGCGGCTCGCTTACGAAGTCGAATTGCTGCGCGGGGAAGCGCTGTCGCTTGCCGATTCGCTCTCATCGAGCGGGCGTCTGGACGAGGCGATACGGGGATTCGTGCCAAAAGGCTTGGACGCTGCGTCCTCGCCCACGGACGTCCCCTCGTCACCTGCGCGGACCAGGCATGGCAGCCAGCCGGCATCACCGAGCGCCCCTCGCAAACCCTCCCTCCCATCCGATCCATCGAAGAGAGAACCCGAAGCTCTGCCCCACCTCCGGATCTTCCTGCAAGTCCGCTCGTCTTTGCAGACCGTAATCCAGCGCTTCAACCTCGCCTTGTCGTTCCCAATGCCGCCTTCCCTATTGGCAACGACTACATCTTCTCTCATCTCCGTCTCTGCGCCGAACGTAGATCCGGATCTCGAGTCCAAAGGCCAAGCTGCCCTGGCTCGGTTTAAACAGGAAGTATTGGAGATGCTGGAGCGAGGAGATTTGGCAACGGCCAAAGCGAGAGTACAGGAATTGAGGGATGTGTGCGAGATATGGAAGGGTACGAGCGAGGAGAGAGCGAGGGGAAAGTGGCTCGATGGATTGGAGGCTGTTGTTGAAGATAGGGAAGGAAGGGGGAAAGCTAGTGGGAGGCCTATGCTGGAGAAGAGAGAGGGAAGTGCGGTCAGAGGAGTGGAGACGAGTGCAAGTGGAGCAGGACCCGGGTTTCTCAGGAGGCTGAGGGATGAGATCTATATGGAATAAGCTGCATGTAGGATTGCCACGTCCTCGCATGTAGGAAGAGCTACGATCAGGTCACAAACTGCTATGCAGACCAAGGGATTCGACCCGCTATTACTGGCACAAAAGTGTCCAGCTTCTCTAACCGACGAGACAAGCTACAACGCATCAGGCCTTGTTCTTCCAACTAGGTAACCCATCGAACTCCCTCCTCTTCCGCTCAAAATACGCACTCTCGTTACTCGCCCAATCGATATCATCCTTCGTCCACTTTTTATCACCCTGATCTCTCAGTCCAATCCTCTCTCCCTTCGACCTATCAACTTCAATCTCCCCTCTCTTGACCATACCCACCCAAAGCGCTACGCACATGGCGATGACCATCCCCTCATCAATCCACCGCGCTCCCGGCTCACCCAGTGCAAAACCGCGCTCATCCAATAAGACCATGAAAGCATCGGTAATGCCACAGTCCTCTGGGGTTATCTTTCGAGACCAGCCAAGTTTAGTAGTGACATACGCTCCGCAGTAGCGTGCAGATGGAGAGCGTGGGTTGAAAGGGAAAAGGTGGGCTCCGTAGAGGAGGGAGCCGTAGTAGAGAGGACCGAGAGCGCGGAAATGGCATTCTTCCCAGGGTGTAAGCTGGCATAGAGGTTCATGCGGAGAAGAGCACAGGATGTCCTCCTTTGTTGCTGCGGGGAGGAGGGAAGCGGCTTGCGCGAAGACAGACCAGATGGGGGCAGTGAGGCGGGAGAGCCAAGAAGTTGAGGAATGTGTGAGTTGCAAGGACTGGATAGGTCGGATAGGTCGGATAGGTCGGTCAGGTCGGTTAGAGACGCTTAGTGGGCCTGTCTTCTTTTGAAGGAGACGTGGGTCGATAGCAGCTTCGCTGTCCTTTGAGGTTCGCAAGATGGGCTCAACTGACGTGCCTTCTGTGACTTTCAGAGTTGTAATCTTCTCCGAGACCTCTATGACATGTTTCAGAAGGGCTTCCTTCGGAGTGGTCGGAGTGGGAGGCAACTCTAGCACAGCATGGTTCTCGCTAGGCGTTACGATCACGGGAGACTTTGTTGTCTGGTCAGTGTGTTGTATGGAGCCGTGGTCATGTGTGTGTTCCGCAGACGTTGCTATGTTGCTGTCTTCGTCGTTGCTAAGGAGCGGACTCTCAACAGGCCAGGCCTTTGATGCTTCTAGTTGGATTTGTGCTTCAGCCTTCCTCGTGTTCTCCAGCGAAATATCGAGAACGGAGTCTGCTGATATGTCCGAATGATCTTGACTTTTGCCCTTCCGAGCATTTCGTCTCTTCGAAGCTCTTGCCTGGGACTGATCCGGCTGCCAAAACAAGTCCGACTCTGTGGGCTCCATTTCATCGCTGTAGATGACTTGGCTATTGCGCCTCCAAGGGCTTGGTATTTTGCTCCTACGAGGCTTGAGAAACTCCGGCTGTAGAAAAACATCCGATGCCTCGGGCGTCGTCTCTTTAGACTGATCTGCAGATTGCGCTTCTGCTTGCCAGATATCGCTGTCAGCTACATTCTCCTCCAGGTCTTGCTTTTCTTCTTCCTCATCATCACTATCGATGACGATGACTTGACTGTTGTTGGCCATCTCGATCTGCTTGCTCACAGCCTCCCTTTCTCGCTGCCACTCTTCTTTTCTTGCAATCATTGTGTGATCGATGGCCGAGGCGTTTGGTCCTATCGACTCGTCACTCACGAGAACCTGGGCGCTCATCGACGCGGGCACTTCTTGCTTGATCGGAGTGTCTGCTTTCCAGCTCATACGGTCATCTTCCTCATCCACCAAACTTCTCTCTGGACTGGGTAACTGGTTATTCGAGAGTAGAGGATACCTGACTTGCCTTTCAGATCCTGGGGCTTTCATAAGGTGACCTTCTTTGGGATCAGAGGCAGGTAGTTGAGGGTTACTGGGGTTACTTGTCTGCTGAAAGACGTCGTCTCCTACCTTCATGCCTGCAACAGATTCCCGTGAAGTTTGCCGCTGTCTCTTTAAAAGTTCTTCCCCGAGTCTAAGGCCAGCTTTCAATTCCCTCCTCGTACCTGCACCAAAGCCTCGAAATAGGTCGTCTAAACGCTCTTCTGGCAATTTGTCCTTTGGCACACGATGCGAGAGTTCGCGCTGAGGTGCTGGCTCCTCTACGGCCAAGACCGGGGACGGCTTCTGAGACCCTTGGGACGACGAATCCAGCTTCTGGCTTCGGTCTTTGGGGCTCAGCACTCCTTGGAGTGCGATACCTGCGCGAACAACTTTCGCAAGTTTGGGTGTCCCATCTGACGGAATATCAAGTTGACGTGGCGATGACCGATTCTTGAAAGCCTCGGGTGCTGGTGAGACTGAGGGTGAGGATGTAATGGTTGGAGTATGCTCATGCAGGCTTCCATACTGCTGCGGGGAACTGACAGAATTGTCTCCCATGGATGGTAGCGATGATACTGATACCATACTAAAACCCTCACTCTCGAGTATGGAGTTATACTCTTGGTACTGACCAGTCGGATCGAATTCTGTTTGATCCTGAGCATCGTCTCCATGTGGGCTACGTGAGCGAGTGTCGCGATTGATCATGGATCGCCACCCATCTTCATCTTGCTGTCCAAGGGCGGACTGCCTGCAAGACATTCCCGAAACTAAGCTCTGCTCTATTTGCGGTGTGAGCGCCTCATGCGATTGATATAGTTTCTGGTCCGTTTGTTCTTCCTCACCCTGTTGACTTTTGAGTGTCCACGCTAGCTCTTTGGGGACATCTCTCGCAACTCCTGCTGAGCTAGATTGGCTTTCAATATCCGAATCCACAGCAATTTTCATAGGTGTGATCTCCTGCCTCCTTCCCCTACTCTTCGTCCGTCCAATTTTTGACCTTGTCTCAGCCGTTTCTTCTCCACCAACTAATGATGATCCCAACCACACATCGAGGTCATTCTTTTGTGATAGACCCAGGCTGGCCTCAGTATCCTTGGGCTCTATACTCTTTCTTGGCCTTCCTCTGGGCTTCTTAGGTGGCGTGGCTGTCTCACTGTGTGCATCCACCTCTTGCTTCTTCGGAGACTCAAGTATAGTTTTTCGTCTCCCTCCTGCTTTTGGTTTTGGGGTACCTGCCCTCTTCACTGGATTATCAAGCGACTTTCTCGGTCGGCCTCTTCCCTTCTTCTCCACGACTGGTGGTGTATCGTCGCCGCCTTTCAAGGGCACCGTAACGGTAGTGGTCTGCTCTGTTAGGCGTTTTGTAGGGGAGATTTCTGATCTCTGTATTTCATTGACTTGCTCAGCTTGGACTGTAAGGCGGATCCGCCATGGACTTGTGTGGTGTGTTGTTTGCCTCGGCGACTTCATGGGTGACACATTGCGCCTAGGATTTGGTGGGGTATTGATGTAGAATTCCTGAACTTGTGCGTTACCCGATGCTTCGATCAAGGCTTTGCGTGGGGTGGTTAAAGAGCGGCGGCCTTCTTTCGTTGGTGAATGGCTAGGGATGCTCCCATTCGACATGCCAAGTGGATCGGGTGAAGAGAGCAGCATGTCTTTGGTGGGTGCCATGTTTGCGGTCACAGTCCCTCAATTAGAGCTGGACACGTTCTAAAGTATTTCGTGAAGTCACTCCAATACACGAACTCGTTGTTGTGTTGCGCGAGTAGGTGGGCTGAAGAAGTTCGAAGTCCCAAAAGATAATAAACAAAGCCAGCGCTAGTCTGGCGCTTAAGTCCGATGATTCGGACATTAACCCTGGCAAGCTTGGCAGATGCTGGCCCTTTTCAGATTGTACACGACTATGGGTGTTAAGCCGGCTGAATTTGCAGTCGGTATATAGAATATATATTTCGTTTTCCATAATGCTGTCAAAGTTGTTGGTCTTGTCAAGGTTTACAGGATTCGCACTACAATGACCGCCAACATTCATGGCAGCGCGCAAGGCAGAACCACGAAGAAGCGTTTTGATAATCAATTCATTATCTAATTCCTGTCCTACTCACTTATATTTACATGCTCGTACATCTCAGCATCCCCTCCTCCTGGCTATCTCACGATCCCACAATACTGAAGTCGTACTGGGCAAAATTCACAGCTGGCTGAGTCGTAGGGGTATAGATCTGGTATTGGTCTTGTCCCCATTGCGGATTGTTAATGCCGTCAATCCATTGCTGAGTCTCAATCACCAGACATCCGAATTTCGGCACATACGAGGTGCTATTCCCATGTTGCTGGCTCATCTTGACAGGAATGGTGCCGTTGAGGTTGTCACACGCATAGAGCTGCAGACTCTGCTGGTTGGTGTAGACATCCAGCTGAATACCAGTGACGTTGGAATACATTGTGAGGACGCTGATATCTGTAGCTTCTGGCGCGGAGTACCGGGGACGGTCAAGGATGAAGGCATTGTCGTAGCCGGTGCAATTGAATCCACAGTCATCGATGGCGTTGAGGATGTCCCTTCCAATTTGTTTTGGAGAGGTGAAATCAAGGGATGAGCCGTTGACGATGCCGATCGTGCCATTAGGTACTTCAATGTTGTCGATCTGCACATAGCGCGCAGAGTAGGGCATGTGGAGTGTATCGTTCAAAATTGTCAGGTCTGATGGGTTGGAGAAAGCGTCAAGGTTCCAGTAGACGTGGTTGGCAAGCATGATGGGAGTCGGTTCGTCGAGAGGTATTGACACAAGTCTGGAAGTCCACGTTGGACCAGAAGACACTGTGTACGTTGCGTACGTGATGACGGTCCCAGGAAAGCCTTCATATCCTTGGTCGAGGAGCGAGAAGGTGATCGAGCTTGTATTGCTGGAGACCACCGTCCAGTTCCTCTGGTCGTATCCCACATTGCCGCCGTGTAATGTGTCTTCTCCGCCATGCTCATTTTCAGGAATGTGGGAGGTGACGCCTCTGGATTACAGTTTCGCAGTCAGCATTGCTTACTTGTGGGATCGTAGCGGGGTTCGGAGGCTCTAGACTCTCAAGACACATCTCGAGACTGATCCGACAAAGAAAATGTGAAATCGGAGCGTACGCACTGCACAGTGAAAGTGCCGTTCTTAATGCGATTGGCATAGCGACCCACTACTGCTCCAAAGTATGTGTGATCGGTTTCGGTGTCGTTCAGGTATGTAGTGCCACTGTCGTAGCCGAGAATAACATCTTGGGTTTTTCCATTCTTGTCTGGGACTAAGAGGTTTGTAAGACGGGCGCCGTAAGGTATGAAGCTTGCGTTGATGCCAGGCGCAGAGATTGTGTACTTGGTGAAGACACTTGAACCGCTTGAGTTTTGAGCCAAAGCTCCGAGCGAGAGCGCAGACAAAGCAAGGAGAGGGAAAATCATATCGGTTAGCTGTTCGCTTTGTAAAAGGTCGGATTTGACAAGCAGCTAGATGTGGAAGAAGCTTGGAAGAGAGCGATGAGGAGAAGTTGCAATCCTGACCTACTTTTAATATTTGGTAGATGGTCTATGCTCTACCCATGACACTCGTGCCTGATCTTTTCAACGTCTGCGGGGTTACGACATGGACAGGAACGACACTTTTCTCCCGAGTATGATGCAATAATATTCGACCTGCAGGGATAGCTGTTTCCTTTGTCTAAATGGCTGGGGCTTAAGGCGGGACGAGAGGACTCGGACTGCATACCAATAAGCTGTTTGCTTGAGAATCTGAGCTTGATCGAAGAGCTCCGGGCGCGTCACCAGCGTTGAGGCCTGAGGGGTCTGAAGATCCGGGGTGTGACCGAGCGGGGAATCCCTGCTAGCCTTGAGCGCTTAAACAATCGACCAATGACATTTTTTCACCCACACGGCTGATGGCGTACTAATCAATATTCCCCGTAGACTTCAATGCGGGGCTCAAGATCCACCATCTTGTTTGTTTGACAAGGCAGGCGAGAGGTCGTGCTTAAGACCATGGCGGTAGAAGTTTGAAGTGTATTACGGTGTCCTGCAGTCTCATCCTTGCATGTCAAGACCGAGACTCATTCCCTCAATTGTGCGGGCATCACATCTACCGTCCTAGCCATTCGAGGAACGATTTCTGATTGGGTCACTGAGAGAGCATTCATCATGCTCTGCGGAACAGAGGATTTGATGTGCACACGAAATGCTACCTGAAGAGATCTAGACCCTGCTGCGAATAGCTCGGCTCATGGATGTGGGGACTCGTGCCAGCCTCGAGGAAATCCACAAGACCCACCGTCGTAATTGACCGTTGCACCCTTTCCATTACTTTAGACTCCAATTTCTTTCCCTCGCAACTTCTTCCTTGTCTCGACGATCTTTAACTACCGAGATGGTCTTTTCCGCTACCTCTTCAAAGGTATGAGTCGCCAGGGCCGGTATACGCGGACCTGTACCGAGTAGACTCATGCCTTACATGCCTTACAGGCCCTGCAGGTAACGTGCAACGCGTCTTTAGGCCAGGGACTGGTTCTTATCGATGAGGTTGATGGAAACGGTCCTGCATGGATTCATGGATTACATCAGGATTCGAGGGAGACTGGCCGAGAGCGTGGGTAAGGAGCGCAATACGTTGCGAGTTGTCCGTCTTGCATCTGGGCTCTGCTGACTTCATAATCCGGTATACCACAATGATCTTGGCTGCCGACCACCACCGGAATTTGAGGTGACATCCTGCTGAATGAGGAGGGATAATTGGTCTTGAGCTCTGGCGGGCGTCCCCGGTAGAGTCAGGCAGTGCCTCACTAAGCGAAACATTGTTCCGTGTGATGATTTCAACATCACTCAACTAGCTGGCTAGAAAGGCACCGAAAAGACTCGTAGTGACATTGTCCGGATACCGTTCCATTAGCAAGCAAAAGTTCAGCAATTTCTTTTTTCTTGAGGCCTGAGTCACTGGCGATGTTATCAAATATGACTCCGTTTACGGCTGCGCCAGCCGCAGCTCCAGAAGATCCTAAAACTAGGCCCAAAAGACTGCCGTTGATGATATGAACGGTTTGTCTGCAATGGGAACACATCTTGGTCGTAATAACATAGTACGTAAAGCGCTATTTTCGTAGTGAAGTTCCGTTCGGGATCGAAATCGATACCTTCTGGACCTTGTCCATCGCACGTGATACCGCAATTGGTCATCGTTGATGTTTCGATTCCGGGACTGCTACGCGAGTCCTAAGCCACACGTCTAAATGAGCACAAGAAGGGCATAAAGACTTGTGACTGAAGAGCACCAAACGCCATTGCTCTCGCTCAGCCAACAAAAACATGCGGAATGATGCTGTGGCAGTGATCATATGTTCGGTGACATCTTAATACTTAGGCAGAACGAAGAAGAAAGGTGATGCAGTGCGATGCTCAACCTGTCGTGGAATGAGGCGAACATGCATCCTATATCTCGGCTGAAAGCTTTCTTCCACTCCGAGGACTGCTATGAAAGATCGAGAGAGGTTCAAATCAGACAGCAATTAAAGCATGATAGCAGACGTGTATTGATCTCCTTTCTGGGAGATTTTAGAGCATCATAGCTTCCGAATGAAAACGGAAGATACTCAGGTGAGTTTCTCATTGATATACAGTCTTATCCCAGGTATCCCAAGCCCAACACCAAGCAATGGGATATGCACATTCCACAACGCCTCATGACATGCAGCCATCTTCGACGCAAAAGTTATTTCTTCAAGCTTAGAATACACTGATGTAATTACCTATCCGCTCCTTCTGATTCTGTGCGATACACTCCGCAATCCAGGTTATGTTGCGTATTTCCTATCCGCCAATTAGTCAGATAATCTTGTGTCAAGCCGGAGAGTACCGACGTACCTGTTCTCTCAATTTTACCCACGCATATATGACAGCATGAGTGAACTGCCTCGTGAAGGCTGACTTTGATATCTCCATCTCTTTCTGGTAAAACATATCTTCCAAACTCTTTCCATCACTGCCGCCACCACCGCTCATATTACCAGGCCCAGAACCGCCCATACCTCCACTCATGCCAACGCTGTCGAAATACGACTTGTAGTCATGGTTGCCGCTGACGGCAAGTGAAACCCCTTCAATGTCGTCTGCTCTCGACAGCATCAAGGTACCCTCTGGATATAAGCCCCCGAAGCTCGGGTAGAGCTTGTTTCGATCCTGCTTTGACAGCTCGGTACCGAAAGAATTCAAGGTAATGTTGATGGCTCGGCGATCGGCCTCGAATTCCAGCACTTCAGCCATGACTTCCGATGTAGGAGTGTCTTTCAGCTCAGGATGTTCTGTGACAAATTTGTAGAAATCTTCTAGGTAATTCTTGTATAGGGTGTTGCGGATGATCTCAATGTTAAGCTCGTCAAGGTCCTGATGGCTCAAGGAGCCCTTGAAGTACGCGGCAAGCGGCGTTTCGATCAGGACAGAGTTGTACAATTCCTCGATATTCGTTGCTACACAAAGTACTGGCATCGTCTCGAACCATCCGAGGGGGTGACATCTTTCTAGCAGCTCACGTGTGTCTCGTTCATGGAGGGTACCTGTGATAAGTAGCGCCACGTTATCGATCATGTAGCCGTATGTAAGGTATTCCATGAATTTTGCTAAAGTTCCCACGGCCTGCCCTTGGATGTATCTGAACTCTGCGACTAACTTGTCTGTAGTCTTGTTGGCGAGGGATGAGGTGGATGGATTAGGCGGTAGCGATGCGAGAAAATCGCCATAGGCGGGGGACAATTGTAGCTTGACATCTGCAGGTAATGAGCGCCTAAGCTTTGCCTTGGACAAGGGAGCCACGTACCATCAATGGTTTCGCATTGTGTAAGATTACTGTAGTTCTGGCCGTTGAGAAGACTGTTTCGATATCCTCGTACTACTCCCTCAATGTACCTGCAATGATCAATAATGGACTTTCCTAATGGTCGATTAAGAATGCTCTTCATACCCGCCATTTACGTTGAAGAAGAGGCCTTCCATGGCAGTGGATGGCTTTAAGCAAAAGGAACCCTGGTGGGGCGAGTCGCAGATGCAGTCGAGCTCGATATCGCAGAATGCCAAGGCCGGAAACAGAAGCTAAGCCGCATTAGAAATTAGCGAATTTTCTCCAACCTCACGAAAACTTTCTCGGATATCTTTCGCAAGAGCGCACCTGCAACATCAGAAACGGCAACCACCTCCTACATTCTTGCCTACGATGGGGCTCTTCATCCTTCAGTATGCACACTACACAAGCTGTCAATGCCCTTTCTTCCACGCTAATAATCGTTTAGAGAGACTCCTGTGGGGTATGCACTTCTGAAAGCGAAGAGCTCAAAAATATTAAAGCAAGATGGCTTTGCAGCCGAAGACGAGACTGCTGAGGGCATTTGCAGCCTGTACGTATATTCGAACAATTTTGGGGCTTATAGGCGATGGACGATACTAGATCAGATCAGTACTAATCACGTTCTTCTTGTCGTGCAGTCTTAAATTGAAAGATTTTCATAAATTCGACAGCGCTGCTACAGCCCTTGAACAAACCGCTGCTCTGGTGGAGGGCAAAGTTACGCCTCGACTGTCGGGCTTGTTAGACTCGATCAAGGATGAAAAGAAAGTCTCTCTGGCGGTCGCTGACCCTAAGCTCGGTACGATGAGTACTGGTTCTCAAGACCATGAATTCTTAGTTGACGATGTATACAGCCAATGCCATCAACAAGCTGCCACAATTGTCCCTCAATCTCATATCCGACTCCAGTACACAAGACCTCTACCGAGCCATTCGCAACCACCTTCCTTCTTTGATCCCTGGCCTTCTTCCGCAAGACATCTCCTCAATGTCTCTAGGTCTCTCACATTCGCTTTCGAGGCACAAGCTCAAATTTTCGCCGGACAAGGTAGATACTATGATTGTTCAGGCCATCTCGCTTTTAGATGATCTCGACAAGGAGTTGAACACCTACGCAATGCGTGTCAAGGAATGGTATGGTTGGCATTTTCCCGAGATGGGCAGAATCGTGAACGATAACCTTGCCTACGCACGTGTCATTCTAAGCATGGGTATGCGAACAAGTGCTGCGAAAGCAGACCTTGCGGAGATACTGCCCGAAGAGATAGAGGCCGCGGTCAAAGCTGCCGCAGAAGTTTCCATGGGTACTGAGGTTACCACTGAAGATCTTGAGAACATTCAAGCGCTTGCCGAGCAGGTTGTCAGTTTCACCGAATATCGCCAGCAACTCTCTGGTTATCTCTCCGCTCGAATGGCCGCAATCGCTCCCAATCTGACTGCTTTGGTCGGCGACCTCGTCGGCGCTCGGCTAATTGCCCATGCGGGAAGTCTCATGAACCTAGCCAAGAGTCCAGCAAGTACGATCCAGATTCTGGGTGCTGAAAAGGCCTTGTTTCGCGCTTTGAAAACAAAGCACGACACTCCCAAATATGGATTGATTTACCACGCATCCCTGATAGGCCAGGCTACAGGGAAGAACAAGGGCAAAATAGCCCGAATGTTAGCCACTAAGGCGGCGCTGGGACTCCGCGTTGACGCTCTGGCGGACTGGAGCGCAGAGGGAGAAGGCAAGGGGGATCTCGTCACAGAAGAAGAGAAATCTGCACTTGGAGTTGACAATCGGCTGAAGATTGAGCGCCGACTAGCAAGTTTAGAAGGGAAGCCTCTACGATCAAAGGGTGTCGCAATAGCTCCAAACGGTGTCTCATTTACGCCTGGTAAATGGGAAGTAAAAGAAGCCCGGAAATACAACCCGGATGCTGATGGGCTTGCTGGTGACGAGCCAGCTGCAGCTGAACCAGTCTCCAAGAAATCCAAGAAGGACAAGCCGAAGTTGATCGAAGAAGTAGCCGAAGAGCCAGCACCTCAAATGTCGAAGAAAGACAAGAAGGAGTCGAATCACATCAAGCCGATCGAAGAGGTTGTGGAAGATGCCATGCAGGAGGACCAAAATGCCCCTGACGAAGAAGAGGAAGAGAGCTCCGATGAGGAAATGGAAGATGAGCCAGAGCCTCCAATATCTCCACCGGCAACCCAGCCTAAAGCAGCGAGTGAAACGACCACAAAGACAGCAAAGACCAATGGAGTTGAAGATCACGAGGCCAACGGAGACGACAAGTCTGAAACGATATCAACAGTGTCAGCGGACACTCCTGACTCGCCACCTTCCCCTACCCAACAGGAGACCAACTGGCAATCACCTATAACCGGAAACACCAAAGAAGCCAAGAAGGCCCGGAAGAAGGAGCGACACGCTCGAAAGCTCGTGTTATCAGAGGACAGGAGCAAATCGAAAAAGCTCCAGAGAGAGAAATTGGCTCGAAGACTCGACCGTAAGGAGCGACGGCAGAAGCGAGCAGAGCAAATAGAGCGACGGGAGGAAAGGGACGACGCAGAATTCGGTGCTTTGGCCAAAGAGGCAGGTCTTACGATCAGTCGGTATAAGAGGAAGCTTGAGAGAGGTGAGATCAAGTTTGAAGCCGATGGTAAGCCTGTGGCCATTAGCAAAAAGGAGATCAAAAAGGCAAGGAAGGCGGCGGAGAAAGCCGGAAAGGCATCCAAAGCCGATTTGGATACTAGCAAAAAGAGAAAGAGGGACGATGAGGACGCCGAGGCTGGTGCCGTCGAGATGTTGGAGAAGAAAAAGAAGAAGAAGAAGCACCACAAGGGTGAGGCTTAATTGACTGATTCGATGCACTGGGAGCTTATTTGCAGGGATCTCGCCATCTGCTGCGCGGGGATGTATGAATGTTATGGTAATACTCACAAGGCGCTCGGTACTCACTGTACATCTGAGTTGCTTTGGCTTACCCCTATCCATCAGACGGGGCTTCAATCACACAGTCAGCCGAACTGGCTCTCGTCTATGATCGTGCTTCTCTGGTACAAGGACTGAAAGACGCCGCGAACATTGAGAATATTGTACACCAGAATCAAAGCCCTTTCGGTCACGATGATACCCTTAACTCCACATGCCCCTTTCCAGAGACCTTCTTGAATTTTGAACCAGCCATCACATCCCCTCTAAAAAGCTCTCCCATCCCTCCCCCCCTTCTGCACCATCAACCCCACCCCTTCCCTCACAAGGTCACTCCCCCAAACCCCGTCCTGCCCACCTCTCCTCCACTCACTTCCCAGTCCCATCCCTGCCACATCCCCCTCCAACCTCCCGCTCTCCCCCAGAACAACTTCCAAATCCCTCTTCTGGCTCGCCATCCACCTCTTCACAAACGTGACCGGATCCCTTTTGTACCCGTCCAGGAACTGGTATTTCCGTTGCGAGGCGCTGAGGGCTTGGATTAGCAAGGCGAGGTGTTCTTCGTAGGCGGAGAGCTGTTTTAGAATTGGTAGGGAGGGAGGCAGAGAAGGGAGGCTTGGCGGGGTGGGGAGGCGGAGGTTGTAGATTGTGGGTGTCGGGGAAGCGTGGAAGTCGGGATCGACGCGGATGGTGTAGGGCAGGGAGACTGGAGGGAGGGGTGTGAGGTGGGGGAGGATGAGGGAGGGGATGTGTGGGAAGTGGATGGTATCTTGTTTGAAGACCTGATTTGGCGAGCTGTCAGTGGCTATTCTTGAAAGAAATGAGGGCGTACGGAAAAGGCTTACGGCTTTCAAACGGTCGTCGCACTGTATCAACCGCTTTTCTTCGTCCTGCTGTAGCCCCATCGCCTTGACATACTCCCATATCCCCATGATAATCGACGGGCGGTCATCCTCATTGGTGTCGAGGATATTCGCCAGCTCTTTGCTCAGCGTGCAGCGCTCAGGGATCTCGTCACGGTAGAGATTGATCATGCAATTGATGTTCTCGTCGCTCTTCCTTTCGAACTCGAGACAGTCGAAGTCCGCTTGAGGAGGCAGCACTGCTGCATTCGATGCCACTTGCGGTTTCTTCCATTCAACTTGCGTCGTCCCATCTGGCTGGAGGTTCTTGTTCCGATCGAAATCTACCGTGATGGCTTTAACGAAATGAGAGAGCTTTGTTCGTTGCCGGCTCGCTAGCTGTTTTGGCGCTTCCGTACTAGGGGCGCCGTCGTACTCCATAGCGTCCTCACCGGTCTTGTCGTCCTCATCATCACTGCCCTTCTCCGAAGCATCATCGGCATCCTCATCTTCGATCACTCTCCCCTCAATCTTGACCCTGTACGTAGCCTCGACACCACTTGTAAAGTCGAACGCATTTTCGTCTAAATCTCTCCCCTGCCACGGCTGGTTTTCCACCGTATTCGAGATCCAGATCCGCACAGTACTGTACTTCTTCGTAGCATTGTGTAATGAATCCTGCTGATCCAGCCTCTTCCTCATCATCACAGCATCGAGCTTCCTCTCCAGCTCCCGCAGTTTCTTGTATTGCTGCACCCCATCTCCAACGATCAAGTCTTCAATTCCTTCTGGCATAGCCTTGTCTGTCGGTTTCTCAGCTCGCCGTTTCGCACTTGCAGCTTGCTCGGCAGTCCGTTTCATCTGCTCCTGGTTTTGCGCGTCAAGCATCTTTTTCGCATCTTGCGGCATGTGGGCGGGATTGATGGGTACTGCATGATTGTGAGCTTCAGATACAGCTGGGGCAATGGAATCATGGTCGATGTACTTACTTTGACCTCGTCTGGTTGAGGATGTATGGGGTGACCGCTGGGGCATTTGTTGATAATTTTGGGCATATCGTTGCTGCATGGCGGCGGGATTCATCTTGCCGACTGCGGCTTTGGACCAAACAAAGCAAAAATTTGGCGGCTTGAAGCACCTTTCCCTGAGACTGACTTTGACGTATCATATGCCCTTGCGCAGCAAGGCGCGTCTGATATCGGTACTTCGGAGAAACATTTGTTCCGCGGGCTCTTGGGAGCTTGGCAATTAGACTGTTCGGCAAGACGGCTACGCTAGATCTTAATTGGGTAGAGCGTGATCTGACAGAATATCACGACGATTATTTAAACCCCTCGATATCCCCTCGCTGTCTTTCCATCACATTCATACCTGGGTGTTACTCTGCTCGGGATCCTTCTTCTTAGACCCCACGCTATGTGAACCTCATATGCGGTACGTCTTACCCTTGATCGAGGTTTGGGCCAGGAGTCGAGGATGTTAGTGCCTGCGATTTCTATCCAACGGCATGATCGACACAAAACCAATGCAGGAGAAAGGCAATACCGCACAGCCCCCTACCAGCTGACACACGGCTCGAAGATGTTATTCTAAAATGGCTTCGTTCACGGTGGTCGAGACTTCACGATTGCTGGCGATTTAACACTTGCTCCCCGTTAGGCGCAGCTGGGACAGAGGGCGGCGTCGAGCTGCTGCAAATGCGCCTTCATCACAGAACCAATGCAGGAGGAAGGTCATACCGTACAGCCCCCTGCCAGCTGACATACGGCTCGGGGATGTTATCCTAAACCGGCTTCGTTCACGGTGGTCGAGGCTTCACGATTGCTGGCGATTCAACACTTGCTCCCCGTCAAGCGCAGCTACAACAGAGGGCGGCGTCGAGCTACTGCACTGCGCCTCCACCAGCTGACCTGTTTTTGTGACGCGGCCGGCATTGCAATCTTGATAAGGTCATGCTCACAACAATTGCTCTTCTCGTTCTCCACCTCCTACTGGGTCATTGGCTCATTAGTATGGTTGATTGCCGAGAGTACGGTGCTCGAGGCTGTTCCCCGAATGACGAGGAAACAAATTGCCACTCGCACCTTTTGGAGGCTGGAAAAATATGGACGCGAGCGAGCGTCGCAATTACATCTTTGTACCTACGGACGACGGTGAGCTCGCCCGTGACTCAGGCACTGTGCGGGAAACTGACACTCAACGAAAATAGGGACTCGCTCGATTGGCTGTTCCGGGAAGATTGGGGAAAAGAAGGAAATCAAAAAAGCTACATAGGATCTAGAGAGGGAGAAGGAGACCTCTTTAGCTCTGCACATGAGCGGCAGCCTGCTGTGATCTACAAAGATTCGTGCAGTAGCCATGCGCAGACTATTATTCTGGTTGGGTGCTATCTGGGATGAAGGAGTTGATGTGACTACACTGTGCCGCCATCCATGGGCTTATCTACTCCAATCAGCGACCATCAAGCCTCAACTACGACGATCGAGCTCCGGCGATGGTTTGAGCTCGTGGAAGAGGCAACTACGTAGTTCCATTTACTCATGCCCGTCTCGAGTAGCATTGGGTAGCGGCACGCGCATCAAGCCGTCCAACGACTTCTCGCGCTCTCGGTTGATGATTTAAAGTCTGAAATGACCAACGCGAGCGTTTTGTGCCAGCTGAAGGTTCTTATAACTCCTTGGTTTACGTCCTGAAATTCTTCGGTGTTATGACCCGCTTGCGCCAACGACGGACGTGCCTACTGCGATATTAGACGAACCACCTATCGATGTTGCTATGGCCCGCAGAAAACAGCTTTCCCTCCGCGTGTCATCATGCCCCATTCTTAGAATGCCGAAATGGTGGCCTGAGTTCGCGAGAGAAGCAGGTATCAACGTGACAAAGGAAACGGCCATCAAGTGCGAAGATTGCGGACAGCGCGGTGAGCTTACTTGACCGTCGCCTTTAGCAATCCACTGACTGGCTTATCCTTAAGAATCAATTTCGTTACCTCGTGGCTCTCCAACATTTCCTAGCAGCGACAGCAACATTCCTATCAGTCTAATCGTTCCATCGACTCTCCCCACCTCACAAGAGGAAAAGCCCATTACCCGCCTTACCGATGGCATTTCCTCTTCACTACCTACACGAATCTTTCCTGAGAATACGTTTGTCTCGGAGTCGCTGGGAATCGAATCTCAAGACAGGTTGTGGAAGGTAGAAACAATACTACAGAAGCGTACCGACCGAGGTCGAGGAATGTATGCGAAACGTGCCATTTGGTACAACGGACGCCCAGTTAGTTGTCTACTAAGGAGTTCCACTATGCACAGAAGACTTGGAAGATTATCAAGACCTCGCAGGACAAGCATGCAGGAAAGGGAGGAGCTTTGAGTCATCATGAGATGAGAGTTCACTGGGCCCCATTGTGGGTATCGTCCCTCGAGCTCGCTGCAACACTAGAGGCCTCGGATGCAAGCCACGTGTCTCTCGGGTAGTATTGTGGTGGTGCTGTATGCTATTGAGACTGAGTAGTCCGAGCTGTGTTGCTATCATTATATTATGCTATGTAATGAAGTATTCGTCAGCGATCATAGTACAATGGTGTCACGTGTAACGATAGATTGCCAGCTTTCTTGCAGGAGCACTCGGGGAGGCCGTGCAACACTCCTGGGCATGCTTCTCCCGCGTAACGGTGTTTTGCCTGGAGGCCTTGCCACGTATATTCTATAGCCAGTCTTTAGCTGTCACTTCCCTCACGATACTGGAGCAGCACTACTGGTACTCTCCCGCCTTGTACCCTTTGGCCTTGATGGGGGCAAGGCCGTCAAGCATGGTGGGTGGGATGGTGTGGGAGGAGGAGAGGAGGAGTAGACCTTTTTCTAACCTGCCTCACATATTCTATACTCTGTACTCCGTTACGACACCAAAATCTTTCTCTCTTTACCCTCTTATTCTTCCCTCACTCATACCGTAATTCTATCAGTCCACCCAGCAAGAGCAGAATCTTGGGAAAGATTTCCTGGAACCTTCGAAAAGGGGGAGCGTCTTCCTGGAAACCCTGCGACAATATTCCTATAAGGCTTCTCCCAGGATCGAGGGCTCATAGATAACCTCAAGTCTTTGTGGACGCCTTAGACCCCCAGGTGAGACCTCCATTAAGATCACAATCTTGGAAGAGATTTCCTGGGACCTTGAAAAGGAACCTTTCCGAATTCCCGTGGATGTTAAAAATCGTGCGAGAATATTTCTATGAGCTGAAGGGAAGCTACGTGTGATTGAGACTCCCAGAAGGACAGAGTCGATGCTGAAGGCTGCACCATTGATACGAGTCAACGCCCCCTCGCGTGTACAATATTAACTTACCACGCTTACCTACACACCTCTTACTACCAGGCTCGCTGAAACCCTTTCTAGGTATCATTCCTTCCTTCCTGTTGGAATGGATGAAGGATTGATTCTATGGAGTGATTTGTGGGCTACTTAAAGTATATCCAAGCTAATTTGCCACCATGAGGGCTAGCTACACAGTGGACAAGTTCCGGCGCGCTTCCGCAATCCATCACCAAGTACTGCAGCAAGTAAAGTCATACACGAGGCATCCTAAGTTCTCCGCGTAAGACAACGTCAGATACGCAGCATGAGATCAGACTATGAATGTAATGCCATGTTCCTGCGTCCACCAGCCTAAATTATATAACCAAAGACCTCATCATCAGACGTGCGCCTTGGAGATTTATACACCTCTCGACTCTATATCATCACTAAGCTTCTAAAAATTAATATGTGCTGGGGCGCGGGCTTCCCAGTAGTGAAAAGCTTGCTGAGTACTGGTTTTTGATTATTTAATTCT
Source organism: Letharia lupina (assembly GCF_014066315.1). NCBI lineage: Eukaryota > Fungi > Ascomycota > Lecanoromycetes > Lecanorales > Parmeliaceae > Letharia > Letharia lupina. The sequence continues at coordinate 1,859,462 of NW_023502978.1, read as the reverse complement.
TAGAGAGACCTTCTAAAACCCCTCGAATCCTTCGAAAACTCTTTAAGAGCTCTTTGAGAGCTTCTATCGAGGGGCTATTAAAGTAAATTTAAAATTTAATTATTTTAATAATATTTAATTAATTTTAAGCTTACTTTAATAATCTCTCGATAAAAGCTTTTAAAGAGCTTTTAAAGAGTTTTAAAGAATTTAAATAATTTTAAAAGATCTAATTATAAGAATTAAGAGAGATATTATAATTTATTTAATATACTTAGAGGGAGATCCTTTAAAACTTCTCTAACCCTTCGAAGACTCTTTAAAAGCTTTTCGAGAGCTTTTATTAAAGAGGCTCTTCTCGTATAAAGACGTAGTTTACTAGCGGTTAGCTAGCGAATATAGACTATAAAAGATATAGAGTCGTTATAAGATTTAATAATATATTTAATAATAGAACTAATCTTTAAAGAATTTTAAAACTTCGAGATATATAAAGTAAATCTATATTCGTTAAATCTCTTAATATATAAAATATATTATTAAAATTAAACTCTAAAAGAGATTCTAATATAATATATATAATATCGAAGTCTAGCGCTAAGGTCTATAATAGTATTAGATTTAATAATTATTTTCTCTTTTAAACTTTAATTCTTAGACGCTTAAATAAATAGAATATTTATTAAAAAATCTTTAAACTCTAATAAGAAAATAAGAGAAAAGAGTCGATTTAATATAATATCGTTTTAATAATATAATAGAATTAACTATTATATATTATAAACGCGCTATTAATATTAGTATATATAAAAGAATAAGATAGAGCTAAGCTTAAAAATCTTAAATTTATATATATAGCTAATTATAAATTTAAGTTCGCTATACTCTTTAATTAAATCGACTAAGTTAATTTAATAACTCTTTTATATTTTTCTTATTAAAAATTTATATATAGAAGTTTTATACTTTAAAGTACTTAGCTTATAATATATATAGTTACTTTATAATTTCTTAAATTATAGAGCTCGCTTTACGCTTTCTAACGCTATAAAAATTATAAAGTTTAATTTACTATTTATAAAGTAAAGTAGTATTTAAATATAATTATATAAAACGCGTTCGAAATTAAATAATCCTTTTATCTATTTATATAATTATTATTCTTTTATCTCTTTATTAATTCTACTAATTTCATTAATATAAATATATTTATTTTTAATATCCCTCGTCTAAAGATTATTAAATATCTAAGATATATATATCTCTTTTTCTTATCTCTTAGAGCCTCTATTAATATCTTTAAATTATCTTTTAATAAATTTATTATTACTAGTAATTAAGACTATAAACGAGTTTAATAACTATTTACTATTACTTATAAATGCGTTAAAAAACTCTTAAAAAGAGTTTAAATAAATATATTCTTCTCTATAGATTTCTTTTAAGCTAGCGATAATATCTTTTAATCTAGCGATACTATCTTCTAAAACGCGTCTTTCTCTCTTATTTATTCTTTATTACTCTATTTTAAAGCCTCTTAACGCGTATTAGATTCTAAATATTATTAAAAAAAAGCTTTTAAATAAGAGAAAAACGCTATCGAAGACCCTCTATTATAAGATTTACTAATAAATTTCTTTAATAATAACTCTTTCGATAGCTTATATTCTTCTAACTTATCTTTTAATCTTTATTTAAATTCTATTTAATCTCTAATAAGACTCGTTAGCTATATTACGCGTTATCTATATATTATAGAGTCTATATAATATAATTTAAGTCTTATAAACTAGATTTATAATTTCTATAATACGATATTATAGAAAGATAAGATAATCGAATAATACTATAATAGCGAAAAGACTAAAGTCGATATATCTAAAATAGATATTAATTAAAAAGTAAATAATATAGAATAGAGTTATAAGGGCGTTAAAACGAGTATAAATAATTTAATTAATCTTAGCGAGTATATTATTAATTAAATTCTCTATTCTTTAATATTAGAGATCTTAAATTTTATTAATAATTATAAAGAATTTCGCTATTATAGCGTTTAATATAATAATATAATCTCTATAATCTTATAGTAGATTACTATTAATTATTTAATTACTCTATATATATAAAATTTAGAGAGTAATTACTACTTATATATCTACTCTAATATCTTTAAAGAGTAAAAAATTAATCTTTAGCTAAATCTATATTATAAATAATATCTAAAATTAATTTTTAATACGATATAACTTTCTCTTAATTATATTTTTTATATTAACTTTATTAGATATAACTATTATAGTTATACTAATTAAATACTTTATTATAAAATAATTATATTTCTTAAAAGTATTAATCTCTATATTAATATTCTTAAATTAATATTTAAAAGATTAAAGACTAATCTAAATATAAGAGATTATAAATTATTTTATAAGAATTTATAATATTATAATTTATATACTTATAATCGTCTTATTTTAGATAAAATCGCTATTATCTAAAAGAGTAATATTGATAATCTATTAGATATATTAATAGAGACTTAAAGTAATAAGAGATTTAGTATTTTATATTAGTATTTAGCCTATATATCTCTACGCTATTCTATTATCTTTTTATTTAATAAATAGTTATAATATAATAATATATCTTATATAGATAATATATTAAATAAGAGTTTTTTTATTTAGCGAAGTAGAAATAGCGAAATTATTTTATAAGTTAGAGGAATTATTAATCGAGATAGCTTTATATAAATAATACTTATCTTATATTATAGATCTATATTATCTATTTCTTCTATTTTATTAATCGTTAATTTCTTATAAATATATAATATAGAGTCGTTTTAATAAGTCTAATCGCTTTTTTTTACTATAATAGATTATTATAATATTTTATTTACGATATCTATATAATTATTAAAAGTAATAAACTCTATTAACTAAAGATGAATTAGAAGATTATTTGAATTAATATCTATTAAGTAATTATTAATATTTATATTAATAAAGTTATTATAGATAATTAAACTAATAAATAATAAATTATTCTCTCTTTCTTTTATTAAGAAGATCTATAATTTATAAAATAATTCTATTAGAATATTATTATCTTATCTACTAAGTTCGACTAATTAAATCTCTTTACGACTTTTATTTATAATCTAAAATAGATTAAGATTATTAAAAATCTTTTATTTAATAAATAAGTTATTAATTAGTTTAATCTAATTGCTAGAGTATTTAGATTAAAGCTAAAGATCTTTATAAATAATATTCTAAAGAAGAAGATACTAGATATATTTCTATTTTTTTTACCCTCTATTATAATATAATAGCTCTCTCTCTTTTTATTTAATAAAATAATTTTTTAAACGATATATTAATTAGATGATTAATATAGATTATAGTTTCTAGAGATACTTTTAATATAATTTAGCTTATTATATATCGTAATTTCTATTAATTAGCTCTATATATATATATTTTTTTTTTTATCTCTATAAAGACGAAATATAATTAATTAAAATATTAATTAGCTTTAATTCTAATTAACTTTATAAGTAATAAATCGAGTTTTTATCTATATCTATATTATAGAATTTTAAAAATAAGACTTATTATATATCTATATTCTTATTATATTATACTCTAAAGATTAATTCTTTAGCGTCGCTAAAGTTAATATCGCTATTAATACTAAGATCTCTAATTAAAATTTATTTTCTAATCTTTATATAATTATTATTAGATATATACTTTATAAGAATTATAGCTAATATACTATTAATAGAATAGATATTATTTTATCTTATTAAAACTTAGATAAAAATATATATAATAAATAATTTTCGAAGAACTTTAGCGATTATATTATCTTTAAATTAGACTTTAAATATTTTATATATTATTAATATAGATTTATTAAGATATTAAATAATAAATCTAAATAGAATTACTAAGTAATATTTTATAGTCTTTATTTATTAACTAAATATAACGCTTATATTAATATAAAGATTTATATTAATATTAAAGCTTATAAATATATTTTTAAATATATTTATAAAGATAGCGATTAAGTTAATCTTCGAATAGAGTATAAAAGCGATATAAATTAAAATAATATAAACTTAGATTAGATAAACGAGATTTAAGAGTATTAAGATATATAATAAATAAGCTCTATAAAAGTCTATTAGAGGATTTTTAGCTTTAAATTATATAATTATAATTCTTCTATTAAATAATTATTTATTTATCTTCTAAATTAATACGATATAATATTTAATAATAATAATAATTTAAATTAGATAATTAATATAGTATAAAAACGCTAAATTAAGCTAATAGTCTTCTTTTAGCTAAATTAATAATATTAATAGCGAAGATAAATAGAAGATCTCTTTTATATCGATTTATTAAAGTAATATATCTAGAAAAAGAATAAGCGAGATATATTCGAATAAAGTTTACGTTAGAGACGTAGAGATATTATTATAAAAATATATTATATTAATTTAAATATTAGAAAGCTCTTCTATTTATAATATCTTCTTCTAAATATATTAAACTCTATATTTTTCGAAGACTTATATATAATAAATAATAATATTCTTTTTTTCTACTATAATATCTATATAATAAGAGATTTATTTTATAATAATATTAAATAAGATTAAGTATTAAATAAAGTAACGATTTAATAAGAAGAATATATCTTATAAGATTTCTTTATAATAATTCTACTATAATATAAACTCGATAATTCTTTAAATTTATAAAATAATTATAAATTAAGATATATAGATAATTTTTTTTTTATTAAATAGAAATACTTTAAATATAATATAAATAACTTATCGCGTTAATAATAATATTAAAATATTATAACTTTTTTTAATATAATATTTCTTTTTTTATATATTAAAACTTTTTATATTAGATATATTTTTTCTTAGTAATTTCTTTAATAAGTTAAAGTATTTTAAATTATAGAAAGAGAAGATTATCGCGCTAATAATAATTTTAAAATATCGCGATATTTTTTAATATAATATTCTTTTTCTAACTATTAAAACTTTTCGCGTTAGATATATTTTTTCTTTTTTTATTTATAAATAATTTAATTCTTCTTTTATACTTTATATATATTTCTTAATTAATATATATTATTCTTTATTTAGATTATTTAATAATCTTATTTATATTTTTTAAATTTAATATTATATTTTTTCTTTATTAAATAATATATAATATAAATAAATTATCGCTAAAGATTTCTATCTTTATTTAATTTAAATTTGCTTAAAGAAAAATAATATTAGCTCTATAAAGAATATTAATCTTATTATTAACTTTAATCTATTTACGATTTAATAAAACTATAAATAATATTATATTAATAATTAAAATCGACTTCTACGCGAAGAATATAGTTATTAAATTAATATTTAAAAGTAGATATAGATAAGTTTTAATAACGATTAAATCGCTATAATTAACGCTATTTAAAACGCGATCTCTTATTTTAATAGTTAACTCTTCTTTCTTAATAACTATAAAGATATTAATAAGACTATACTTTAGAATATTATATTATAAAGAGTACGATATAACTCTAAGATAGTTATTACTATAACTTTATCTAATATTATCTTTATTTTTCTTTAAAATAATATTATTACTTATTCTCGCTTTAAGATTTCTTTTAATATTATTATTTAATTTAATTATAATATATTAATAAAGTTTAATTTAGCTTAATTATTAAAGGTAATTAAGCTTATTTTCTAAGATAAGATCTCTATATAAAATTACTACGATATCGAGACCGTTAATTATATACTCTAAAATATTTAAAAGAATCTTACTTCTTTTAATAGTATAGTTATATACTTCTATAATAACTTTTATTAAATTCTTTTAATTATTAAGAGTGCTAAGTTAGATTATATCGCTTAAATTACATTAAGAGTATTTTATCTTTAAAACGATATTTAAATTTTTAGACTTATAAAAAGAATAAAATTTCGAAATTTTAATCTAATTAATTAAAGCTAAATTAATATAAAGAAATTCGCTTAAAGATTATTAGATATAAATAATAATATTTTAATAAGCTTTAGAGAATAAAAAGCTATTAATTAATCTATTAAGTAATTATTAGATAACTCTATTACTTAGCTAATTAATACTATTTATAATAATCTTAATTTATATTAAATAGCTAATTTCTATATATTTAAGATAATTCTTTATACTCTTAATAAGAATATTACTCGATTTAATAATTAAGTTTTTAATAAGTTTTTTAAAATTAAAATCGTTTATAATAGTAGAGATTAAGTTATTAATAAGAAAGATAATTTTCTTCTATTTACTAAAATAATAAATATCTTTAAATTAATCTCGCTTTTATTTTATTATTTAAAGTTAAAATAGAATTATATAATAATACTATTAAGAAATTTAAAGTAGCGTATAGATTTATATAATAAGATATATTTATAAGTTAAATATATTAGTGTCATGAGATGCCTCAGGGACACTCATAGGGCCACTAGCGTAGGCTTGGCACCGCACATATCTGCCTGCAGACCACATAGATTAATCAACATCTTTACACTATACACATATATAAGTTAAATCATAATGATTCCTTAACAATTGGTAGCAACACCTTAAGATCTAATTCCACTTGATCCTATGATGTAGTAGACGTCTCTTTTACGAGCTACGTCTACACCACACGTTTACGTAAAGCCTGCATCAAACACCTAATAGTGCAACGCTTCAAGCCGGACCTCCAACACACTCGCTGTCATCGAGTATCTTTTGACAAAACACCACGTCCAGATCGATCCTTTTGATAGGCCTGTCGATATCACAATGCAAGCATTCCTGCAGACCCTACATGAGCAGTACCGCACCGAGTACTACGGCCCATGGCATACAAGAGAATGCTACCCATGGGAGTACGACGTCAAGGCCCAAGAGTGTATCCAATTGGCTAGCAAATCAGACCCTCAATTCTTCCTACCGCAAGCCAAAATCCTTCAAGACCGAGCGGCCTACATACGTCAAGAATGGGCTAGACTTGAGGCCTTACAAGCCATTCAGCTAGTCACTCAGCTAGTCACTCAGTCAGTCACTTAGTCAATCACTCAGCAAGTCACTCAGCCAATCACTCAGCCAGCCACTCAGCCAGCTCACCAATCCACTCAGTCATCCACTCAGTCATCCACTCAGTCAGCCACTCAGCCAGAGTACTCAGTTAAGTAAGAGGAGGAACTACAACAGGCAAATGCGGAGAAGACTGCGGAGAAGATTGCGGAGAGACACTATGGAGAAAACTGCAGAGAAACCAAGCGGCAGCAAGGCCCCCATCACCAAGAACACAGGTCTACTCTCCACGCTCCCACGTCAAATCGCCACTCAGCAAGCGGAGAACATCACTGCAATTTGGCCTGTTATCCCCACTGCACTATTGTGGCACACAATCACTGAGTTGAGCATACAAGAGAAGGATCTACTACGACGGTCACAGCCAAATCACTATGGCTATGGCAATTGGACCTCTGCAGGCAAGGGTCACATCGGACGATGCATATTTGGACGAATTGAAACCGTCCGATGTCTTGCTCTGACAGCTATTTCATTATTCGAAAGATTTCACTGCGGCAGGAGATATTGGGGGATTCACACTACTAATTGGCCCGGCATCTCCACTCCTTTCCGACATTCGAACAGTCATGCATGCATACTTCTTGCCATGAGGACATGGCATTTCTCTGTTTTTTGTGGGCAATTGTCATGAGATGCCTCAGGGATACTCATAGGGCCACTAGCGTAGGCTTGGCACCGCACATATCTGCCCTGCAGACCACATAGATTAATCAACATCTTTACACCACACACATATATGAGTCAAATCATAATGATTCCTTAACAATTAAATCTAAGATATTTAATTATTATATTTTTAAAGGCGAATATAATAGTAAATAATATTATATATTACGTATTTCTCTAACTTCGCCTAATTTAAATAATCTATATACTTTCTTTTAATATATTTAATTTCTAATTTAATTAGCCTTTAATATAATAATTAATAAGTCTTAGAGTTAGTTATTATAGTAAATTAATCTATATCTATATTTCGAGGTTTTTATTTATAATTAATTATATATAGCTCTAAGCTAAGTTACTAGTAAGATCGACTTATTAATTATAACTTTAGATAATTTATTAAGAAGATAATCTACTTAGCTAACGAGATATATTAAGAATAAGATTATTAAGTAAATACTATTTTTTTAAATAAGAATATAATTAATTAGCGATCTATAGTAATAGAAGTAGATTATTTATTATATAAAAAGTAAGTAAAGTTCGATTTAACTTAGAATTAGAGCTTTTATCTTCTTTATTAATTTTATAATAATAAAAGTAGATTAAAAATATATAGTAAGCGATTAGAGTTCGATTTAACTTAGAACTAAAGCTAAAATTCTATTTAACTTAGAAAAATTCTAACTTTATTTAACTTAGAAAAATAAAAAATTTAACTTTATAAATTTAATTTATAGGCCTTTACTTATATTATATATTAATATTAATATTACTTTTAAAAATAATATTACTTCTATAATATTAATTAATAATAATTTAGAGTAAATTAATATATTTAATATTAATATTTTTATAGCGCTAGTTAATAGTCTTTATAGCGAATAAATATTTAATTTAGAAATTTATAATAAAATCTTAAAACTTTAATAAATAAAAGAAGATAAAAGAGTTTTTTTATAGACGATATTATTTTTATAATATATTACGTTAATAGCGAAGTAATATAATAAATAATCTTTATTATAAATATTTAAAAAAAAGTAATTAATAGAGTAACGCGTTTATAATAATACTTTTAATTATTAATTAATAATAATAGTAGAATAATAATAATAATTAGATAATATAGCTCTATAAGTAATAGCGAAATATTATCGCATTATTAATATTTACATTATTAAATACTACTCGCTAATATTAACGCTATAATAAAGAATATAAAAATCCTCTCTAGATTATTTATTTTTATTCTTTATAACTTCTAATATCTCTTTTATAAGTACTTATTCTAGCGCTATAATATCGATATCGATATTAATATAAATATAATATATCTTATTATATTAGTAATCTATCTTTTTTTATTATAAATATTTTATTATTATTAATTATATTAATATATAAACTAATAATTTTATAATATACTTTTTTAATAATAATAATAATTTTAATAATAAGTATATAGTCGCTTTATAAGCGCGATTATTAACCTCTAACTATTTTTATTATTATCGCTTTATATATATAATTACTAATAAATTTTAATATCTAATTTATTATATAGAATTTATTTTTATTAAGATAATAATTTATATATTTAAGATAAATCTCTCTTTTATAATAATTATAAAATTAGAAAGCGCGATATTAATCGCTATATTAAAATCTCTCTATATATTTAAATATAGATAAAAAAAATATATATAAAGTTATCATCGCGTTAAATAATTTTAACAAATATCTTATTAATAAATTAAGCTTAATAAGAAAATTATTTAATAATATAAATTATAGAGATATATAATAACGACGACTTTAGTCGTCTTTTATTATAATTATAAATTTTTAAAATTAATTTATAGCGATAAATAAACGCGTAGTAAAGTTAAAGAAAATAAATAAATTATTAAAAAAGAAGTTTAAGAGCTTTTATTAATATATAATAAATATTAATAAATATTAACTCGAAGATTATACTTTAATTATCTTCTTATTAAAGTAATAAATTAATAAATTCGATTTAGAATCTAACGCTAATATAATAGAGAATATTTAAATAATAATCTTTTTTTAATAATAGCGCTAGCGTAAGATTTTTAGATAATTTTTTAATAATTACTTTAAGTAAAAATATATTTATATTAATAGTATATATTTTAATATAATATATTTTTTTATAGTAGAGTTTAATAGATAGCTAAATAATATAATTATTTAATTAATTTATATTTTAATAGTAGTAAATATAAAGAAGTATATATATAGTATAAGTATTATCTAGAAATATATTTAATCTAATCGATATTTATATCTTATTTTATTATATTCGCTTACTCGTTATTAATTTATATAATTAAGTAAACTCTTTAATAATAAGAGACTTATTTATAAGAGTATAGTTTACTAGTAGTTAGCTAGCGGGCATAGACTATAAAAAATATAGAGTTATTATAAGATTTAATAGTATATTTAATAATAGAATTAATCTCTAAGAAATATTAAAACTTCGAGATATATAAAGTAAATCTATATTCGTTAAGTCTCTAAATATATAAGATATATTATTAAAACTAGACTCTAAAAAGAACTCTAATATAATATATATAATATCGAAGTTTTAATATAAATAGCGCTAAGATTTATAATAGTATTAAATCTAATAATTATTTTCTCTTTTAAATTTTAATCTCTAAGCGCTTAAGTAAATAAAATACTTACTGGCCGGAAAGGTATGGTATATCCCATGGGATATTCCATACCAAGTGATACCATACCGTACTCGGGTATGGTATGGGTAGGGTCGGATACCATTCCATTTTTCTGGTATGGGTTCGGGATCTTGGCGGGATATCCCACGGTATGGTATATCTGTGGTATCATACCATGGTATGGTATATGTATGGGATATCCCGACTGGGATTTCTATATTTAGAAGTATTCTCGTTATCATTCTGATCAACGGCTCGATAAATCCGACATAATAGCTACTACTACCATGGCTGCCACTACCATGACTACGACTACCATGGCTGCCCCTACCATGGCTACCCCTACCATGGCTACCTACCATGGCTGCCCCTACCATGGCTACCCCTACCATGGCTACCACTATCATGGCTACCATATGATAGTAGGCTATTTCAATAATAAATAGTGGTAGCCATGATAGTGGTAGCTATGGTAGTGGTAGCTGTTAAAATGTCAGGTATGTGATATGTAGAACGGACGGATCAATTCTCCAAAACCTCTCCGGGGCCAGGTCCTAAATATAGTACAAAATTAGGTGGCTGGAAAACATGGTGGCTGGGATGCGCGGGGGCCACATTTCGATGGTAGATATGGTAGTGGTAGCCATGGTAGTGGTAGCCATGGTAGGTAGCCATAATAGGTAGCCATGGTAGGGGTAGCCATGGTAGGGGCAGCCATGGTAGGGGCAGCCATGGTAGGTAGCCATGGTAGGTAGCCATGGTAGGTAGCTATGGTAGTGGTAGCCATGGTAGTGGCAGCCATGGTAGTGGCAGCCATGGTAGTGGTAGCCATGGTAGGTAGCCATGGTAGGATGGTAGGGGTAGCCATGGTAGGGGCAGCCATGGTAGGGGTAGCCATGGTAGTGGTAGCCATGGTAGGTAGCCATAGTAGGGGTAGCCATGGTAGGGGCAGCCATGGTAGTGGCAGCCATGGTAGTCGTAGTCATGGTAGTGGCAGCCATGGTAGTAGTAGCTATTATGTCGGATTTATCGAGCCGTTGATCAGAATGATGACGAGAATATAGAAATCCCAGTCGGGATATCCCATACATATACCATACCATGGTATGATACCACAGATATACCATACCGTGGGATATCCCGCCAAGATCCCATATCATACCAGGTATGGGATCATGCAAATATCAATATCCCATACCATACCAGAGTATGGTATGGCAGGTCAATATCCCATACCATACCATACCTTTCCGGCCAGTAAAATATTTATTAAAAAATCTTTAAATCTTAATAGAGAAATAAGAAAAAAGAGTTAATTTATTATAATATTATTTTAACGACGCGATAGAATTAATTATTATATATTATAAATACGTTATTAATATATATAAAAGAATAAGATAAGATTAAATTAGAAAATCTTAAATTTATATATATAGTTAATTATAAATTTAGAGTTATTACGCTCTTTAATTAAATCGACTAAATTAGCCCGCTAGTTCTTTTAAGCTTTCTTATTAAAAATTTATATATAGAAGTTTTATACTCTAAAATAATTAGCTCTTTATAGATATTATTATTTTATAATTTCGTAAATTATAGAGCTTAGTTTATATTTTCTAACGATATAAAAATTATGAAATTTAATTTACTATTAATAAATTAAATAGATATTTAAATATTATAATAGTTATATTAGATATATTTAAGATCGAATAATAATTCTTTTATCTATTTATATAATTATTCTTCTTTTATTATTTTATTAATTTATTAATATAAATATAATTATTCTTAGTACTTCTTTCGAAAACGTTACTAAACGCTTTAGATATATATTTCTTTTACTTATCTTTTAAACCCCTTACTAATATCTCTAGATTACTTCTTAATAAATTCGCTATTATTAATAATCGAGGTTATAAGCGAGCTTAATAGCTATCTACTACTATTTATAAATATATTAAAAAACTCTTAAAAAGAGCTCAAATAAATACGTTCTTCTTTATAGATTTCTTTTAAACTAGCGATAATATCTTTTAACTCAGCGATACTATCTCTTAAAACGCGTCGTTCTTCTCTATTTATTCTTTATTACTCTATTTTAATTATATTTCTTCTATAATTCTATTAATTTATTAATTATAAATATATTTAATTTTAATATCTCTCGTCTAAATATTACTAAATATCTAAAATATATATTTCTTTCGCTTATTTTTTAAACCCCCTATTAACGCCTTTAGATTATCTCTCGATAAATTTATTACTATTAATAATCGAGGCTATAAGCGAGCTTAATAGCTATTTATTACTATTTATAAACGCGTTAAAAGCTCTTAAAAGAGAAGAAGTAAGAGAAGGAATTATAATAGATAAATATAAAGAATACTATAAAGAATACTGCGAAGAAATTAAGCGGTAATAAGATTACTATCGTTAAGAATATAGCTTAGCTCTCTAAGATTTCACGTTATATACTCTCTATAATTTTATATTAAATTATTACTTAGTAAGTAGAGAATATTATTATAATTTAATCTATTATTTCTATTATATTAATATAATATATTACTATAATAACGTTATAAAAGAAGAATCTACTACGATAATTATAATTAATTAAATCTTTATAGAAGAAATATTAAATAATATATATTTAAACGAATTAAAATCGTTCGATATCTTACTCTAATAGCTATTTTATTATTTAAAAGATTTTACTACGATAGAAGATAATATAAGATTTACACTACTAATTAATATATTATCTTTATTTCTTTTCGATATTTTAATACTTCTTATTATAAGAATATAGTCTTTCTCTATTTTTTATAAGTAATTATTATAAATTAATTCTTTATACTTAATATATCTTTCTAATTGAACCTTAGCGCGCCTCTCTTCGCATATATATATCTATATATTATATAGATTAAATTAATTTATAGTAATAAAAGTAGATTAAAAACGTATAGTAAGCGATTAGAGTTCGATTTAACTTAGAGCTAGGGCTAAAATTTAATTTAACTTAGAAAAATTCAACTTTATAAATTTTAATTTATAGGTCTTTACTTATTAATATATTATATAATAATATTAATACTACTCTCGAGAATAATATTACTTTTATAATATTAATTAATAATAATTTATAATAAGCTAATACGCTTAATATTAGCGTTTTTATAGCGCTAATTAATAATCTCTATAGCGAATAAATATTTAATTTAAAAATTTATAATAAACTTTTAAAACTTTAATATATAAAAGAAAATAAAAGAGTTTCTTTATAAGTAATATTATTTTTATAATATATTAGACTAATAGCGAAGTAATATAATAATAATCTTTATTATAATTATTTAAAAAGAGTAATTAATAGAGTAACGCGTTCGCGATAACGCTCTTAATTATTAATTAATAATAAAAATAATAATAATAATTAGATAACGCGGCTCTATAGATAATAGCGAAATATTACTATATTACTAATATTTACGTTATTAAATATTATTCGCTAATATTAATACTACGATAAAGAATATAAAAACTCTCTTTAAATTATTTATTTTTATTCTTTATAACTTCTAACGTCTCTTTTATAAGTATTTATTCTAATATTATAACGTTAATATTAATATTAATATAAATATAATATATCTTATTATATTAGTAATCTATCTCTCTTTACTATAAATATCTTATTATTATTAATTATATCGATATATAGACTAATTATTTTATAATATTCTTTTTTAATAATAATAATAACTTTAATAATAATAACTTTAATAATAATAACTTTAATAATAATAACTTTAATAATAAGTATATAATCGTCTTATAGACGCGATTACTAATCTCTAACTATTTCTATTACTATCGCTTTATATATATAATTATTAATAAATTCTAATATCTAATTTATTATATAAGACTTACTTTTATTAAAATAATAATTTATATATTTAAAATAAATCTCTCTTTTATAATAATTATAAAATCGAAAAGTATAATATTAATCGCTATATTAAAATTCCTTTATATTTTTAAATATAGATAAGAAAATTAATATAGCGCTATCGTCGCGTTAAATAATTTTAATAAATATCTTATTAATAGATTAAGCTTAATAAAGAGATTACTTAATAATATAAATTATAAAAATATATAATAATAATAGCTTTAACTATCTTTATTATAATTATAAATTTTTAAAATTAATTTATAATAATAAATAAGTATATAGCGAAATTAAAGAAAATAAATAAGTTATTAAAAAAGAAGTTTAAAAGCCTTTATCGATATATAGCGAATATTAATAAATATTAACTCGACGATTATACTTTAATTATCTTTTTATTAAAATAATAAATTAATAAATTTAATTTAAGATTTAATAATAAAATAGCGAAAAATATTTAAATAATAATCTTTTTTTAATAATAATATTAGCGTAAAATTCTTAAATAATTCTTTAATAATTACTCTAGATAAAAATATATTTATATTAATAATATATATTTTAATATAATATATTTTTTTTATAGTAAAGTTTAATAGATAATTAAATAATATAATTATTTAATTAATTAATATTTTAATAATAATAAGTATAAAGAAATACGCGTATAGTATAAATATTATCTAGAAATATATCTAATCTAATTAATATTTATATTTTATTTTATTATATTCGCTTATTTATTATTAACTTATATAATTAAATAAGCTTTTTAATAATAAGAGACTTATTATTATCTATTATTTAATACTTATATTTAATATTTATTTACTTATAAATTTAAATTAACTCGTTAATACTTATAAATTTATTATCTAATAATTATTAATTATACTCTTTATTACGGATTCCTTTACTAGGCGTTTCGATTAGACTTAGTATCTTAATACTATAATACTATAGAGACTTCTTTTACTATAGATCTATATAGTTTATTATTATTATATTATATATATATTATTTATATATATAATTTTACTTAGAATTATTTCTTAATAATAATAGTAATATCTCGGTCGATTCAGGCCTAGCACTAGCTGTTCTTGTTATATTCGCCTACCTCGCCTTAATTTAATATCTATACGAATCCTATATTACTTACTATTAGAGAAATCTATAGAGAATATTACTTTTATCGAATATAGTATCTCTAGAGTTTCTTAGACGTCTATCTCGCCTTTATCTAATACTTATATAAATCTTATAATACTTATTATTAAAGAAATATATAGAGAATATTACTCTTATCGAGTATAGTATCTTTAAAGTCTTTTAGACGCTTATCTCGCCTTCGTCTAGCATCTAATTAAGACTTTATTAATCTCGCCTTATATTAAACCTTTTAATAGAATTTATAATATCTTTTAAGCGTAATATTATAATAGTTAATAAGTATAAAGATAAGTTATTAATTATTTAATCTATATATTAGCTAAATCTAAATCTTATATCGAGTTTTATAATCGAATAAACTACGTTTTTATAGATTATAATTAATACGTTAGTTAAAGTATTAATTAATAACGTAGTCGAATAAGCTATTAGTTAAACTATAACGATTATCGAGACTAGACTTAATATTAAATTAATAAATCTTAAAGCTAGAAATAGATCTAATTATTAGCAAATTACGACTTCGCGATATACGCGCTTTATTTAAACTTCTTCTATTATATCGTAGCTATTAACTATTTAAGACTTTTCGCTCTTATATTATATATCTTTATAATTCGAAATAAATTCTTATATAAATAAAGAAGAAATAAATCGCTAAAGAGAAGAAGAATTAGAAATATTTAATTCTATAATAGATAATATTTATATCTTTATCGATCGAATTAATTAAGTCGTTAAACTATATAAGTATTATTTAATTTAATTAAATTTAAATCTATAATTTAGAGAAGTAGTAAAGATCTAGTATAAAATTAAGCTCGATTTCTATAATAAAACTATACTTTATAAAGCTCTTAATATATAAACTTAGATTAATACTTTAAAATAACGCTTTAAATCGTTATCGACTCTTATACTATAATAATTAAAATAAATTTACTATATATAAATCGATATAGCTATTAAGCGAGACTCTATCGAATTTCTATATAAAATTTTATAACTTATATATTATAATAATAGATCGAATTCTAAACGAATTATTATTATCTATATATATTTCGAATTATAACTATAAATAAATCTTATTTCGTCTTATTAAGCTATAGATATTTAGAAATTTATTAATTAATTAAAGTTTAAAAAATATATCTAATACGAAGCGTACTAATACTTTCGAAAAAAGAATCTCTATTTTAACGATTCTATATTAAATTACTAGATATATAAGTAGAGACCTCTCTAATTAAATTATTAGTAATTTCGACTTCGCGAAAGTTAAAAACTTCTATCTAGTTCGAAAGCTTTCTTTATTAATCTATACGAATAGATCTTATTTACTAAGTATAGTACTCTTATACTTTATAATTATTTATCAAATAGTTATAAGATATCGCTATCGACGTAGAAAGGCGATGATTATAATTATAAGGAGAACTACGATAATAGCTAGTAAATTTTAGAGAAGATTTAAGAGAAGTAAATCTATAATATATAATTTATCTCTAACGTCTCTATATCTATAGCGAGGACGCTATCATTTTTCTTCTTCGATGGCATTTATTACGAATTTCTTTACTAGGCGTTTCGATTAAACTTAGTATCTTAGCACTGCGATACTATAGAGACTTCTTTTACTATAGATCTAGATAGTTTATTATTATTATATTATACATATATTATTTATATATATAATTTCACTTAGAATTATTTCTTTATACTCTTTATCTTAATTAATTTATTTAACTTTATATTAGATATCTTTTTTATATTTAATTTTATTAATAATTTCTTTAATCTTTTAAAATTTATTATTATTAATAAATTTAAAAGTTTATATAAAGATATTTATTATATTATTATAATCGCGATTATAATAAAATTTAAATAATAATATATAAAAGATATTATAAACTTTATATATTAAAGATAAAAGTAAATAATATATTTATACTTTTATCTTATCTATAATTTAAAATAATTCTATAAATTTATAAAATAATTTTTTATTTAAATATTTTTACTTTAAATTCTTAATCGCTAATATTATTAAATTATTTATTTTATAATTTTAAAATTAATATATTTTATTATAATATTTTAATTAAATCGTAATAGCGCTATAAAAACGCTTTATTATCTTATTTCTTAATACTTATAACTTCTTTACTCTATTATTTATAATAAATATTTTTCTCTTAATAAAATTATTTTTAATCTCTTATTAAATTTTAAAATAATATTTATATATTAAAAATTAATAATATTATTTTAATAAAGAAATATTAATTATTTATATAAGCGAACTCTATTATTAATAATTATTTTATTTAAATATTTTACTTATTATTAGCGAATATATATAAAAAATATTTTAATATCTAATTTTAATACTTAATCTATTTATCGATTTATAAATAAAAGATAATATTTAAATATCGCTTAATTTTAAAATAAAAGTAAATAATAAATTAAAAGCTATTAATAAATATAAAGTCTCTATTATTAATAATACTATTTAATATATTATAGTAATATATTATTTTAAAATAAAATACTTTTACTAGTTAAACGATATTAATTATAATAAATATAGAAATATATTTTATTATTTTTATAAATTAATTTATTATAATTAAAATAGTATTATAAATAATATTTTTATACTTACTTATTAATAAATTAATAATAAAGTTTATAGATTTTTTTTTTATAATTTAATAGTAATAAAAAGCGAACTTAATTCGCTATAGAGATAATATTACGAAATTTTAATTTATTAATAAATATTATATATCTTAATATAATTAATAACTTACTTTAAGCTTTTATTTTAATAATATTTATAAATAAGTAATTTATATATCTTTATAATATTAAAGTATTTAAATAATAGATTATTATAATATTTATTAATAAGCTCTTTTTTTAAGACTTTATCTTTAGAGATATAAAGGTAATTATTATATCTTAATAGTCTCTTAGACTTTAAGATCTATAATTAATTATATATATAACGCTTAATCGCTAGCTTATTAATATTAATTTAAAAAGAGTTTATTTAATTATTATAAATTTATAAATCTTAAATTAATATTTTTATTAATCTTTAAAATATATTATAAATAATCGCTTATACGATCTTAGACTTTCGTTTAAAAATAATTATTTAAATATTAATAATATAGAATATAAGCGCTATCGTCGCTATAATCTTTTTATTTCTTTATAATTACTCGTTATTAATTTAAAATATAAATTTATTTTATAATATTAATAGTAGTTTAATATTTAATAACGAAGTTTTTTTATAATTAAAATATCGTAATAGCCAGTTAATAAGATTTAATTTATTTATTTAATAAAAAATCTTAAAATTATAAATAGCTAATTTTAGCGTTTAACGAATTTATCTAAAATTTAATTTCTTCTATTTTATAAAGTCTTTAAAATTATTATAATTCGTTAGAATTTTAATATAAAACGTATTATCTTTTAGATAGTAATATTATTATTTTATAGATACTATAATAGCGAATAGCTCTTAATTATAAATCTTATAATTTTACTTTATAGAAATTATTTTCTTAAATTAGAATATTACTAATTATTAGTAATTATTTTTATTTAATTATAAAAGTATAATTTTTATATTAAAGTTAAAAGCGTTAATTTTAAAATATAACTTTAAATTTAAATTATAATAATATACGAAGATTATTATCGAAAGTTTTAAATATACGCTAAAACTCTTAATATTCTTAATATTTCTAGCATTTTAAGAAATTTCTTAAATAGCTTTATAATCTATATACGATATTTTATATAATTATATATATATTAATTTACTCAATTAGCTAGATTATAGAGCCGCTTATTCTCTTCTTTACGACTCTCTCGATATTCGTTATCGCTTTATAAACGAATAACTTCGATAATATATTTAGATATACGCTACTATCGCTACTATATATATAGTAATATCGTAATTATATACTTCGTATATATATAGTAATATTACTATTATATACTTTATATATATAATATTAATATCGCTACTATATAAAGTATTAATATTTAAAATATTTATACTAGTCGAAAAGATATAGTATATTTTATAGAATATTTTATATTAAGTAATATTATATCGTACTCGAATATAATATAAATAGAATTAAATATTATTTTATTTTTCTAGTATAAGTTTAAGATCTTAGCGAAATATTTTATAATATAGTATATCTATAATATTATATTATAAAATAATATATATATAAAATATCTCGATTAAAACTTCTATATTTATAGAATAATTTAATTAAGATAGATAGAATATATTTATTTTTCTTTATTAAGAGAGAAAGAATATAAAGAGTAATTTAATATAGCTATTTATCTTTTTATTAATAGTAATAATTAGAATAATAATTAGAATTAGAAATATCTTTATTCTTCTTTTTAAAATTATAATATAAAAGAATATTCTAAATTTTAAATCTTTAAATATTATAAAAATAAAATTCTATAATTATCTTTATTTATATATTTATCTTAACGCGTTAGATAAGCTTAATAAACTTTACATTTATTTTCCTCTTAAACTCTATTCTACTCTTCTATTCTATTTTATCTTAATTCTTTTAAATACTCTAAATCTATCTCTATCTAATTAAACTTATTAATTATTTATAAATAAATTCGCTTTTTAAATTATTCTAGATCTCTTTATTAAAATTAAATTTATTATTATTAACTCTCTCTAATTATAAATTTATTAATTATCTCTTTATATATTATAGAGTATTAGCGATATATCTTAATAAATTTATAAATATTAAACTTATTAAAATACTTTTTATAAGCTTATTATTTTTATTAATATAATTATTATAATTATTAATTAAATTTTTATATAAAATATTATTAGCTCTTTTAATTTAATATATTAAGATCTTTTTTAAGATTAAATTTAGCTTATTTAAGCTTATTTTCTTAATACTTTATATAAAGAATTATTATTAAAATATAAAATATCGCTAATAAATAATATTTTTAAGTATTATAATATCTTTTAATTATTAAAAAGTATCGCTTATATATAATAGTCTTCACGAGAAAATAAAGAATATTATAAGCTATTCGAGTAATTATAGCGTATTTAGATTTTAATTTTTATTATTATTTTAGAATTAAAAGATTCGCTAGATTATTAAAAGAAGCTTTATAAAGATTAGAAGTAAGATTATAATTAAAATAATAATTAGAAGACTTATTATTTCTTCTATATTACTAAAATTAATAATATTTATTCTTATTATTTAAATTTTTAATCTTAAATTTTATTATTTAATTAAGTATATTTTTATTTAATTAACTTATTTACTTAATTCTTTATAATTAACTATTTATATTAATATCTTAATAATTTTAGAAGATTTTTATAAACGCTTTTTAATAGATTTTTATCTATAACTAATTCTTAATATTAATCTTTTAATTTAATTTTTTTAATTTTATATTATTATAACTTAGATATAAAAGCGTAATTTATTTATATACATAATTTAAATTTAATTAAATTCGATTATAGTAGATAGCTAATTTCTCGCGAGCTATTTTAAAAATTTTAAAAAATTCTTTTTTTTAAAGAACTCTCTTTCTTTTTAATTTTTTAAACTTTTTATCTATATAATTAAATAAATAATTATAAATATTAAAAACGTAATAAATTATAATCTTTTTTTCTTTCTTTATTAATTTTATAAATTTATAAAAAGACTTAATAAGCTAAATTAAATATTAAATCTATTAGAAATTAATTGAAAATTATTTAGATATCTAAATTATAATTTTTATTTATAATTATTTTTTATTAATTAATTTTAAATAGATAGTTAATTTATTTTTTAAAAAGTATATAATATTAATATAAAGAAGTAGAGTATAAATTAATATCTAATAAGTTAACCTTTAGCGAGTCTTAATATTCTAAAAATATTTAAAAAAGTATTTTTAATAATATTACTTCTCTTTAAAAAATTAATATTTATTTAATATTAAAATATCTTTATTTTAAAATTATTTAATTTATAATATATAAAAAGATCTCTTTATATTAATCGCTAATATTAATATATATAGCGATTTTTTAAATTTTAATATAATTAATAATATAATAATTAGAATAATAATAAAAAATATTATATTTTTATTAGAGTTATTAATAGATTAATTATATTTATTTAAATTTAATTCTTATTTTCTTTATTATTCTAATTTCTTTAAAATTTCTTATTTATTAAAATAATTTTAATATTATTTAGAAGTTCTTTTAAAATTAATTAAATAATATATATTATATAAAAAAAATATATTATAAATAATTTAAAAACTTAAATTTTTTAATATTAAGTAAATTATTTATTATAAAAATAGAAAGATAAGTAATTAAATCTTTAAAGAGTATATTATTATTATTAATATTATTAATTATAAATTTAAATATATAAATTTTAATTTTATATTTCTTAAGAATTAAATTAATAATACTTATAAGTTTTTAATTAATATATTTATTTTCGATATATTTAAAATTTATAAGAATCTTATATTATTACTAATTAATATTAATAAAAAAAATTAAGATTATTATAAATAATTAGCGATTATAAAATAATTAATAATTTAAAATTAGAGAGACTTTAATATTATTAATTAATAAATTCTTTAATAATTCTAATTCTAGCTCTATAATTTTTCTTATTAATTAATTCTTTATAATAAATATTAATTTTAATTATATATTAGAGTTAAAATAATATAAAAGTTATAATATCTTAGAATTATTAATAATTATAAATAAAATATCGATATTTATAATTTAGCGATAAAATTATTTCGAGAAGTCTTTATATATAAACTTTCGATTTTCTAATATTATAAAAAAATTTTAATATTATTTTTTCTAAAATAAATAGTAAGCTAGATATTCTATTTATCGTTTTATTTATTAATAATTTATATTATCTAATTTAGAAATATATCTAATTTCTATAATTATTAATTAGATTCGTTTACTATAAACTACTTAAATTAGATTTCTTAATATATTTCTTAAACTTAATATATATTATTATATTACTTATTTTATAATCTATAAATAGATAAATTAAAATCTTATTATAATAATAATAAATAATATATAACTACTTAAAATTAACGAGTATATATTTATTAAATTATATCTATTTCTAGAATTTTCTAATTTCTAAACTTTAATAAATAGATTAATAATTATTATTAGATTTAAATTAATTCTATATAATTTATACTATCTTTATTTATTATTATATTTATTATTTTTTATTATTAATATTAAAAAGAAAGTAAGATTTATTATTATTTTTATATTAAAATATATTTATTAATATTTTATATTAAGTATTATTAATTAAAAAAGTCGAGTTTATATTAAATATACTAGTCGGAAAGATATGGTATATTTTATGAGATATTTCATATCAAGTGATATTATATCGTACTCGAATATGATATAAGTAGAGTCGGATATCATATTATTTTTCTAGTATAGGTTCGGGATCTTGGCGGAATATCCCACGGTATGGTATATCTATGATATTATACCATGATATAATATATGTATGAGATATCCCGACTGGGATTTCTATATTTAGAAGTATTCTCGTTATTATTCTGATTAACGGCTCGATAAATCCGATATAATAGCTACTACTACTATATCTATTTTCCCTATCATGGCTACCATATGATAGTAGGCTATTTCAATAATAAATAGTGGTAGCCATGGTAGTGGTAGCCATGATAGTGGTAGCCATGGTAGTGGTAGCCATAATAGTGAGTGATAGTTATGGTAGTGGCAGCCATGGTAGTGGCAGCCATGGTAGTGGTAGCCATGATAGTGGTAGCTATGGTAGTGGTAGCCATGATAGTGGTAGCCATGATAGTATATCGAATGGGGGTAGATACGATTAGCCGTTGACCAGGAATGATGATTAGAATAGCTACTTTATACTTCTAAATATAGAAATCCCAACGGGATATCCCATACATATATTATTCTATAATATAATACTATAGATATATCATATCGTAGAATATATCGTTAAGATTCTATACTATATTAGATATGAGATTATATAAATATTAATAATCTATATTATATTAGAGTATAATATAATAGATTAATATCTCATATTATATTATATCTTTTCGATTAGTAATTAAATAAAGATTTAGATAATATCTTAAAATTAAGATATTTAAAAAAAAATTAAAAGAGATATATAAATAAATAAAATATTAAAAATAAAATAAGATTAATATTTAATATATAAATTCTATCTTCTTACTATAATAGAAACTTATATTACTTTAATAATATATTACTATATTATTTCTAATATTTTAAATTAAAGATTAATTCTTTCTAATTAATATTATAATTAATAATTATATATTTAAAATATATAATAATATTAATATAGAATTAATATTTAATTTAATTAATTTAAAACTCTAATTAGTCTAGCTATTAACGCTTCTCTATTTAATATAATATATATTTAATTTACTTTAATACTATTTATTTATTATTATATTATTTTAAATATTAAAATTAAAAATTATATTTTTTTAATTAATATTCTAATTATTAGCTATATTAATAAAGATATATATTAATATTTTAAAATTATTAAATAAATTTTATTAGATATTAATATATTATTAGAATTTAATTTAAATACTTTAATAATTTAATTAGCTAAACTAATTATTATCTAAATCTTTTATATATAAAAATTAAATCTTTTATTATATTAAGATTATTTTTAAATTTTAAAATCTTTCTTATTAATATAATTCTCTCTTATTTAAATAATATTATAATATCTTTTATTTAAGCGTTAAAATATTAAAATATTATATTCTTCGCTTTTAATTAAAAAATTTTATTTTTAAATTAATATCTTTAATTTTATAAAAATAATAATTAATTTATTATAGATAAAAGCGAAAAAGAAATAATATCTTCTTCTATCTTTATAATAGAAAAAAAGAAAAAAGTAAATAAATTAATTATAAATTATAAACGATCTAATATCTAAGAATAATAAATTAATAAAATTATAATATTAAAATAAAGAGCTTTTCTTATAATTAATAAATATAAAATTAAATAAAAATTAATTAGATTAATAAGATTATCTTTAATAGTTATATCGCGTATATAAAAAATATTAAAATATATAAAATATAAAAAGGAGGTATATATATATAGTTATAGATATTTAAAATATATTTAAAAGATAAAAAGAAGCGCTTATATATAGCTTTATAATATATATTAATAAAAAAGAAATTAACTTCTTTTTCTAATTAGCTTTCTAATTAATATTTAAACTTAATTTATTTTTAAATAATATTTTATTTTAATAAGATTTTAATTATATAATATTAATTAATTTAATAATAAATATTTAATATTATTCTTTTCTAATCTACTCTCTTCTTTTTTAAAAATTATTTTTATTATTATAATATTTATATTATAGTATACTTATTTATTATAATATTATTTATATTTAAAAAAAAAAAAATTATTTTTTCTATATTTTATAATTAAATTAAATTAATAATATTATTTTTATAAAGTAAATATATACTTAATAGCGCTATATCTCTTAATATAATAATTAATTATAATATTAATTATAATTTATTAATATATAATATTATTATCTATTAAAATTATTAACTCGATAATTATAAAAATTTAAAGTTTTTTTAATAATTTATTAATTATTAATTTAGATTTATTTAAATTATTAAAGTAAAGTAAAGATAAGACTTTATAAAGATAAAAATTAGAAGATTATATATAAAGTTTAAAAAGTATAATTATAAATAAAAAAAGTGCGTAGTTATATTAATTATATATATTTAAATTAAATAATAAGTTAATTATATATATTAATTATATTATTATTAATTAGATTATAAAGCTCGTATATTAAAGAAAATTTATAAATTATAAAGATTAATAAATTTAATTATTTTTTAAATTATATTTATTTAAGTAATAAAGAAGATTTTAATTTATATAGCTCTAAATTCGATTAATTTATTTCGAATTTAAATCTCTATATTAGGCGTACTTTAAAAAGTTATAAAGATAAAATTAGCGAGCGATTTTAATAATATAATTTACTCTTTAATAATTATAAATAAAAAAAATTATTAACTAATATCTAGCGACTTAATTATATATATTTTATATAAAAAGAATTACTTTATAATTAAAAGATATATAGCTTTTTAGATAATTATAATAAGATATAAATTTATAAATAATAATATAATATTATTAAAGTCTAGATATAGTTTTTATAAAAAGAAAATATATAATAAATAAAAGAAAAACTATTCTAAGTTAAGAATAAGATATTCTAATTATTATTTTATTTATTATATTTAATTAATAATATTTAGCTATTATACTTAATCTAATAACTTTATATATTTTATATTTATAGAATAAAACTTCTTAAATCGATTTAAATATAAATATATATTTATAAAAATATTACTACTTTAATAAAAAAGGCTTCTTATTCTAAAATCTATATTAAATTAAAAATTATATTTTTATATTTAATAGCTTTAATTTCTATAATTATTACTAGTATTATAACTAAATTTATATAGTAATAATATATCTTTCTTATTAGCGAATACCTCTATATTTAATAACTTTAGTTTTTATAATTATTATTAATATCGCGATTAAATTTATATAGTAATAATACGCCTTTCTTATTAGCGAGTATCTCTATATTTAATAATTTTAGTTTCTATAGTTATTATTAATATCGCGATTAAATTTATATAATAATAATACGCCTTTCTTATTAGCGAGTATTTCTACTTATAATTAAATTCGTATAGTAATAATACGTCTTTCTTATTAGTAAGTATCTCTACTCGCGATTAAATTCGTATAGTAATAGTACGTCTTTCTTATTAGCGGGTATTTCTACTTATAATTAAATTCGTATAATAATAATACGCCTTTTTTATTAATAGATATCTCTACTTATAATTAAATTCGTATAATAATAATACGCCTTTCTTATTAACGAGTATTCTTATATTTAATAGCTTTAATTTTTATAATTATTATTAATATTATAATCAAATTCGTATAATAATAGTACGCCTTTAATTTTCGTTATTATTCGCGAAGAATAAGAATTAATTAGTATATTAATAGACTACTACTTTAAGTAAATTTATTTAATATAATAATCTAAGAAGTAAATTAATAAACTATAAAAGAGTTAATATAATCGCTAAAAGATTAGTTTCTTTAGAGTTAACTAGTATAATTATAATAATAATTAAAAGTATAATTATTATATTATATAGCGTAATTTAATAGATTAAATTTAATAGACTTCGCTAATATAATACTAGATAGATTTTAAAATATTAAAATTATAAGTAAAAATTCTCTCTTTTTTTCTTTCTTAATATCTTATTATAAATTAAATATTTTCTCTTATTAATATTTTATATTACAATTATTTTATCTTATTCGCCTTAATCTAATTTAATAATAATATACTATTAATAATTATTAATCTTAATAATAATTCTATTATACTATTATTATATAAAGATAGCAATATCGATTTATATATTAGATCGACTTATTTAAAAGATAATATAAATCTTAATAATCTTCTTAACGATATAAATAATTAGTTAAATAATTATTTATTTAATCTTTATATTAAGATTTTAAATTAAATTTTTTTTTAAAATCTTTTAATTATAAAAAGATAATTATAAAAAAAATTAAATAAGATAAGTCTTTAGTTATTCGCGCTCTTAATATAAAGATTATAAGAAAAAGTATATTAAGATCTTTACTTATAAAGACTAAAAATCGATATTAGAAGTAAAAAAGTAAGTATAGTAATATAATATATTAATAAATAATATATATATATAATTAATAATATTTTAGCTATTACTTTATAAGAGATTAAAAGATATTAGAAATTAATTAATTTACTTCTTTTAAAAAGATCTTTTACTTATATAGTATAAGAAATTATTAATATAATATTATTATCTTATTATATTATATAAATTTAAGCTTTTATATTAAATACGTTATAAGAAGTTATTAAAATAACTCTAATATCGAAATTTTATTATATATTAGCTTTTTATTAAATTATTATTTTATTAATAAATTATATAATTAATAATCTTTACGCTATTTATAATAAAAGAGTTATATTAATAATTAAGAATATAAAGCTTATATAAATAATACGTTAATATATAATAAGAGAAAGTATATAAAAAATAAGAATAAGATAATTAAAAGTACTTTATTTAGATAGAAAAGAATTAAGATACTTAATATAAAATAGAATTCTAATTATCTTTCTAATTATCGAAAAATATATAAATTTATTCTTCTAATAATAATCTCTTTATATCTCCTTTATTAGCGAGAACTTCTTATTTAAATAAATATATAGCTAATAATTTTAATATAAAAAATAAAATCTTAAATTCTCGAATTCTAAAGTATTATAAATTAAATAATAATTATAAATAATCTTAATATATATTAGATTAGAAGTAAGAATTTAAATATAATTTTTATTATTAATAAGAAGATCGCTAAGAAAGAGATAATACTTAGTATTAATCTATATTTTTAAATATATAAATAAAATATAGCTAAATTATAAAACGCGCTTATAAATTAAATAAGAATTTAAATAATTTATAAATATAGATTTTTTCTATAAAAGCTTATTAAGATAATTTATAAGAGTATAAAATCTCTATTATTTCTACGTTCTTATATCGTTAATAGCTTTATCTATAAAGATATTTAATAAAATAAAAATACTAAGATTAAAGATTAATTAATAAAAATTTCTTTTTAATCTATAAAAGTACGCTAAAAATTTAATAAAATATTAGAAATTAGAAATTTATACTTAATTATTATAAAGTATTATTTTAGCTCTACGCGAAGTCTAAGATTCGAGATCTAGATTATAAAATTAATTACATCTATTATATATATAAGAGAAAGAAAAAATGTTAAATATAAATAAGTAAAGAAATATTTAAGATATAACGATAAATATTTTAACGAAGAATCTTAAATAATAATATTAATTATATATATATATCGAGAGTATAAAATAAGATCTCGAATTTTCGAATTTTATAGTATTATAAATTAAATAATAATTATAAATAAATTTAATATAAATTAAATTAGAAGTAAGAATTTAATATAATAATAAAAAATTTAAAATATTATTTATAAGATTAAAGAAAAAAAAGTTAAAAAGTTAAGAAAGAAAGATAAGAGTAAATTTAATAAAAATATTAAAATTAATAAGAAGAAAGATTTAAAGAGAATAAAAAACCTTAATCGAGAAGTATTATCTATTTTTAGATATATATTTATAAATAGAAAGTACTCGCCGTATAAAAAAGATATCGTAATTAAAAAGAATTATATCTTAAAATTAACTATAATTCTTAATAGAAATATTAAAGAGACTTATAAGATAAATAACGTAAATAACTAAAAACTTAATAATATAAAATTATCGCTTTATTATTATTAAGTATAAAAAATAGCTTTTATAAAGAATTAAGAGATTAATAATAAAGAGCTATTAGATAATATATTAATAAATCTATTATCTTTTAATTATTTTAAAAAAGATTTATTAATTTTAAAACTTCGAAGAAGAATATTATAGATCTTAATAAGACTCTAATAGTAATTAATTTAATTAAAAATAAATAATAGCCCTCTTATTATTAGTTAGATATTTTTTTTTATTCTCTATTAATTTTATTTATAAAAAGTATTAATTAATATCTCTTTAATAATACTAGCTAACTTACTATCTCTTAATAAAAAATATTATTAAAATATATAAATTTAAATTATCGTATTATTTAATAGCTATAAAATTAATATTAACGATAAAAAGTCTTATCCGCGATTCTTATTATATAGTTTTTTAATATCTATATTATAATTTATAAATATTTATCTTATTTAATAATAGATATCTTTTCTAATTAATATAATTATTTAAAATTTTTTTTTTCTCTTATATTTATTACAAATTTTTATCTTTTTTAATATTATAATTTATCTCTTTATCTAAACTTTAAATTTATTATAATATTAAAATAATCTAGATTTTAAATAAAGAGTATAATATATAATATAAGAATTAGCGTTTAATATAAGAAGAAAGAATTTATATTATAGAATTCTAAGTATCTTTTTAATTAATAAATAGCGAAATCTATTATAATCTCTTCTTTTAAACTCTTATACTTAAATATTTATATTCTAATAATAAAAATAAAAAGCGATTTAAAATTTTATTATTATAGTTATTAATTATTATTTAAAAGATTTTTTTTATCTTATTATCGTTTTTATCTAGCTTCTATTTATTTAATATATAATTATAATTCTTTAATTACTATTTAATTAAGTCTAATAAATCTAGAAAATTATTATTATTTATATTAAATTACTATATTATTAAATTCCTTTATATTATATATTTAATTTTATTAAAATAAATATATAAAAATAATAAATCGAATTTTAATTAATTAATTTAAATAATTTTTAATATACTTTTATTAAAGAGAGAGTAATAAATAAAAAAAGTATTTACTATAAAATTCGTTTATATATAATTATATATTTTTTTAATCTAAAAATTATAAGTTAATAATTTTATATATATAAGAAATAATTATAATATATTTTATAATTAATCTTAAAAAAATAATCTTATATTATAAAATCTTTATACTTATATATTTTAATTATATAATAAAACTTATAATTATAAAAGTTAATATATATTATTTTCGCTTATAGAGACTAATAAATTCTTTATTAAAACTTTTAAATTATTATAAAGATAAGAAATAATCTCTATTTATAAGATTATTTAATTATAATAAATAATCTAATTAATAGCTTTAAGTTATTATCTAATAATATACTTATCTCTTATTTTTTTTTTTTTTTTTTTTTTTTTTAAAATTATAAAATAGATAAGATTATTTAATATTTTCTTCTTTATTAAATTTTCTTATTATAAAATTATACTCTTATTATTATTAATAGCACTTTTTTATTTTTAATTATCTAGACTTAATTATATAATTAATATAAATATATATTTTCTCTTTAGAATATTAAATAAAAAAATTATATATATTAATATCTAATAATACTACGATATAGTCGATCTTATTATTTATAAAAGTATATATCTTTAATCTCTTATAATATCTTTTTTTATTTCTCTAAATTTATACTTTTAAATCTATTTATATTTTTAACTTTATCTCTTATAATTAATATTATATTAAAATTAATATTATATATTTTTTATAAGCGAGCTTTAAATAAGTTATATACTTTTAAAGCTATTATATATTAATAAAATTTAATAATATAAAAATTCTAAGAGAATTCTTTTATTAATTTATATTTATAATTTT
This sequence comes from Letharia lupina, assembly GCF_014066315.1. Taxonomy (NCBI): domain Eukaryota; kingdom Fungi; phylum Ascomycota; class Lecanoromycetes; order Lecanorales; family Parmeliaceae; genus Letharia; species Letharia lupina. The sequence continues at coordinate 1,828,134 of NW_023502978.1, read as the reverse complement.
TAATATTAATTAAATAATTATAAGATCTTAATAGCGATAAAAATAAGAAGAATTTAATTAAAAGATTATTATCGCGAAATATTTATTAAAAATTATCTATATTATTTACTTCTATATATATAATTAAAATTATAAATTTAATTTTACTTTATAATAATAAAGAATCTTATTTTTTATTTTTAATAATAGATTATTTATAATTCTATTATTATTTATCTTCTTATTATATAAAATTACTATTATATTAATTTTATAATATATATATTTATTAGATCTATAAATAATAATATTTAAAAGATATTTTATAAGAAGAAAATAAAATATAACTTCTAAGTATCTTTTTAATTATTATAATATTATAATAAATAAAAGAAAAAAAGAAATAAAGAAAGAAGTAGTATATAAAAAGTTTATAATTTTTATCTTAATTTATAGCGCTTATATAAAATTTAAAATAATAATTAATATTATAAAATTATAAGATTTTTAGATAAAGAAGAATAAAATAAATATAATAAAAAATTTAAAGAAGAATTTAAGTTTAAATCTTAAAAAAAGTTCGTAAGCTTAATTATACGCTAATAAGTTAGTTAGTAATTAATAATTAATTTTATAAAAAATATAATATCTTATAGATTTTAATAGAATCTTTTATTTCTTAAGATAATAATAGAAATCTATTATTAAATATAATACTTATTAATTAAATAAGAAAATAAGATATTTAAATTATAATTATAATATTTATAATTTTATTATAATAGATTTTTTTTATAATTTAATATAATATAATTTTTAATATAATATAATTTTTTAAAAGTATAAATTAATTACTTTATATAATATTAATTATAAAGATAATTAGAATTTAAGTTAAATATAATTTTAAAATTAATATAATAATTAAATATCTTATAGATTTTAATTAAAATATTTTATTTCTTTTTAAAATAATAATAAGAATCTATTATATAATTAGAGTATTTATTAATAAGATAAAAAAGTATAATATATATTTATATAAAAACTATAATAATAATATATACTATTTATAAAAATAAATTATTTTTATTTTTTAATATAATATAATTTTTTAGAATTATAAATTAAATATTTTATTTAATATTAATTATAAAGATAATTAGAATTCTAAGTCGAATATAAGCTTAAGATTAATATAATAAATAAATATATATAAACTTTAATAAAATCTTTTATTTTTTAAGATAATAATAAGAATCTATAAAAATATATAATTATTATTAATTAAATAAGAAAATATAATATATATTTATATTAAAAATATAATTATAATATAAATAATTTTATAATAATAAATAATTTTAATTTTTTAATATAATATAAATTTTTTAAATTATAAATTAAATATATTATATAATATTAATTTTAAAGATAATTAAAATTCGAAGTAGAAAATAGTTTTATAAATAATATTATAATTAAAAATTATATTATAAATTAAGAAAATCGATAATTTAGATATAAAGTTTTTTATTCTATTATTTATACATCTGCAAATCTGAAAAGTTTCTGCTAAATTTCAAATTGCTGATCTTGCGAATAGGGCTGAAATTAAGAATTCCGCCGGTTCAACAACTATCTTAAAAATTAGTCAAAATTCCGTCGGTTTAATAACTATTCTAATCTTTTTCGCCAGTTCTACTAATTTAATAGCAATACGCATAAAAAAAGAAAAGTTCTAATAATCGACGTTATAACGATAAGATTCTACGATAATGAGTATTAATATTAACTTAAATTTAACTACGAAATTAGATAATTTAATAAAATTAGTCGCGTAAGTAATACTCTAATATAGCGTATATTAATAATAATATATATTAATATCATATATATATAAAATAATACTTAGAGTATATTAGAGTATATTACGTAAAATTTTTAAAATTACTAAATTTTTTTAAAGTTACTAAACTAGTAGAACTAGCGAAAAGAATTAGATATAGATAAAGTCTACTTAATAGACTAAATCGTACTTATGATACGAACCCGGCGGAAATCGTGCGGAAATTTACTTTTTAGATTTATAGATATAATAACTTAATAATCTATCTAAATTAAATTATAAGCTTTTAATTTATTATTATACTTATATATAGCTTAATATTAAATAATTTTAAAAGTCTATATAAAAGTAATATATCTTTAATCTATAATATTATATATTTAATATAAATTATTAATAATTAAATATCTATATTCTATTATTAGCGATTTTTATATAAAAATAATAAAAAGTTTTATTTAAAAGATTATTAAATAGAAAAGCTTTTATTATCTTCTATATCGTCTTAATAATAAAACTTTATTATCGATATTTAATATAATTCTTAAATCTATCTTTTATAATTATTATAATTTTTTAAATAAATTTTTAAAATAAAGCTTTTAAAATTAATAGCGTAATCGATTTCTAAAAATATTTAATTTTATAAAAAATAATAGTTAGTAAATTATAATTAGAAAGATAATTAAAAATATATATAAGATTAAATTTACTATCTAAATAGAATTTATATTTTTTCTTCTTACTTTAAATATATAATTAATAATATTTTTTCTTTTATTTATATCTTTTTTACTTATAATAAATTTTTTAGAATTTTTATTATTTAACTTTCTAGCTATTTTTATTATTAATAATATTTAAAATACTCTTTTATCTATTATAGTTATTACGAAAAATCTAATAGATTTTCTCTTTTTAAATTTCTTATTATATATATTTATTTTTAATAATTTATTTATAAATAGATATTCTTTAATTATTATAATTTTAATATTTTTATTATATATATTATTAAAATTTCTATTTTTATAGATAATATCTTAAGATTAAGAGTTAATTTAATTTTAAAATAAAGTATTATTATTATCGCTAGATATATCGTTATCGAATATATATATTAATTCTTTATTCTCTTTAATAATATATTTCTAAATTTATTTAATTTAGAAAATTAGATAATTAGAATAATAATTAGAAAAGAGAAAATTATATTTAAAAAAATTCTTATTATAATAATTAGAATTATAAGAGTTATTTCTTATTTTTCTAATTATATTAATTATTTATATATTAAAATTAATAAACTTATATAGATTTATTATAAAATTTATTACTAAATCGTAATATTATTATTTTTATTATATATTAAAAACTTTTAATCTCGAGCTTTTTTTATAATAAAGTCTATTTTTTCTTTTTCTAATATAATTAAATTTATTAATAAATTACTATTTAAATTTATTAGCTAATTACTTTTAAAACTTTATAATTAATTACTTTTAGAACTTTTTAATTAATTATCTCTAAAACTTTTTAATTAACTATTTTAAAAAAATTCTAATTAATTACTTTTAGAATCTTCTAATTAACTCGATATTTTTTTAATATTAAAAAATTAAATAGTTAGTTAAGAGTTTATTAATAAAAATCTTTAATTAAAAATATCTATATTTATTATTATATCTTTTTAAATGTAAGTATAGAATAAGTAGTATTCTAAAAGTAAGCGATTTAATTAATATTCTAATTATCTTTCTAATTATTCTTTAAAAGAGAAAACGCTTATAATAAATCGAAAGTATAAAATAAAATTTTAAAAAAGATAAATTTATTTTATAGAATTCTTAGATCTAAATTTTTAGAAGCTTAAAATAGATATTTATTATTATATAAAAGCTATAAAAAGTCTATTATTAATAATAATTTTTAAAGATTTTAATTAGATTATTAAATTCGAAAAAATTTAATTAAGATTTAACTTTATAATATTAAAAATTAATATTAAATATTTTTATAAATAAGATTTTAAAAAAACGCGAAAATGCGTTAATAAATTAGTCTATTTTTTTATTAGCGTATTCTTAAATTTCCTTATATTCTAATTTTTTCTAATATTTTTTCTAATTATATTATCTTCTATAGTAATATAATTCTATTTAAATTTCTTTATCGTTTTTATTATAATACTAATACGAAGGTCGATATTAAAAGTTCTAGACATGTTAAGATAAGGGTTTAGGTAGAGCTAAGTGCTTGATATACTTTCAAATTTCATAAATAGTATTATTATTCTTTATTTTAATAAGTACTAGTACTCTATATAATAGCGACGCTATATATATATACGAAGTGCATATATACGAAGTATATATATGCGAAGTATATATATAATAGCGATATTAACAGAATACATAATAGCGATAGTATTAAAGTATTAGTTATAGCGCAGGGGAATAGGGGGAGAGTATAAAGACTTCTAGTATATAAGTCTCGTTCATGTAGTATAATAGATAGAAATCTTCTTACTATTCTCTATCTTAATTATCTTTCATTAATATATCTAATACTTAGAGTATTAATTATAATAATAAAACTTAAATTCAAGCACTTGCTTTAACTAAGGCTGGGATTACTATTAAAATTATTACTACAATTATCGAAATATCTTATTAAACTATTAGTTGACTTTAGAAATAAGCTTATAATAGAGGATACGATTTCATTATATTTAAAAAGCTCTTAATATTATACGTTATAGATAAGCCTAGATTCGAACGTCCCTTAATTATTATATCTACACTTGAGAGTACAATTCTAGATATCGTATAAAAAAACCGCTATAATCGTGAAAAGACTTCTTTTATACTTACTACTAAATAAGGGATCTCATCTATAATAATACTACGAGTACTTAGACATAACAATTTCCGAGCCTATAAAATTACTAAAAAATCATCTCTTACAGAAGCCATAATAGAAGCACATTATTAATTCGCTTTACGGTATAAGGACTAGATTATAGAAGACTAGAAAAGAGTAATTTGAAGTGATGAGATTAGTGTAATCTTGAATTCTCGGCGGGAAAGAGTACGTATATGGTGTTAACCTAACGAGATCTTCGTCAAATCTAATATACGACGTCGTTTCGTAGGTACTATAAAGTTTATATTCTAAGGGTGTTTTTTTTTATAATAAAAAGGGTCCTTACTATATCTGAAAAGCCGAGATCGCTACTAAAAAAAAGGAGTATATTAAGAATCTCGCTAAAATTAATATTGCTCTAGAACTTAATGCTAAATAAGCTTAGGAACTTAAGACCGATATAAGACGTATAGACCTTCGGAATCCTTCTGGTAAGAAGCCCGTATAGAACTTCACTGCTAAGACTAGAAAAGTCACTATTAAGGGGAAGAAGGGGGGAATTAATTGATATCGCTACTAGAAAAAGGTATATATTCTTATATTTCTTATATTTCTTCTTCTTATTAGATATAGATTCTTATTCTAAAGCTTCTAAAGTTCGCTTAGAAGTGTAAATAAGAAAGACTTAATATAATAATCATAAAAGATAAAGTCTCGATATACGCATTAAAGTATTAAGAAGCGATATTTATATTATTTAATATCGTTAGAATAATCTAATATAATAACTCTTCGAATCTTAATATAATTAAGCCTTATTAACTATAAATAAAACGTTATACTACTCGAAAAGATGTATTAAGAACTTATAAGAAAGCCGAAAGACGATAGCTGTATTATTAAAATTATAAGCTTATTTAAAAGAGGATTTAGAAGTAAATAAAGCGAATACCGAGATATATTATGAAGGTAATACGTCTTAAAGATAATAACGAGTATAGAGAAGGTTGTAAGAGAGGTAATATACGATTATACGACTTCGTCGAGCGAGCTAATAAGTATATACGCAATTATATAAAGTATTATCGTTAAATAAATATAACTATATAGAAGTGCTAAGAATACTAAGAGTACCAAGTATTTTAACGCTGTCTAGAACTTTTGATATCGACCTCCGTATACTCTTTATAATATATTTTTTAATATCTTATAATAAGCTTTTTATATAAAAATTATTATTATAATTATCTTAAATAAGAATTTAATTAAATAAGTAAATTTATATATTTTTTATTATTTCTTAATATTATAAAAGCTAATATTATTAATAAAGATAATAATTTTAATTCGCTTTATTATATTATTTTTAAAGAAATAAAAATATTTTAAAAGTTTAAATAATAGTAAAATATAAAAAATAGTAGATAAATATTTTAAAAATAAGAATATAATAAAGTCGTATTAATATTTAATAAGTTTAAATATATATAAACTATTAAAAATAATTTTAAGAAAATAGAATAATATAAATATAATAGCGAAATTTATAGCTAAAAAAATATTTCTAACTTTCTTTTAATATTAAATAATTACTTTTTAAAAAAAAAAAAAAAAAAAAAGAGAAGAGAATTATTAAATATATTATATATAATTAATATATTTATTATAAATTCTAATTATTATTATAATTATTCTAATATCTTTCTAATATTATAATTAATATTTACGCGTAATATTTTATATATTATATTAAAAATAATAAATTTTATAAATAATTAGATTTATTAGATATAGTTTCGATTTTAGATTTTATTAAAAATATTAATATAAAGCGTAATAAATAGTTTAATATAAAGAAAGAAGATAAAAATATAATTATTAATATATAGTTAAATATTATTAATTAAAAAATTAAACGATTTAAAAATTCTTAATTTTTTTTAGAGAATATAAATTTCTTAATAATATTAATAGAAAAGATATAAATATAAAAGATTAAAATATTTATTAATATTTTCTTATTATAATAACGAGTATAATAAATTATAATTAAATCTATTAGAAAAAAGATTAAATATCTAGAAATTTTTAAAGATATAATAAACTCTTAAAAGAATATTTATTTTTATTATATAAAAGTCTTATATAATTTATAAAAAAAAATTTAAAAAAGATTTATTAAAATAATATTTATTAATATAAATTTTTCTCTATATTAATTTTAATTTTAATATTCTAATCTATATTTAAATAGACTTATTATTTATATACTAATTTTATTTATATTAAACTTATTTATTAATTATTTTTAATTATAAAGTCTAAAAAAAGTTTACTATCTTCTCTCTTTATATATATTTTTTATTAAAATAAAATATATAATTCTTAAAGATTATATAATATAAACGCTTAAGAATAAAAAAGAATAGATATTACTATTAGAATTAGTTAGATAATAATCTAAGAATTATAATATAATAAGATATAAATTTATATTTAATAAGATGAGTGAAGAGATATAAAAGACTTTTAAATTTATTAATATTAAATTAATATATAAGATATTATTAATATATTTAAGTAATTTAAATATTTCTATAAAGATATAAATTATCTAAATTTAAAATTTTAATAAATTAATTATATAATTTCAATTTTAGATTAGAGATAAGAATATAAATATTTATTATTATTATAGATATTTTTAAATAACGATAATTAGAAAGATAATTAGAATTCTCTATCGCTATAAAAATATATATTATAATTTATAATTCTTTATATAATAGATTCTTTTTTTAATTAGATTATATTTAAAAATCTTAAATAATAAGATATTATTTAATATATATTTAAATAAATAATAAATAGCTTTTAAGTCTAATTATTATTCTAATAGATTTATATTTAGATAATATTATATAAAAAAAAATATATAAGTATAATTTAGAAAAATTTTAGAGTTTCGCTTTTTATATAAATTATTATATATATAGATAAAGATAAAAGCTTAGATTATAAGAATATTAATAATATTAAAACTAAATAAAATCTAAATATTAAAAATAATTTTATTATATATATTAGTAATTAAATAAACTTTATCTTTTAAATTATTTAAAAAGTTAATATAAAATTTAATAATAAGCTTTATTGTAGCTTAGATATAATAATATTAATACGCTAATTAATAAATATTAAACTATTATAAAAATCTTAAAATATTAAATATAATTATATCTAGAAGATAAAATTATAAATCTTTATTAATATATAATTAATCTAATATATAATAATAAAAGATTTATTATAAAAGTTACGCTATTTAGATTAATATTTTAATCTTAATTACTACTTTTACTATTATATAAATAACTTAAAGCTATCTCTTATTTAAATATATCTAATTTTTAATTTTAATTATTATTATAAATATTATTAATTCGTTCTAGAATTATTAAATATACTTTTATATATTTTTTATATTTTATATTTTTTTTTAATTATATAATAATTAAATTTTAAATTAAAATAAATATTTAGAAGAAGAAAGTTTATAAATATTTAATTATATAATTTTATTTCTTTTATACTTTATATAATTATTAGAGTAATTAATAATATATAATTATATCTTATAATTATATATATAATAATTAATTAATTTAATAATTAAAGATAAGTATATTTTCTTTTTTATTTTAAATAACTTAATTAAAATAATTATAAGATTTAAATTCTTTTTTTATAATATAACTCGCTTTTTATATATTATATAAAGATAAATATTTATTTAAATAGAGATTATTAGAGCTAATTATAAAGTGTAATAATAAAAAATTTACTCTTAAATTAATAAATTAGAAAAACTTCTATTATTTTATATAATACTTTAAAAGCGAATTTTTAAATATAATAGCGCTTTAATAGATTCTAATTAAGTATAATTTAATAAATTAAATATTAAAAGAAAAATTTCGAGATTATAAAATTAATTAACTTTTAATAGCGATAAATCTTATATAAAGCTTAAGCTATAACTCGCGTTAATTATATATAATAAATATAATAATAATTAAAAAAATATATTATCTAATTTCTATTAACGCTTTAATATTATTAAAATAAAAATAATATCTATTAAAATAGAGATAATATTTATTAAAGCGATAATAATAGCGATTAAAGCGATAATAATATTTAATAAAATCTTTACTTTAACGCTATATCTATTTTAAAATAATATTAATTTTTTTAAAAAGCTATTAATAATAGATTAAGTATATATAAATTAAGCTTTTCGCGCGATTTATTTATATATTAGCTTAAAATTATTAAAAAATAAAAAATAAATATATAATTTAATAATTATATTATATTTTTAATATTATTATAATAATATTAGATTATTTAAATAGAAATTTAATATATAAAGAAGATAGTCTAATAATAAAAAGAGTTAATATAAAAAAGAAAGTTTTAAAAAGAAAAAAAAGCTTAGATATCTATCGCGTATATTAAATTTTTAAATTATTTTATATTATTTAACTTAAATTAGATATTAATAAAGCGCTTTCTCTTTAATTTTAAAGATTTAAATTTAAGCGAATTACGCTTATTAAGCGCTATTATTTAATACGAGTAAAGGTCTATAAATTAAATTCATAATTTTTTTTTTTAATCAGGGCTGTCGAGTAAATTTGATAAGCGAACTTTAATAAGCGATATTTGAATTCCTTGCGCTTTAAGAATTATAAGATCAAATTTAGAAATTCTTTTTTTATCTAAAAGCCCATGATTCGTTCTATAATTTAAAAAAAAAATCTCAAAAAGTTAATAGAAAATGAAAAAGTTATTCTATATGTGAATAACGTACACCTATTTTTTTAATAGTTACGAACGCTAATTTATTTACTCGCGATAAGTTAGTCGATCTAGCTAAAAAGCGTAATAACTCTAAGTTTATAATTAGCTATATATATAAATTTAAGATTTTTAAGCTTAATTCTATCTTATTCTTTTATATATACTAATAATCTTAATTACTTTTATAATAATTATAATTATTATTATAATTTATATAAATTAAAAGATAAAAGATTTAAGAGAGCGAGCTAGTAAGCGATTATCTTTATCTAATTTAGCTAATATTAAATTATTATAAAATATTAAAATTTTTATATATTTTATTCTTACTTTTTTATCTTTAAGTTTTATTATTTTTATAAAAATAATTATTCTTTAAGTTAAACTCTATAATAATATATTTAAAATAATATATAATATATATTCTCTTTATTTCTAATATTAATACTTATTAGAATTAACGCACTTTTTAATAAAATAAGCTTTAATTAAAATTAAGAATAGCTTAATATTTATAGATATTTATATAAATCCTTTAATTCTTTTATATATATTTATTAATTTATCTTTTTATAATAATTAAAATAGAAGAGATTAAGTCTAATAATTTATTATAATAAATATTAAATATTAATAATAATAGCGATATTAAAGAATCTTAATATAAGTTAATTAAATAATAATTAAATTTTTAATTAAAATAAAGGTAAAGAATAAATTTAATTAAAATAAAAATATTAAAAGATTATAATAGCGAATAAATATATTTATATTTAAGAAGAAATTAATTAAGAAAGTAAAGAAAATCGATATCTTAACTATTAATTACGCTATAATTATTAAAAAGTATAAAGTTAAATATATTAATATATTATTATTATAATAAAAATAAACTTTTAAATAGATTAAATAAGATATAATAAATAAATAATAAGTAATTTCTAATTTTAATTATTATTCTAGTAAACTTATATTTTAATAATATTATATAAAAAAAGCACGCGAGCGTAATTACGAAGAAGTTTAAAGTTTTATTTATCGCGTAAATTATTATATATATAAATAAAGATAAAAGCTTAAATTAAGAGAAAATAAATAATATTAAAATTAAATAAGATATAAATATTAAAAATAATTTTATTATACGCGTTAATAATTAAATAGATTTTATTTTTTAAGTTATTTAAGAGTATTAGTATATATAAAAGAATAAGATAAAGCTAAGCTTAAAAATCTTAAATTTATATATATAGTTAATTATTAATTTAAATTCTATACGCTTTTTAATTAGACCGACTAAGTTAGCCCGATAACCCTCTTATATCTTTCTTATTAAAAATTTATATATAGAAGTTTTATACTTTAAAGTACTTAGTATACGATATATATAGTTACTTTATAATCCCTCAAATTATAAAGCTCGCTTTACGCTTTCTAACGCTATAAAAATTATAAAGTTTAGTCTACTATTAGTAAATTAAATAAATATTTAAATATAATAATTATAATAATTATATTAGACGCGTTCGAGATCGAATAATAATTCTTTTATCTATTTATATAATTATTATTCTTTTACTACTCTATTAATTCTATTAATTCTATTTTAAGTATATATACTTCTTTTACTCGCCTCTTAGAGCCCCTATTAACGCCTCTAGATTATCTCTCGACGAATTCGCTATTACTAGTAATCGAGGCCGTAAGCGAGCTTAATAGCTATTTATTACTACTTATAAACGCGTTAAAAAACTCTTAAAAAGAGCTCGAACGAATACGTTCTCCTCTATATACTTCTCTTAAGTTAGCGATAGATAAGTTAAATTAATATTTAAATATTATAATTATATTAAACGCGTTTAATTTAGATATATATACTTCTTTTACTCGCCTCTTAGAGTCTCTATTAACGCTCTTAGACTATTTTTTAACGAATTCGCTATTACTAGTAATCGAGGTCGTAAGCGAGTTTAATAGCTATCTATTACTACTTATAAACGTATTAAAAGATTCTTAAAAAGAGCTTAAACGAATACGTTCTTCTCTATATACTTCTCTTAAGTTAGCGATAGATAGATTAAATTAATATTTAAATATTATAGTTATATTAAACGCGTTCGAGATTAAATAATAATTCTTTTATCTATTTATATAACTATTCTTCTTTTATTATTCTACTAATTCTATTAATTCTATTAATTCTATTAATTCTACTAATATAAATATATTTACTCTTAATATTCTCGCACTTAATTAAATAAGAGAAGAATCTATAATAGATAAATATAAAGAATATTATAAAGAATATTACGAAGATAATTATTAGTAGTAATAATATAATAGGCCTACTCTCTACGATCTTATTACTAGTCGAAAAGATATAATATATTCTATAAGATATTTTATATCAAGTGATATTATATCGTACCCGGATATGATATAAATAGAGTCGAATATTATTTCATTTTTCTGATATGGATTCGAAATCTTAGCGGGATATATTACGATATAGTATATCTATAATATTATACTATAAAATAATATATATATAAAATATCTTATTAAAATTTCTATATTTAGAAGTATAAGTAGCTATTCTAGTTATTATTCTAGTCTACTATAGCTAATACTATTATAGCTAATACTATTATAACTAATACTATTATAACTAATACTATTATAACTAATACTATTATAGCTATTATATAATAGTAGACTATTTAAATAATAAATAGTAATAGTTATAATAGTAATAGCTGTTAAAATATTAGATATATAATATATAGAACGAACGAATTAATTCTCTAAAATCTCTTCGAGACTAGATTCTAAATATAGTATAAAATTAGATAGCTAAAGAATACGATAACTAAGATATACGAGAATTATATTTCGATAGTAGCTATAATAATAATAGTTATAATAGTAAGTAATAGTTATAATAGTAATAGTTATAATAGTAGCAGCTATAATAGTAATAGTTATAATAGTAATAGCTATAATAGTAGTAGTTATAATAGTATATCGAATGAGAGTAGATACGATTAGTCGTTAACTAGAATAATAATTAGAATAGCTACTTTATACTTCTAAATATAGAAATCTTAACGAAATATTTCATATATATATTATTTCATAATATAATATTATAGATATACTATATCGTAAAATATTTCGTTAAGATCTTATATTATATTAGATATAAAATTATATAAATCTTAATAATCTATATTATATTAGAGTATAATATAATAGATTAATATTCTATATTATATTATATCTTTTCGATTAATAGAATTAATTCTTTAAAATCTCTTCGAAACTAGATTTTAAATATAATATAAAATTAGATAACTGGAAAATATAGTAGCTAGAATACGCGGGGGCTATATTTTAATAGATATTTCTATAAATTCTTAATTATTATATTTTTAATTATCGCTATATTATCTAACTAAGTAAAATAAATATTTACTATAATTCTAATAATTCGTTTAATTTAAATATTATAACTAATTTAGCTAGGCGTTTTTAATTATAATTATAAATAACTACTTAAAAGTCGATAAGATATTTTTTAAAGCTTAATTTCTCGAAGTTATAGTCGGAGCCTAAACTTAAGCCGAAAGCGAAGTTTATAAAAATTACTATTCGAGCGACTATATATAAAAAGATATTTAATTACCTTAATTTTACTAATAAGATATATAAGTTTAAAAAGTATAAGAGAGATATATAGAGAAATTCGATTATTATTAATATTTATAATCTAGATATAACGATCTTAAATAATAAAAACGAGTATTATATATCTATAAATCTATTATAAAAGAGCGAGAAAAAAGAAATAATCGCTTTTAAGCTTTTTAAAACCTATCTTATTATTCTCTAAATAAAGATCTATCTTTATTAGATCGTTATTTATAATCTTAATTTTAATCTCTCTCTTAATCTTAATCTCGAACTTTCTTTCGCATATTCTTATACTACAATTTCTTTTACTAATTAAAATAATATCATAGCTTCTTTCTATTATTAAGCTTCTTTATAAATTTATAAAGCGTAACTATTACGTTCTTAGTATAGCGTGAGAAACCTAACTAGCGTAACTTAGCGTATCGCTTTCTTTCTTTACTTTCGTTTATAGCTTTAACTTAATTAATTAATTAAAATCATATTAAGAGATATCTTTCTTCGTAAAACTTCTTTTTCGAAGTATATATATACTTCTTATATAGTAATCTTAATAAAGATCGCGAATATAATATTTAATCTCATATCGAGTATTATATATATTAATAATTTTATTACTAATTAATACTTAATATAAAAGACTTTAAAGATCTAGAAATTCTCTTTAAATATTTAATATCTTTTAATATCTATAAAAATAGATATATCTTTAAATTCTTATATATTATATTTAGTAAGAAACTTTTTAATATACTTTATCTAATTAAATCGAATAATATAATTAATATAATTTTTAATAATAGTTATATCTAGATAATAAATATATAATTTTAAATTAATTATTCTAAAGTAATTATTAAGCTTATCTTTAATACTCTAAATTTTTATTTTATCGAGATTAATTAAGAGAATATTATTTATATAGATTATAATAATTATAATATTATTAATAAAGATTAAAAAATTAGTTATAATAGACTTAAAGCTTAATTTTTTTAAATATACGAAGAAGATATTATATTAAACTCTTAAGAATTACTTTAAATTATATAGCGTCTTCTTTAACTTATATATCTTATACTTATTATTAATTTTAAAGTTTATAAATTATATTATATAGATAATTTTCTTTATATTACTATAGAGAAAAGCGATTTTAATATCTATTTACTCTAATTTTTAATTAAAGACTATCGCTAAAATAAAGATTACTTTATAACTTATAAACTTAATTATAAAAGCGAAAATCTTATTAAAATCTACGCCTTCGCGCTATTTAAAATTATAGATTATTTATTAGACTTTATATCGTATAATCTTCTCTATAGAGCCTCGCTTAAGTTTATAAATCTATTTATTATTTAGAATATACATATTTAAAAGTAGATTTATTAAGATTTAAGTATTATTAATTATAAGAAAGTTAACTTCTTTTATTACGATTTTAATAATCTTATTTATATTATAATTCAATTAAGCTTAGCGTACTAAGATCTTTCGACCTTTCTATCTTACTATAAAACTTATATTTATAATAATTCTATATAGATAGTATTCTCTTTATACTATAATATAGAGTTACTATATATACTATTAAGTTTCTAATATAATATTATCTATCTTTCTTCTAAAGTAATAGCGATTTATTTACTAATTATATTAAATATATAATTAAGAAAAGAGTATATTATTAAGAAGTTAATAGTTATAGTTAAAGAAGTTTACTATTTAAAAGATTATTTAAAAGAAAGTCTTTTATTTATATAAAGATTAATCTAGCTAAATTAAATAAGAATCTAAAATAAATAAATATTTTTAATATATTAAAAGAAATAAACTCTAGATTAAATCTTTTTTATATACTTACTAATTTAATATTAACTATATATTCTTTAATTCTAAATTTAGATAATATTTAAAATTAAATTATTATAAGTAAGTTATAGATATATTATTATTTAGAAGAATTTAAAAACTTTAATAAAAAGATTCTAAATATTAGTAAAGCTAAATTATTCGTATAATATAAGAAAAAGTATTTTATTATTAGAAGATATATTATTAAATCTAATTTAAGTTATATCGAAGTATAATTTATAAATATTATTAAAGAAGAGTTAATTATAATCTTTATCTTTATCTCTAATTTATAAAATTTTATAAAAAGTATTATTAAAACTTCTAATATTTAATATAATAAATTAAAGATATTAATAGAAAGCTTTCGAATTACTAATTATAATATTAAGATATTTTAATAATAAAATAAAGAATTTAATTATAATATTATTTAAATTAAGATAAAGATATTAATAATTAATATTTAGCTAAATAATAATAATAGTTAATTATTCTATAAGCGAGAAATTAATAATAAACTTCGAGATTTATATAATAGATATTATATTAATATTATAGAATTTATTAAAGAAAATAAGAAATTTAAGTAAGATTTAAGATATAAAGAGTAATAGTTAAAGAAGTAATAATCTTATATATTAGCTAATTTAAAAAACTCTAATAAGAAAGATATAGAGATTATATCTCGTTAGTCAAATATTTTTATTAATAATATTTATTAAAATTTACGCTATATCTCTATTATAAATCGCGTAAAGAATATAGAATTAAATAAATAATATTTTAATATTTTAAATTTTTATAATATTAATATCTTAAAGCGAAATTTAAATAAAGTATTATAATCTTTCTTATTAAATTTAAGAAAATCGATTATATATAGAATTATTATAAGTTTACTATATATTAATATATATAATAAAATAAGATAGAGCTAAGCTTAAAAATCTTAAATTTATATATATAATTAATTATTAATTTATTAGATCTACGCTTTTTAATTAGATCGACTAAGTTATTGCGGATAAATAAATTAGCATCCGCAATCATCAAAATCTCGCCCTCCCGCGCCTCCTCATCAAAAATTAGATGTACGTTATTGATATATAAAATAACTTTTTTATTTTCTATTAAAATTTTGAGATTTTTTTTTAAATTATAGATTGAAATATGGGCTTTTAGATAAAAAAAAGGATTTTTAAGTTTAGTCTTATAATTATTAAAGCGCAAGGAATTCAAATATCGCTCACCAAAGTTCGCTCACCAAAGATCGCTTATCAAAGATCGCTCACCTATTTACTCGATAGCCCTAATCAAAAAAATGTTTATAAATTTAATTCATAGGCCTTTACTCGTAACGTTATTAAAATAAGAGTAAATAAAGATATCTTAAATTTATATTAAATTATCTAAGAAATAATTAATAAATTAAATAATATATTCGAAATATATAATAAGATTATTAAATTGAATATTAAGATATTTAATTTTAAATTTAATATAAGAGTAATAGATAAGAAAAAATCGTTTAAAGATTTCTATATATAATTCTCTATAGCTATTACTCTCTTAAGATTTATTAATATTTATAAGATATCTAATTTAAAACGATTAATCTTTATATATCTAAAATATTAAATTTTAGAATAATCTTTTAATACTTTTTAAGAATTAATTATTTTTCTATAAGTATTAGATATAGATCTTCGAATTATTAATAACGCGTTAAATCTAAAGAGTAAGAAAGAGATTAATAAAATTAATAATAATTATAAAAATTTTATTCTTTCGAATAATTAATATAACTCTTTCTTTACTAAAAGAAATAATAATATTATTACTAAAAATTCTTATATATAAGAATATAAATATCTTAAGTTATTAATAAATAGAATTTAAAAAGAAGATAGATATTTTAAATATTTAAAAATTAGATATCGTTCTAGCGATAATAGTACTCTATATAAAAATATAAATCTATTAATAAAAGAATAAGTTAATATAATTTTAAAAGCCGTCGATATAAAGAAGAATATCTCTATTAAACTATTATAAAAATTAAAAAATTAAATATTCTTAATTAAATTATTATTAGAGACTTAAAAATCTTATATATAAAGATTAAAGAGTTAGAAATAGAAAGAATACTCGCTTTTATCTCTCTATTCGCGTATATTATTATTATTAAAGCCTTTTTATAGAATAAACGCTAATTAAACTTTTATAGAAAAATTATTATATTAATAAAATAAATTAAGATTAATTATTTTTCGAATATTAAAGCTTTAGTATTAAGTTTTATAAATATATCTTTTATTAAAATAAATAAGCTATTTAAAGTAATATTAATATAATTCTATAAATTATAACTAATTAATAATAAATCTATCTTTATTTCTAATATTATATATATAATCTTAATAAAATTTATCTTAAAAGATTATATAGAAGAACTTTAATACTTAATTATCTTATTAGAATAATTTAATATTATTTTAGAAATATTATAGCTAGAATAGTATAACTCTTATATATTTAACTATTTATTATATAATAAATCTATTATTATTTAGAGTAATAATAAATTTTTAAAAAAGAATTTAAATTATATAGTAAAGATTATATTTAAAAAAAAGAATATAATAAAAATCTTCGCTTATATCTTTATTAAGATAATTAAAAAATTAGAGAATTAAGTTATTATTATATAATCTAAAGATTTTAAATAATTTTTTAATTCTTTTATAAATTAAAAAAGAAATCTTTAATTATAGAATAATTATAAGAATAAATTTTTATAATATATTATAAATAGCTAGATATTTAAAATCTTATTAAAATTAATAAATTTTCTCTTTATCGCTTTATTAATTATAAAATATATCTTAAAAAAGAAGTTATTCTACTATTAAAAAAGATTTATAAACTCTCTAAAGACTAGATATTAATTATAAAAAAATATATTAATAAGATATTAGAAAAAGACTATATTAGATTAAATTTTTTTTTATATAGTATTTATTCTAATTATAAAGAAACTTAATAGAGAATTTAAACTATATATAAATTATAGAGTTCTTAATATACTTATTATCTCTAATTAAAATACTTCTCTATTAATTAAAAAGATTCTCGCTAAATTATACGCGATAAGAATATATAATAAATTCGATATTATAGCCGCTTTTAATAAAATTAAAATAAAAAAGAATTATAAAGAAAAAATTATATTTCTTACTCGATATAATCTATTCGAATATATAATAATATCTTTTAAATTATATAATACCTCTATTACTTTTTAGATATTTATTAATAATATCTTATATAAATATTTAAATATATTCTATATTATCTATCTAGATAATATTTTTATCTATAATAATATTAAAGATAAGTATATTTAATATATAGAAAAGATATTAAAGAAACTTCGATAAGCTAATCTCTATTTTAATATTAATAAATATAACTTTTATATTATTAAAGTTAAATATCTAGAATTAATTATTATAATAAAAAGAGTAAAAATAAATATAAAGAAAATTAAGACTATTACTTAAGAAAAGAAATTTAGATATATTAAAGATATATAAATATTTCTAAAATTTACTAATTTCTATTTACGCTGCGTAACGGAGCGAGGGACTTCGACGGAGTTTCGAGGGGATTTGAGATCGAGGTGGGGTTTCGGGTCGAGGTTTCGAGTTTTCTTAAAACCTCGACCCCGTCCCGACCCGGAGTAGGGTTTCGGGGTATACTTCGTTAACTCGGTGAACCCTAAATACCTCTAAGTAACCTCTTTAAATTTTGATAAAATATATTAAGAATAAGATAAAATAGAGTATAGAATACGATGTCGTAGTTTAAATTAATAGATACTTAGAAAGATGCTTAGAATATATATTTAGAGAAATGCGATAAAGATATTATAAGAGTAATAGTCTCGAGCTAATCTAATTAATAGGCTTAGCGAGGTAATAAAGTACCCTCGTTACCCCGATAGAAAAACTCTACTTCGATTCTACTCTATCTCGTTAAAACCTCGATTCGAAGCGAGGTAATATTGAATATTTAAAATCTCGCCCTATCTCGCCTTATTACGTAGCGTATTTCTATTAAAAGTTTATTATAAGATATTCTAAAATCGCTTTATTTCTAATAAATCTTACTTATATTTAATTACTAGTCGAAAAGATATAATATAATATAGAATATTAATCTATTATATTATACTCTAATATAATATAGAATATTAATATTTATATAATTTTATATCTAATATAATATAAGATCTTAGCGAGATATTCTACGATATAATATATCTATAATATTATATTATAAAATAATATATATATAAGATATCTCGACTAAAATTTCTATATTTAGAAGTATAAGTAGCTATTCTAGTTATTATTCTAGTTAATTATAACTATTACTACTATAGCTACTACTACTATAACTATTACTATTATAGCTATTACTATTATAACTATTATTACTATAACTATTACTTACTATTATAACTATTATTATTATAACTACTATCGAAATATAACTCTCGCGTATCTTAGTTATTATATTCTTTAATTATCTAATTTTATACTATATTTAAAATCTAATCTCGAAGAGATTTTAAAGAATTAATTCGTTTATTCTATATATTATATATCTAATATTTTAATAGCTATTACTATTATAACTATTACTATTTATTATTTAAATAGTTTATTATTATATAATAGTTATAATAGTAATAGCTATAGTAGAAGTAATTATAATAGAGATAATTATAATAGAGATAACTATAATAGAGATAACTATAATAGAGATAACTATAATAGAAGTAATTATAATAGAAGTAGCTATAATAGAGATAACTATAATAGAAGTAGTTATAATAGAGATAGTTATAATAGAGATAGTTATAATAATAATAGTTATAGTAGTAATAGCTATAGTTAACTAGAATAATAACTAGAATAGCTACTTATACTTCTAAATATAGAAATCTTAATAAAATATTTTATATATATATTATTTCATAATATAATATTATAGATATATTATATCGTAGAATATTTCGCTAAGATTTCGAATTCATATTAGAAAAATAAAATGATATTCGATTCTATTTATATTATACTCGAGTACGATATAATATTACTTAATATGAAATATTCTATAAAATATATTATATCTTTTCGATTAGTATATTTAATAGAAGAAAGACTTTATTTATTTATAGATTTAAAGATATTCTAAATAACTAGCTTTTAAAATATTTAAGAAAACTTTTATTACTATCTTTATACTTACTTATTTTAATCTAAATAAAAAAACTTAATTAGAAATAAATATATCTAATTTTATAGTTATTACTATTTTATTATAAGAAAATAAAGATAAAATACTTAAATCTATAATATTTCTCTTTAAAAAGATATCTTCTATAGAGTATAACTATAATATTTATAATAAAGAACTTATAACTATAATATAGATCTTTAAAAAATAATATTCTAAACTAGCTAATATCTCTATTAAGAATCTTATTAAAATTATTTTAAACTATAAAAATTTATAATACTTTATATTTTTTAAATAATTTAACTTTCGCTAAATAAGATAGATAAAGTTTCTTTTCGAATTTAACTTTTATATTATTTATTATTTAGAAAAATAAAGTATTAAATTTAATAGCTTTATTTAACGAGTAAGAGATCTATCTAAAAATAAGAATAATAATTATACTTATTATTAATATTATATAATTCTTAAAAATAATAATCTTAATAAAGATATTAAGAACGTTATATATCTTACTATTATACTTTTAAATAATATAAAAAAAAAATTATCTCTTTAACTATAATATTATATAAATTTAATAAATAAAATAATATTAATAGTAAAAAGTCTAATAAAGAATTATTATTAAGAGTTTTAATAGAGACTTTTTAAGAGAAATTTATAGAAGAATCGAGAGAAGTCTTTACTATTAATACTTCTAAGTTATTATATTAAATAAAAGATACTTATAATTATAATAATACTATTTAAAAAATTATTTAATTAAAAATATCTAAATAGAGAAAGCTATTATTTAAAATAATTAAGAATAATCTTAAATTAAAATTAAGTAATTATTATCTTTATAACGAGTTATTATATATTAATAATAGATTATATATATTAGATATTCTCGAATTATAAATTAAAATTATTAGAGATATTTATAATTCTTTATTTAAAGATTATATTAATAGATTATTAATTTATAATAGATTAAATAGATACTACTATTAATTAAGAATAACGAATTTTATTATTCGCTATATTAAGAGCTATTATATTTATAAGAGATCTAAAACTTATAGAGAGAATAAATAAGATTTTTTTAAATCTCTATCTATTTTCGAATAATATTAATAAGATATTTCTATTAATTTTATTATATTATTATCTATCTATTTTAGATATAGACGCTTCTATTAATATATTATAATAATTATAAATAGACTTAATAAAAAGAAGAAATTTATTTTTTTAGACTTTTTAGAAGTAAAGGTAGTAGTTTAAGTCTTTATCGAATTTATATAGCGAGAGAAAAAATACTTATTTATTATTATTTTAGATTAAGATATCTAGTTTATAATATATTTCTAAAAAAAACTATATAAAAGAATTAAAATTAAACTTAAACTCTTTATTATATTTTATCTCGAAACTAATAAATAAATAGAGAACGCTAACGCTATTTTAAAGTAATATTTTAGAGCTTATATTAATTATAATTAAGATAATTAGATAGATTTATTATTAATAGTAGAGTTCGAAATTAACTTCGATAAAAATATCTTATTAAATATATTATTATTCTTTCTTATTAAAGAATATATTTCTTATTTAAAAATAGAATTCTTTATTTTTTAAGATTAATTCGTTAATTAAAGAGTAAAGAGAGATATTAAATTAGTTAATAAGTTTATCGAGAAGATAAATATTATAAGAAATTATTTAAAAAGTTAATTTAAATAATTATAAATTTTATAAAAGAAGTAAACTAATTATTATTAGCTTTTAATATTAAAATTTAAAGTTAAAAATATAATTATATTTAATAAAAGAAATATTAAAATTATACGCCTTAATAAATTACTAAATTATAAAAATTTTAAATTATTTAAAATTATTAAAGCTTTAAATAATTTCGCTTATAAATTAAAACTTTCTACTTTTATAAATAATATTTACTCTATCTTTTATTTATAACTATTATATCTTAATAATAATAACTTATTATTAGAATAGATTAAGTCTTTATTATCTTCTATCGATATTAATAAAGAAAATAAAATTTATAATATTAAAGAAATAGTTTAATTTAAATTAAATAAATAAAAAAATAATCTTTTAATTAGTAAGAGAGAATATTTAATATATAAAATTAGATATAAAGACTCTAAGATTAAGAAAAACTTATTCTAATAACTATTTATAAATATAGTAAAATATTCGAATCTAATAGTAGACTTTTATTATTATTATCTCGAGATCGTTAGCCTTTATTTATTATTTAAAAAACCTTTAAAATAATTTTCTCTATTAGCGCTATTAATCTATAATAACTATATTAACTTATAGAAAGATCTTAAACTCGTTATAAAATACTAAATTAATATATTTAAAAATATTACTTCGTATATATCTAGATATATTTTCTATAAGATCGATATCTATTATATAGTAATTATCGTCGAAGTTTTAAATTAAAAAGAAAGATAATATTATAGTTTTAATAATCTTACTTATATTATAACCTAATTAGACTTAGCGTATTAAGATCTTTCGGTCTTTTTATCTTACTATAAAATCTATACTTATAATAATTCTATATAGATAGTATTCTCTTTATACTATAATATAGAGTTATTATATATATTATTAAGTTTCTAACATCTTTCTATATAGTAAGTTTCTATTTTATTTTTTAATATTTATTCGCTATTATCTCTTAATAGATTTAAGACTTAAATAATTTAAAAATATTAGTTTTAATTAAAAAGATAAGTAAGTCTAATAAAAGATCGCGATAAACTCTAAGAACTTTATATCGCTTAGATTATTTTAAGAAAGATTATTAATTAATTATAGATCTAATTATAAATCTTATTAAGACTTATATTAAAGACGTTAAGACTATTAAAATAGATTTCGCGAGTATATTTTCGCTTAGAGTTTTAAGTAATTTCGACTTTATTTCTCTTAAAGATATTTATAACGATATCTATAATAAAGATATCTACGAAGATACTTCTTTAACGAAGATTTATATAATAATAATAAATTCTCTTCTAACGACTTTAATTAAGATAATTATTACTTTAATAAATATTTTCTATCTTATTCTTTTTAAGACTTTCTTCTCTAAAATTAATATTAAAGAGATAATTAATAGCTTATATACGATCTTTTCTAGCGTATTTATATAACGCTTATTTCTATTTTTAAATTAATTTTAATTATTAATCTTTCTTTTTTTAGCGAGATTAAACTTAAATAGAGTAGATTTAAAAAAAACGTTATTAATTTAAATTATATTTAAATAGATTTAAATTTTATTATATAGTATTAATATATAATAAAATTAATTAGCTTTATAATTAACTAAGTATCTCTTATAAACGTAATTCTTATATTTAATCTAATCGATATTTAATAGATATATTTAATAGAAATTAGTCTATTTAATAATTTAAAGATATAAAATATTAAATAAATAGTCTATAGAGACTTTATAAGAGATAATATTTTTTCTCGATATTAGTTATAGATTACGTAGATAATTAGAAGTCTATATAAATTTTAACTAATATTTTTATAATAGTCTACTCTCTTTAAGTATAGTACTAGTCTTATATTATATTATTTAATTAAGATATTTAAATTTATTATTTATTTAAAAGTTATTAGATATAATATCTTCTTAGATAATTTCTTTAGTAAATTAAAAAGTATATATATTATAGTTATCGTATTCGAAATTATAGTTACTACGAAATCTAATATAAATATAATTCTTATATTCGACTTAATTTAGAAAAGACTTAAACGCTATAAGAATTATAAGATTATTTTTATTAGAAAGTAAGAATATAGCGAAATAAAGCGTTTTATTATTTAAAAAGATTATTATTTATTTATAACTATTATAAGAAATAAAAAAAGACTCTTAAAGATTATTATAGATTAGATTATTCTTTTAATAATCTAACGTTATATAATACTTATATAATTTAATTTTCATATTAATAATACTATATAATTTATATATATTCTTAAAGAGTTAAATAAATAAATTTATTTCGATATATATTTTAATTAATTTCTTAAAATTCTAAAATCTTAAATAGTCGTAACGAGCGTATTATATATATAAGATTTTCTTATTAATTTAAGAATCTAAGATATTAGTAAATAAGAATAAGAATTTAAATTTAGATATAGATATAGATATAATAAACTTATTATAGATAGAGATATCTTTATTAATAATTATTAAATATATAAGAGTCTTTATCTATACGTTTAGCGTATAAAGATAATTACGCTAGCGTCTAAAAATAATACTATACTCTTTTACTTTAATATTCTTAAGTATAAGCTAAAGCGAATAGTTTTAATTTTTAAATTACTCTTAAGAAATTAGATTAAAGCTACTATTAGAGATATATTAAATATCTTCTACGTATAGAGTTTATTTATTCTTAAGATTCTTATATTTAAGTTTAATATATTTAAAGCTCGCAATTATAGCTAAGCTATTAACTCTATTAATAAAATAATATAATTTAAATAGAATAAAGATTTAAAAGATTAAGAAGTTAGAAGTAATATATTAAATATAAATATTATTAATAAATTATAAGTATAATAATATAATAACTATAGATATTAAAGAAATTTAAATTATAATCTTTAAGTCTTTTTTAATAGAGAAATAATAGATTTAATTCTATAAGAATTAAGAATTAGTAATAAGATATATAATATTCTTTAGATTAAGATTAATATATATTATAAAACTATATATTATCGCTAGTTAAATATACGCTATAATAATCTTAATACTATTAGACTAATAATTAATAATAAATTTATTATTTTAAATATTTTTATCTTTATCTTTATTATTCGAGCTAGAGAAATTATTATTATTATTATCTTTATCGCTATCTTTATCGCTATAATTATCGTAATCTTCGTAATTATTATAATTTTCTCTACTACTATTACTATTTTATTTCTTAAATTCGAGATATAAAATAATATATTCGATATTATTATATTAATTCTTCTTATAGTAATTATAATATTTATAAATTTAAATATAAATACGAGAATTACTAGTATAGATCTCTTATTAAATTCTATATTTAATAATTTTATCGATAATAATTAATATAATAACGCTTTATAAGTTATATATAAAAGACTTATTAATTAGCGTAGCTAGTATATAAGTTTTAATATTAATCGAGTTAATAAAATTAATTATAATATTAATAAATTAAATAATTACGTAATTATTAGATCTAATACTATTATAAGCCTTAACGCTACTTACGCTAAGACTTCGATATTATATATATTATATTAAGATTTCTTTTAGAGTTTAATTTTAATAATATATTCTATATATCTAGAGACTTAGCGAATATAGATCTACTTTATATATCTTAAAGTTTTAATATTTTTTAGAGATTAATTCTATTATTAAATATAGTATTAAATCTTATAATAACTTTATATCTTTTATAATCTATACTCGCTAATTAATTATTAATAGATTACGCTCTTATAATTCTAATCTCTCTATCTTTTAAAGAAAAAAACTTATTATTATTACAATATTAAGTTTATCTCTAAATTATATAATAAATAATAAAGATAATATTAATAATCGCTATAGCGCTAATAACTAATTCGAAAAAATTTTACTAATAAAAATTCTTATTATAGAATAACGTTTTATAATTACTAAGATCGAAAATTATTATTTAAAATAAAAATAAGAGTTAATTATATTAAAGGTCTATAATTATAAGCTTTATAATATTAACTTATTATTTATAATTAATAAAAACTTATTTATATTAATTATTATTATATCTCTAGCGAATATATTAATTAAAGCGAAACTATTTCGCTTTAAAAGAATATATTCTTATAAAAATATTAATAAAAATAAATATTTACGCTAGTTTCGCGAAGTTAAAATTAAGTTTCTTATAAACTTTAAATATTTTACTATTAATTAAGCTAGAATTATTTATTATATATAATTTTTAAAAAATAATCTTAATATTTAATAATATAGATATTATTATATTTATAATTTAAAAGATATAATCTTTAAATTTTTTAAGTAGTTTTTATTTAATTTAATTGCGAATTTAGTAAATTATTATTTTCTTCTTTATAAAAAATAGAAGAAAATTAAATATCGCTTTAATTAAAAGATATTTATTTTTAAAATCTATCTAAAGAAGCTAAAGATTTATTTATTTTTATTTTTTAAAAAATATTAAATTAATTTCTTCTTAACTAAATTTAGATTAAAGTTTAAAAATAAGATTTTAAATATTAATAGTATATTAAGATAGCGAAAAGAAATTCTTATTTAGATTATTATATAGAAAAAGATTTTAAAATATATACGCTTTAATAGCGATTTTTATTTAAAATCTTTAAAAGAGTTTATTAAGAATAAGTTCTTAAAAAAGCGAATTTTAAAGTCTAAATTAATTTCGAATAGCGATATTAAAGTAGTATATATTTAAGAGAATAGCGTAAAATATAAAGTCGAATTTTTTAACTCTAATTATAAAAAGAATAATTATTTTTATTATAATAAATAGAGTTATTAGATATTTAAATATCTAGATTTTAATAAATTATCTATTATTAATATTAATATAATATTAATAAAAAAAGATTAAATCTTATAATTATCTTAGAAGCGAGATAAGAATAATAATTAATAAAGATAATTTCTTTTATTTTTATAAAAAAATAAATAAAGCTTTAAAGCGAATAGAGATAATTTATTACTCTATTTAATATTAAAATATATATTAATTTAATTTTATAAAAGTTTATAATTTAATAAGATTTAGAATTTTATAACGCTATTTTATTATAATTAAAAATATTAAATAATTAAAGTATATATTATTATAGCGTATATTAGCTAGATTATTAATTAATAAATAATTAAAATTAAAATAAAAAATATAATATACTCTTCTATATTATAAATTAAAAAAACTTTAATATTATATTAAATATATTTAAATTAAATTAATTATAAATATTATTAAATTTAATAATAAAGTAATAATAATTTAAAATTAATAATAATAAATTAAAAATTAAAAAATTAATTAAATTTATTTAAATTATTAAATAAAAGTTAAATATATTTATAATTATATATATTACGATAGTATAAAATAAATTAAAAAATAAGTATAATTTAAAGCTTTTTTAAAAGTTATTAAAATTTAATAATATTTTTTTTAATAAAAAAGTAGAGATTTTATTTATATTTAAGTAGAGAGATTATATTATTAAGATTAAAGATAATAAGAAATCGCTATATAGCTCTTTATATAATTTATTTTAAATAAAATTAATAAAGCTATAATGTTATTTAGAGAATTCTCTTTAAAAAGATTAAATTTATTATTTAATTTTCTTAATTAAAGTATTAATTCTTTTTATTTCTAAAAAAAATAGAGAGCTTTATTTTTATATTAATTATCGAGATCTAAATATAATAATTATTAAAAATTAATATCTATTATTTCTAATTATCGAGATTTTAAATTATTTATATAAATTTAAAGTCTTTATAAAGCTAGACTTTAAGAATATCTATTATTAAATTTAAATTAAAGAAGATAATAAATAGAAAATAGCGTTTTATAATTATTATAATTACTTTAAATATTTAA